>NW_007360288.1:894603-912980 GCF_000359705.1 Exserohilum turcica Et28A
GGATCGGAGGAAGTACCTGCCGCCCTTCATCAGCCATTCGCCCGAGTCGGATCCGAATTCGGACCCGACTAGGATAGGTATATATTGAGACACTCCCTGTAGCTAGCTCTGTAGACTTTTGATATCCTTTCGTACAAGGCCTATAGGTGGCTTGTTGAATCTAGGCTCTTTGTGATCCCACGCACTCCCATATGCCTCTGAGTGATCCTACGACCGAAACAGATCCGACCTGCCTTACCTGCGCCGTTACATGGTGGTGGTGGTAGTAGTAGTAGTAGCAGTAGTAGTAGAAGTAGTGGGAGTAGCAGTAGTTGTAGTAGTAGTAGTAGTAGTAGTAGTAGTAGTAGTAGTAGTAGTAGTAGTAGTAGTAGTAGTAGAGTACTGGTAGAGTAGTACACAGGTAGTTTTATTTAAGGTGAAGGTAGAATACTATTTTTAGTAAGAGCGTTGCGCTGCGGGCGCTAGCGCGGCACTAGCGCCCTATAAGTCTAGCTACTACTTATATAATATCTTATAACGCGTGTATCTCTATTAATAAAAGTTAGAAACCTATTATATAAGTGTTAGAAGAAAGCTTATACGCTCTACTTTATAGCTATAGAGTATCATAGTTTTTTATTATAGAAATATTAAGATATCTATAAAGTAATTAGGCTACGCTAGCGCTACGCTAGCCTAAGAAGGCTGCCTAGCAAGCAAACAACTAATTACTTCTAGAATCGCCCACACAAAACTACTATTACTACTTTTACTACTACTACTACTACTGCTACTATACTTATAGTTCTTTATTATATACTATAGCCTACACCTAGTAAATAGCAAAAAGATTAACTAGAAGCAAATAGCTGCGTAAGAATCTAGTAGGAAAGGCAGCGCGTAAGAGTGCTACTAAGACTACTTATACTACTAAAAAGCGCCTATTTAAGCTTAGTAGTAAGTTTATTATAAGCTTTTATTACGTATAATAACTAATTACTTATAGCTATTATTGTAATGGGCGGGCCCAACGGGCCGAGCGTACGACTACTTACGCCATCCATAGCCAAAAAGGCAGTAACAAGACTTCAAGCTTCTTGAAGTCCAGGTAGTCGTATAGATATACTCGATCACACACACTTTAGGCGTAGCCTCTTACAATTATGCTTAGAGAAATTAAGAGACTATAGAAAGAGTAAAACCTATTAATCCTAAAAAAATAGCTCTAAAATCTTATCTATAAGATCGCCTAAGATTAGTAAAGTAGTTTCTATTATTATGCTAGAGTAAATAGCTTTAAAGAGTAGCGCTAGACTTATAATACTCTTAAAGCCCTATAAGAGGCAGCTAAGGCCTACTTAATTAGCTACTTTAAAGGTATGTTTATTTATTACTAATATTTATTATAGCTACTAACGTTATAGACTACTTACTTAACGCTATATATATAACGAGAGTTGTAATTATATAAAAAGACTCTTAGCTATTTAAGCACTATAGTAAGAAGTATTCTATAGGGGGCTAGTAGTAGTAATAAGAAAGTAGAATTCTAGTAGAGTATACTTATATAATAGTAAATAGAACTTAATTCTATAATAATGATAATATTGAAGCTTAGTGTAGAGTAGTAGTAGGCGTAAAAGAACGTAATTAATATCTATAATAAAATAAGACCTTAACCTAGTATAACCTAATAGTTATATACCTAACCCTACTTCTACCTAGGTTTTAGCTAACCTAACCTTACTTCTACCTAAGTTTTAGCTAACTTAACCTTACCTTTACTTAGGTCTTAGCAACCCTACTTCTACCTATGCTAAGGAACCTTAGCGTAGGTAGGGGTAGGGGTAGGGCTAGGTATTATATAAGCTAACCCTACCCCTACCCTACCCCTACCTATTCGCCAGTCTAATGCTGATGCTACGTATGTGAACGTAACGTAACGTAACGTATCGCACTAACACACACACAGCTTCCCTACCTACGCCTTAAGTCGCGGGTTTAGGTTATTAGTCAGATTCAGCACGGCACGCGTGAAACGGTGGGACGGGTAGCCAGGCTAACGATGGCCGGGGCGAGTTCAACGGGGGCTTGTGCGGTACGATGCGATTGCGGTTGCGGTGCGAGAAATTTGTGCGGGGGAGAAAAGAGACAGTGAGAGCAAAGATGGGTGGTGGTGGCGGTAGGTAGGTGGGTGTTAGACAGTGTAAGCATTGCAGAGCGGTGGTGGCAAAGGGCCAAAAAAGATACCGCCCTTTTTTTTGTTATTGTTCGGCACAATCAGCCAGCCAGCCATCTAGCACTCCCGAAGCGGCGGCCCTGCACACGCGTCCCTCGCGACCCGACAAAAAAAAAGGGGGGGGGGGAGGGGGAAGAGGGAAAAAAGGGAAAGGGGAACCGACTCAACAAGCCCGCCGCCACATGTGAAACAAAGCAGCATGTGGAAATCTGCAGGAACCCCCCTTCGTTATCACAAAAACTAAAATGTAGAAGAGAGAGAGAGGGGGGGGAGAAAACTTTGTCATCGAGTGTGTGCAAGTCTGAGACTAAAACACCGCAACATGCCAAGTAGGTAGGTATCACCTCATCCATCCATCCAGCCAGCCAGCCAGCCAAAGCATGCTAGCATTAGCATTCCCACGCGACGGACCCGTCAACGCTAGGTGTACAAACCCGTACCACTTGTGTATCCTCAGCCTTAGTTTGCGCCCCCCTCTCCCAAAAAAAACAAGTCCCGCCATGCGGGAGAAGCCAAGGACCAAACCCGTCATGACTTTACTTTTTCTTCTTCCACAGTTTCGTTGTTTTTTGGGGGGGAGGGGGCTCAAGCGGGCGCGGACGCGGACGCTACTGCGGCACGACGGAAGGACGGGAACGAGGGGGTGCGAGAAGAGAAGGAAAAAAAGAAACTAAGGGGGGCGTGGGTCGGAATCTGGTACTTGGAGATTGCGTACCTTTTATACAGGTGCGCTGGTTACCTTACGTGGCTGCGCTCTACAGTAAGTATGGCCAGCTGTTGGCCGCCTGTTTTCGTAGCTGGTGCTGCCGCTTATCTGGGGTCGGCTTGGAATACCGAGGGGGAAATAAGGTGAAGCGAAAACGGGCATCTCTTAAGATTGACTGCTAAGCGTTGGGAGAGTTGCTTTTTTTTACTTTCCCCTGGATTCTACTGGAGACTGTTGTGATTCTTTCTCCTACTGAATGGTTGTCCCTGGGTTGCTAGGTACATGAGTAGCTCCCCTGTGTTTCCCAGACTCATATTCCATGCATCTTCTAGTGGCTTGTTATCGTTCGTAGCGCCTGCTACATGTATGCGAGTGTAGTAACAACTAGCTTAGTCTCAACACCGCTGCTTGTCGAGCAAACAGGTAAAGTCCATCCTTGCCTGATACCCACGAAAAAAGCATCACTCCACATCGGAACTATTATCCGAGCCAAGGAATGCGGGTTGCCTAGTTCCGTGCGGTACTCGTAAGTATACTGGTCCAGAATCCTTCTTCCGCGCAAAAGGAATATCTTCGGGCTCTACATACCTCTGTGCCTTTTCTTCTCCTCAACGAAACCATGTCGGGAACACTTGCACATCATCTGCTGCGAACGTGGAGATCTGGTACGTGTGATTGGTTACGGTGCACATGCATGACGGTTGGGAAATTACATGGCCTGAGTGTCTGGTTCGTGGATACAAAGTAAGGAATGCATGGGGTTGCGGTTGTAGTGCTGATGCAGGGACCTTGGGCTACCCTTGGAACCGACGAATGCGAAAGATAACATGATTCCTTGGTTGAAGTCGTCTGAGCTCGTGGAGCTGCATGTTTCTGGAAGAGGTTCCGCTTTAGCGCCATGCGAGTACTCGTAATACTTGCCTTGACGCGACGTCTAATGGTGAAAAATAAGGAGTGTCTGAACAGTGACTATTTTACTTTGAAATGACACGACCTGATATATCTGTTATTCTTAATCTAGCCACCACATCTGGGATGTTTGCAATGAAAAGAGGATAGGACTGTGCAAAGAGTGAGTATTCTGTAGTTGAGTGCATCGAACCTTTTAATTCTTTGATATACCCTCGTGTGAAGTGGGTCTGAGATTTCAGTAGGAATACTAATCATCAATTAAATGCTTATTTTTGGAGGAGGGGAAGGAGGAGGGGGTTACCTCGAATCAAAGTAGTATCTCTTCATAATCACACACTGACAGACGTGACAAGCTTCTACGACATATCGGTTTCACGTATGCAAGTAGATGTTATGTGTTATGTATAATTTACCGCTCTGAGAATATCAATATGCTCCAAATGCATGTTATCAACGTACAGTAGAGTTCACAAAATAGAAATAACTAGAACCTATGATTTTTGAGTTAATCGCGAAAGAGGAAGTATTGGGCACCCGTACACGGCTTTGCCAAGCGCCTTTGGTGATTATTTCATATGTTACGTGAGCTACCGTACTGGGACTAGCCCTAGAGCCTACGGTATATATAGCTGACCTGCTCGAGTACTTTTCTTGAGCAGTGATCCAATACAAAGATCACCTGAACCAGGTTTCCATCTGCTATTTTCCTCCACAGGAAGGGTATCACTTCTGATAGAAATCGACAAACTTGAACAGGCTCCTATTACCTGCCAGGTACACAAATAGATAGAACTCCCAAGTAGATAAGACTAGAGAAGGCACTGATACCTAAGTGGGTGGACCTGTATCTTCTCCTACTTCTAGACAATACAATACCGGTTAGCACCTTACAGTCTTTTGATAGGGATCGACTCACAACAGAAATAACGAACATCTTAAGTTGAAGATTACATTCAAAACCTGTGTCTAATATAAAGAAAAAAGATCCATCTTTAACCACTTCAGACAGAGACATTTCATACTGCTTCACCTTGCAATCGTTCTCATGTGCTGTTTATATAAAGACATTGGCCATGTAAGTCCCTCAACCCAGTCATGTCTACCATGGGAGCTGAGAGAGTAATAAGTGAGAATTGTGAGAGAACTAGTCAGATTGCTCTTGCCGCTCAAGGACTGAAAATCCATCGAAATGTATAGAGATACTCAATCATTGATCAGTATGCCTCCATCTGTTGAGCGTGGAGCCAGTTGATCGAGTTTTGATCCATACTGCGGCATTTATTCACTTTATTCCAACCTTCAACTTCTAAATCCACCACACACTCTGTGATAGAGCTGTCTCCAGTACCCAATAACTGAACTTAGTATTCTTTCCTAATCAGAATTGAATTCGTTTGGCCATGACACAACTCCGTTGCGCAAACTCTATCCATGTTATTGCCTCCACGTAGCATCTCGACGAGATTTCAAGACCAACACTGGAAGCTCTCATCCTTTACACAAGTTTTGCAAGATAGTTCTTGTGAAGAGAGTCTAAAAACACTGCATATCCTTCGACGAGACTAGTAAGTTGTATAATCCTTTGCTTCCGTATCGAACTCAGCTCTGTAACTAGAATTCATCGCCCGATCAAACAACGCAAATCTTCGTTACAAATCCTCCGATTCGGATCATGAATGCTATCCAAATTCATAACAAGATGCGCAATCTACTTTCTACATTCTTAGCTACGTGATTCGAACCATTCCCATGTTTCTCTATTGAACGAAATAGTCAAGGTCGTGGGACTGCACTGCTTGCTACACAATAGAGGTTATATATATAGCGATAAATACGCTTGTTGTTCATCTATTCTTCTCAGATAGCATAGGCTACCTGGATACTAGTCTATTTTCAAGGCAATCATGCTATCAGCCTGCTAATTCTTTACAGCCGACAACCACTTTGAAAAGCGCATGATGCTAGTATCATAACCCTTCCATTTGCAGTAGACCCAAGAAACGGCCCAGGCGGTGCCCAGAATAACAGCCAGACCAACCATATTCGAGTTTTTCCACGACCATGGCTCTTGCACCTGCAGCAGGCAATGAGTTAGTCATGAAACCGAGTTTGATAGATGATATATCATAGTCTTACGTCAATTCCCCGACGAACACCAGCGATGCCCTTTTCTCCGTCGCCGGAATGCGAGACAGCCTTGATGGAGTTGATGACAAGGTCAAAGTCGCCTTGCTGCTCAGCAAAGAAACTATTTTCGTTAATAACGAGAAAATTAAACCCGGAAATAAAGGAAGCCCTACCTCCGGATCATAATGCTGAATCGCTTAACGCTCTGCGTGTTCAAAGGCTTAGTGTCGTTTTGCTCTCTGCCTCGGTATGTCGGCTTCATGGCGCCCCAAGGCACAAACACGCCCATGTCGTCCTTGGACTCAAAGTCAAACTCGAAATTGAGCGAAGACTGCTCGCGGCCATCGGGTAGAGGGGGCAGAAGCGTATCTTTGAGCGTGATGGTGTACTTTTTGCCGTCGTGTGAGCCCAAGTCGAGAAAGATGCCGTCATAGGCCGAAAGATCCCAGGACCGGTTCTCGCCCGTAGTGCGCTGGCTGGCAAATCCTGCTCCGCCGAGCGTCGTGTAGTTGAGGTTGCCGTGGAAGCATGCGGATGAGCCTTCAATGGTGAGACGGGAATATGAGGATCCGCCGCGAACGGTGTCGTCACTAGCTGTCCAGTCGGCTGCGTTCCATCCTCTTACAGCAGGGGAAAATCAGCATTCAGGACCGTCAATGACCAAACGTTTGGGGGATATATTTACTTTACACCACCGAATATGGTAAGTTCTCTTGGGCATGTCATTGTGAAACTAAGTTGACGTGAAAGAAGTAGGTGGTGGGAAGAGCGGTCCAGCGACAACAATAATGAACCGGTTCTGCTTACTTTGACAATTACCGAGGTGAGTCCGTGCTTGTCGCTGCTTACCTCCAACCTTCGTTGTTCAACCATCTTGTTCAACCCACCAATAGGGCTTTTTTGCAAGATTGCGTGCCTGCATCAATACGACATTATGGACTTTAGAAGCTTAGAGCGCATGGATGCAACGGATGAATCTATCCTAAGCGAACCCTACCGGCCTTTCTACAACATCTTTGGAAGCAAACCTATCCTGGTAAAACAGTACTTCTCTCCATCTTCATCACATATCATCCATCTTCCATGTCAATACCATGTTCTGACATATAGATAGGAGTAATGATTATGACCGAAAAGTATTCAGAGAATCGCCGTGGTTTGGCGGCGTGTTGCTGTTCGATAACGTCACCTCGGACGCACGGGACCACGCTGCGAACGAGAGGAGTGAGTTTTCCATGCGAGTGAGATGAAACAGAACGAATCACTCATCGACCCGATAGCCTTTCTCGCATGGCTTAAACTAAGCGTGTACATGACGATCGTGTCGGTAGCGATAGTGCTGTCTTTCCACCTCAAGTCCCAACCCTCACCGCTCGGTATGTACAAGTATTGTCTCTTCAAATTCTTGCCTGACTTGTACTGCAGAGCTACGTTTTGCATTACCGCTGGGTATCGTCTTCTGGGTCTTATCCATGGCATGTATGCTTGCGGGCTTGTCCAACTATATCAACACTGTAGCAAGGTATAGTCGGCGGCGGGCACTGGTGCAGACGGGTTGGAAGACACAAGTTGTATTCACTGTGGTGTCGAGTGCTATCGTTGGAACGTGTGTTTTACTTCTCTCTACAAACGCAGAGAAATAAGAAGATTTGGTATGATTGCAAGGCGTATGGCGCTTTACTATCAAAGGTCATGGAGAATCATGATGGTTATTCTTCTGTAGCCGCTGACCTCGGAGACATGACTCTACGTTGCTCGTTCTCGTCGGTATTCCACACTAATATCTCACTCAGTCTGCTTCAAGGATCGCCCAGGTCTGGTCGTCGACGGTTGTGTAGATGAGACCTCCAGACAAAAGATCGTCACCCGCCTTTGCCACGTCCGCTGCGTCGATGCCGAGCTTGGCTGCAATCTCGTACTGATTCAAGCCCTCGTTCGACTGCTCGGTTTCTCTGAGGAACTGGAAGACCCTCTTTGCTACCTGGCTGTAGCCTGCAAGGTCGTAAGAGCCGAAGTTGCCACCGGCCGTTGCTTGTTGCTGTACTGCTCCGTTGGTCGCAGCCCCGCCGGCCTGATTAGGCGGCCCACGTGTGAAGTATAGATGTACGGCAGTAGCTTCGAGCATATGAAAAGAGATCTCATTCATATCCTCGATTGGGCGGATGACGGTCGCTCCGACTGACTTTCGGTCGTTGAAGCTCTTGAGTTTGCCCCACGCCCTGCAGTATGCACCTTCAACGAGCTTAGCCTTGGTCGGGTTGGTCTGTTCTGCCGCATCTGTATCGACCCATTGCTTGACCTCTATGCTTCCGGTGCCGTCGTCAAGCCGATATGTTGTGTTTGTAGTCTGGTTGGAGATGTTGCGTATTTGACCAACGAGCGTGATCTGGTACTGGGATTAGCACAGGCAGATCAAAGGCGGAGCTGTAGTATACCTGACTGATTGCTGTGCCGTCAATTTTGAAGGTGTCGTTGCTCCCTGCTTCGCCTTGGGCGTCTAGTATCTGCTTGATTGTGACTGGACGTAACGAGTCCTGAGCATGGTCTCGCCGGCCGCCGGGGCTCTGTGTGCTGCCGCCCTCTCCTGGTATGAAGCCGCCGCCGCCAGCACCGCCGCCGGCACCGTACGAAGTGTACGAGGTTTCGTAGCTATTGTAATCTAAAGCAGGTCAGTCCAATGGCTCAAGCGGCGTCAAAACACAGCATTCTTACTCATCCTGTCGACCGGAGCTGGGTGGCGCGGTGTGCAGGAATCTGGCGAGGGCAAAACGCGTCGGACGCGCCTGCCTCATCGCGGGGCACGTGGAAGCTCCAGCCTCAGCATCCCTGCCGCCAAGATTTCGAAAGGGTCCGTGCTCGAAATTTTCCAAAGGTATGCCAACGCGCGACTCTCCGGGCGCCAGGCACAGCCAAAGTTCACCACTGTCGCCCCGGAATCCTGCCACCGAGTAGCCAAAGATGCCCCCCCGCGCGAGCTCACCGGCGCTCTCCGAAACCGAATTCGACATATTCGATGCCCTAGCCGGCGGCGACGACATTCAGCAAGAGACGGGCTTGAACGCAGATCTGGGCTTGGATCTTGGTGTTGGAGACGACGACGGGTCCGATGACGAAGCCTTTATCGCCGCGAAGCAGGCCGCCTCCAATCGCAAAGCCTCCAATGTGGGCAAGACGGTCAAGAAAGGCGGAGGCTTCCAGGCCATGGGCCTGAATGCGGCGCTTCTGAAGGCAATCACACAGAAGGGTTTCAAGATTCCAACTCCGATTCAGCGCAAGGCAGTGCCGCTGATTCTTCAGGGCGAGGATGTGGTCGGAATGGCCAGGACTGGTTCTGGAAAGACGGCCGCCTTCGTCATACCCATGATCCAGAAGCTCAAGGCGCATTCTGCAAAAGTAGGCGCGCGAGGAATCATCATGTCGCCGTCCCGCGAGCTTGCGCTGCAGACTTTGAAGGTAGTCAAAGAAATGGGCCGCGGCACCGACCTAAGAACCATTTTGCTTGTCGGTGGTGACAGTCTAGAAGAACGTATGTACAAGCCACGGGCGCATTTTGATTTATACCAACAGTTCTCCAGAATTCAGCTCCATGACCACAAATCCCGACATCATTATCGCAACTCCTGGGCGTTTCCTGCATTTGAAGGTTGAAATGGGGCTTGACCTGTCCTCTGTCAAGTACATTGTTTTTGACGAAGCCGATCGGTTGTTCGAGATGGGGTTTGCCGCACAACTCTCGGAAATCTTGTATGCGTTACCCGCCTCGAGGCAAACACTCTTGTTTAGTGCCACGTTGCCAAAGTCACTGGTGGAATTCGCCAGGGCAGGTTTGCAAGAGCCCAAGCTGATACGTCTGGATGCTGAGAGCAAGATCTCGCCAGACCTCAAGAGTGCTTACTTTACCATAAAGTCGGGCGATCGAGATGGAGCACTGCTTTACCTCCTCGAAAATGTCATCAAGGTCCCCGTAGGCGAAACCGACGCTGCAAAGAAAGCCCGGGAAGAGCAGGAGAGGCCCAGTAACAGTAAGAAGCGGAAGCGCAGTGAGGCTTTCGTCAAAGATGTTCCCGTCGATGAGTCCACAATCATCTTTGCCGCGACCAAACACAGGGTAGAGTATCTGGCCAACCTTCTTCGCAACCTAGGATACGCTATATCGTACGGTAAGTGACAAGTTTACCGTCTGTGCTAAGCAATGCTAACGTTCAAAGTGTACGGTAATCTCGACCAGACCGCTCGAAAAGAGCAGATTCAGGACTTCCGAACTGGATTGACGCGCATCCTTGTCGTTACAGACGTCGCCGCGCGTGGTGTTGACATGCCTCACATCAACCATGTGATAAACTACGACTTCCCTTCACAGCCTAAGATCTTCGTCCACCGAGTTGGACGTACAGCTCGTGCTGGTAGAAAGGGCTGGGCCTACAGTCTATGCAGACATGTTGACCTACCTTACCTCATAGACCTACAGCTCTTCCTTGGCAAGCGGTTGCTTCTAGGGAGGACGAGTGATGAGCCCAACTATGCAGATGATTTTGTCATTGGGAGTCTGTCGCCGTGGCAACTGGAGAGTTCTGTTGAGCAAGTCAACAGACAACTCAGCGAAGACGAAGACGTCGCGCTTCTACTGAGTGTAGCAGAAAAGGGTGAGCGACAATACCAGCGCACACGCAACCAAGCCAGCGCACAAAGCGTGACGCGAGCCAAAGAGCTCGCAGCCTCTCCTAACTTTGCTGAAACGCACATGCTTTTCAACGACGACACGCATAACGCACAGAGAGAAAAGGAGGACATGCTTGCGCGGATCCAGTCCTTCAGGCCGGCAGAAACCGTCTTTGAGATTGGCAAGCGCGGAGTCCACAGCGAAACCGCTGAGATTATGCGCAAAAGACGAGAGCAGGTTGAACGGCAAAAGGCCAAGCAAGCGGCTAACAAAACGGCCGAAGATGATATTGACACAGCTCCTGCTTCTTCGAGAGAAGCAAAGGACGATGCCGCATCTTCGGAAGATGAAGCTGAAGTTGCAGAGGGCATGTACGATTCAGACTCTGACGAGCTCGAGGTGTCTGTGTCACAGCCCACGTCGAAGAAGGCCAAGCAAGACAGTTGGAGGAACGACGACTTCTTCATGTCGTATACGCCCAAGGAGAACCTAGCCGAGGAAAAGGCGTACGGCGTGAGCGGCGGCGACGCAGGCAACACCAACTTTGTGTCTGCGGCGCGGGCGGCCGAGATGTCGCTCGTGAACGACGAGATTCAAGGGTTTGCAGACGCAGCCAAGTCCAAGATGCGGTGGGACAAGAAGTCGAAAAAGTACGTCAATCGCACCAACGACGACGACGGGTCCAAGGGGGCCAAGATGATCCGCGGCGAAAGCGGGCAAAAGATTGCAGCCAGCTTCCGCAGTGGGCGCTTCGACGACTGGCGTAAAGCAAACAAGGTCAAGATGCCGCGCGTGGGCGAAATGGAAGCCCCCAACCGCTCTGCCGCCAGCTTCAACAACGCCCCTCGCTACAAGCACAAATCGGAAAAGGCGCCCAAGCAGGCTGATCGGTACCGCGACGACTATCATGTCCAGAAGAAGCGCGTAGCAGAGGCCAAGGAGAAGCGCATTGGCGCCTTCAAAGACGGAAACGCAAAGAACGAACTTCGCGACGTCGACGCCGTCCGCAAGAACCGCAGGATCCAGGAAAATCGCCGAGCAAAGAATGCTCGCCCCTCCAAAAAGCGCAAGCTTTGAGCTTACTAGTTTTCTGCATTGGGATGATTCAAAGACACGGGCCATACAGTTAGAGGAGCCCTCCCCCCCCTTCGCAACATGAATCGAAAATGAATCAAAGGAAAAAAATAAAATAAAATAAAAAAATCAGTCACACACACAAACACAAACAAACACAAACACATATGCACTCGTGGTGAAATTTTCGTGTCTTTTCCTTTTCTCCCTCTTTTTTTTTATTTCTCCTTTCCTTTTCCCTTTTTTTTCTCCTTTTTCTTCGACGTCTTCTCTCCGTGTCCCTCTTTTCTGCAAACAAGAACAAAAACAAGAACAAGAAAAAAAGAAAGAAAGATGGGTCACAGGTTGGCGACATTTTTTTTTTGCATTTGCCCTAGCTGGCCACTGCCGTAATACATACACAGCACATGGATTGTGTCCCTCATTCTTGCCACATTGGGGTGTGCATGTATGTGTGTGTCGCGCGCACCGAGAGGTGTGTGTGTGTGTGTGGTCAGTATGTGTGTGTGTGTGCAAAGGCACGCGCCCCAATTCTACCTAGTGAGCCATTGTGGCGACTAAAAGAAAGCAGGCGGCGTGCCCATTGGGCAGAGGCGCTTAATTGTGCGAAGAAGGGCCGTTATGATGCGCATGGTCAGGTCATGATTACTTTGTTTTTGGCAGTGTGTTCCGCGGCCCCTGGTCGGTTCTGTGTAACACTTTTGTTGTGTACTTGGTCTCTTTCTCACACACACACATTCTCTCTCTCTCTCTCTCTCTCACTTTTGGGTGCCGTGCGCGTGTGAGTGAGTGTGAGGGGAGCGAGAGAATGAGTGTGTGTGCGTGCATGTGCGCAAGTCTGTTGTGGAGGCATGTCATTGCTTTAGCTGTGCCACACAGGCGCAGATTGGGCGAAACTTAATCGGGACCTGGGGCAGAGCCGTGAGCGAGCATCATGGCCCCCCTTGGGCCATCGCGCGTATTGGAGTCAATAGTGGCGTTTTTATTTTGTGCGCACATCGCAGTGGTCGACGAGAAATAAAGGTTCAAAAACAATGGTTTAGCTATTTGGCAGCGACCCAACGTACCCTGTTTGGGAGGTGAGGTGACAAACTTTTCTTGTTGCTGTTTCGGGGCTGGCGTCGTGTTGTGCTCCCTCTTTTCTTGTCGACTTTGCGACTCATCTGACACGGATTGGGAACTGACAGGCTGCAGGTGGGTGTGTGTAGCATGTGGGATGCATACACATGCTCGCCTGGGCTCGAGTGCCTCGGCGTCTGTTGACGTCGGGTAAGCAAATGACAGCTTGGTGACAGGCGACCGCGTGTAAGTTCGGGTATTGGGTGAACGCCGCCGCCGCATGCTCACCTCATTAAGGTCCGAAGCAGGGACAGGGGGCCTTGATCGGGTACACAAGGCTATGCAGGCACGTCATCCCCTCGAGGAGATTTCTTTGAGCCGAGATATTCCTGCTCCACTCAAAGGTAATGTAAGGGTACGCGCCATTCCCCATTTCGCGCCAACGCCGCCAGGTCTCAATAGCCTTGAAATCCTCCTGCACGCACGCAGCTGCGGCACACCCGACAACTTTCCAGAAGCCGCCACAGTTTTTTTTCTTCCTTGGTGCAGTATGCCGTGCGACGGTCGGCTGCATAGAAGGGTTGGGTGTGGGTGGGTGGGTGCTTGGTGATCAATCTTGGGAGGGGGCGCAAAATGTGTCGCGCGCGCTCATGGCTGTGGTCTCGGGAGTCGAGTTACGCAACGCCAACAATGACGCAGGGCCCTGATGCAACGGCTTTCTGATAATCGGTGTGCCCAAATCGGAACAAGACAATGGTGCTGCAAAGCTTTGGGGGGGGGTTTCGATGAAAATCATGGGGCCTGAATCAGACGTGGGCGGGCGCGCGCGCTCTCCAACGGCTGCGGCGTGGCATATTCGGAGCGGCGCAGTCTAGACTGTCGGCCTAGTCGGATAGATGCAAGCGTAGTCACATTCCATATCTCGGTAAACGGCTTCTTAGCTGTTGATACAGCATATTACCGGGCGGAAATTTCTCGCTCCGTTGCGGGCCTGACCAGTCGACTCGAGGGGAGGGTGGAGGGGTCAGCGAGGGCGTGCAGGGTTTTGCCTGTCATCGGTGCATTGCGAAGTGCTGCAGGGCGCCTTGGAGGCGACCGTGAGCCGCACATGAGGGTGTCAGACTGCATCCATACATAGCCACACCCACACGGGCGACGATTGGTGCTGGCCTGGAGAAGAATGTTGGCAAGATAGTAGCAGCTAGTACACCGTACCATCAGGGCAGGGCAGGCCAGGTCAGCATGGGAGCAGCTCGGCCCGCACCCAGTCGCAAATCGAGTATGGGCCTGACATGGGCGAGCGAGGCTGCAAGGACCCCCAGAAAGAGCGGACAGAATGGCGAGGGCCCCTGTACGGACTACTTTTGGCACAACGTGTCCTGAGCACCGGTTCGTAGATCCCGCCCGCAGGCCTGTCATGATATTCGGGTCCTGGCAGAGCGGCTGACTCAACGCAGTCACCGCTTCAACTTTGCAAGCTGGCAGCACGTGCGTGTGCGTGCCAACATGAGATTAGATGCTGACAAACGCCCATGGAAGCGTCGTATATCTCTCTTGCGCAGGGAGTTGCCTGCTGTTCGCCGACTCGCGCGGTGTGCTGGCACATGGCCGACAGCAATGACTGCATTTGTATTTGTGCAGCGGCAGGGCCCGCCGTGGTAGCAGGACTGGGTCTGTACGTACGTAGTCCCGAGGCGCTGGGCAGGCCGTTATGCGCATGTCTATGTGTGTCTGCTGCAGCGCCGGCGAGAGGTACTGAGAAATGAAGGCAATCTCGAGGCGATATAGAGAACCTGCTCATAATGACCGAATATCCGCCAGGTGAGATTATTTTTGGATCACAGTCATGCTGGACGAGGCTAAATAGCAGGCCAAGGTCAGGGCTGCTGGCATGGTCTGCTCGGCTGGGTGTATATTTTCCGCAGTGGGGGGCACCAATCATACAACCCGTCGCACTCGAGCCAGGTTGTTTTCCCTCCGTGGCCCCAAACGAGCGTGCGCTCACGCTTTTTCGGCCGCAAAAGACGACCGATGGTGCGATGCATACGGCGTGCCCCCGGCAGAGGAAGGAGGAGCAAACGCTCCTGCAGAGCTGACTCATGCTCCCTGCGTTTTGGATCTCGGTTGATGCCGCAAAGAGCAAAGTGAAGAAGATGTGCAGATGCAACATGGGCAGCGGGCTGACAAGCACACGACGTTGAAGTTTTGGCCTCGCCCACTCGTGACGCAGCGCAGCGCAGCGCATGTGCCATCCCCTGCGGCTGCAGCATGTAGTATTGGGAGGGGGTAAAGGGGGGGGGACAATTCCAAATTGTCATGGGCGACAGGTTGCGTTGGAGGGTGTACATTGTCGTCTCATGGATAAGCTGTTCCAGGGCTAGTGCCATGGTATACACACCCCTAGGCGCGGTATCGATCTTCACGGCTCTCGGCTCAGCTAACCGCAGCTCCGTGTCGAGGTCGAGTACCACGGGTCAGCCAGGTTATCCACAGTGGGTTGCAGCGCGGAATGTTTGCCCTGCCGCAGTGGCCGTTCTACCTGCTGAATACGTACGTAAGTAGGCTCGGATGACAGGCGAGGCGGCCACTAATGCTGCTCCTGGGCTCTCGTGTGGGCCTAGGGCGGCGGCCGTGACATGCTTGGATGCCTCGGACGACTCTTGACGTGCACTGTATGTATGTATGTATGTGTGTGTGTGTGTGTGTGGTGTGTGTGTGCATGTCTATGTACATGGCACCGTGGACCTAGGCGTCGGCCCCGCATCGTCAATGCTGACGGTGGTGCGGCGCACACGCCAACAAAACGAGGCATGCTGGCCGTGAAGCCGTGAGGACGTGGGTCGGGCAGTTTGCAGGCAGATCCTGGAGGCGGCGCCAGCTTTCGATCGATTCACCCACCGGAGTTTTTTGCGCGCACAGTGCCAATGCGACACGGGAGAGGGCTATAGTGGAACAGGTGCTATACGGGAGCCCCGTTTTGCCCATGGCATCATGCAGTCGCTTGACGAACCACATTGGACGCCACGTCTAGCGCAGGAATGCTGGGCGGTTGGGACTGAAGATTGTCCAGTGTTAGAATTTGCAGACCCTAGAGAGGATCGCCTGAGGTGCAAACGAGTCCGTTTTTTGGCGTGTTATGCACCCATGGCTTGGCGACTTGGGCCGGGCAGTCAGTTGTGCGCAGGCCGTGTTTGATGTTCAGCTGGCGCATCGAAGCTTGTGCAGCAGCAGCAGCGGCGGCGGCGGTGGCGGTGCGGGCGATGGCGACGGCGACGGCGACGATGACGCTGACGAGGGGCTGGAGAGGAGTCGTCGGATGCAGCTTACCGTGGGCTCTGGCGTGCGGTGCGGTGGCCAAGCATACATGGTGCATCTGCCAGATCCATCACCCGCGCCGTAAGTACAAGCACAAAGCACAAGCTTACAGGGCCGGCGCCATGCAGCTAGACATGGCGTGTCGCATGACAAAGCTGCGGGCCCGACGGCGGTGGAGGCATCGAACATTCAGACGCGGACGAGCTGCGAGCGAGGGCAGGCTGAGGAGCTAATCGGGGAAGCATTTGCTTTTGCGGGCACGTCGGACCTCAGACGCTGCAGAGGCGGGAATTTCCAGTGCAAAGGCGTCGGCGAGCTCAGCCATAACCGCACGGAGGCGTCGATCGCAGCAGCAGCCGCCGCCTTTGCAGCCTGTGCTGGGGGCGATAGAGTTGGCGCCAGGCATGTGCGTCATCTGATGGGGGAGGGAGGGGTGTGATGGCGGCGGTGGTGGAGGTGGTTGTGGAGGTGGTTGTGGTGGAGGTGAGGGTGTCAGTGTCAGTGCCAGCGATGCAAGAGGGAGGGACCCTGAGCAGGGCAGGCGGGCAGGCGGACTGGCAGACTGGCAGGCGGGCGCGCAAGCTTTCCCCGGCCATCAGTGCAGAAGCGGTGCTGCGAGGCGAGGGCATCCGCTGCGGCCGGCGGTGCGGTGCAAGAGAGCGACGTGCGAGGCGACCGGGGCGTCGTGGTGGTTGGGTGCAAAGGGTCCTGTCGCGCGACTTGACACTGACAAGCGTCGCTCTAGTCGGCCAGGCGCACCACAGCCGCGGGCCGCCCGACTCGTCGCTAACGCCTACTGCACTCGCATACTACACACCATGGCGACATGCGACTGCCACTGTCCATCCACAACACTGCGCATCCTCATCATCCGCATCCTCACCCGCATCACCCCCACCATCCTGCTCCTCTCGCAATGCTAACCTCGTGGCTGCAGCATCCCCCGTCACGGCCTCGCAGCGGCTGCAAATGACATGCATCCTCGGGCGCCCCCCCACCACCACCACCACCGCTATCACCACTACTGCCATCACCACCACCTCCACCAGCCCCCCGCCGTGGCCCAAAACGAGCGGCAAAGGCAACCCCTCGCCCTCTGCCCGCGCGCGTCGCACCTAAGCGCACGCCGGCGGGTGCCATGCTCTGCTGCGCTCCCAAGGTTTGGCTGGGCGCGCGCAAAACAATGGTGCAATGGCGTGCAACACGCAGGCGCGAGCCACATGCCGTTAGCACACCCCGGCTCCCAGACGGTGCGGAAAGCAGGGGGTGGCAGCGGCCTCTGGCAAGGCTCCCCAACCCGCTGAGCCCATGCCCATGCCCTGCCCTGCCCTGCCCTGCCCTGCCCTGCCCTGCCCTGCCCTGCCACGCCCTGCCCATGCCCTGCCCACCCTACTGCGCGCTGCTAAATGGCCGTGCATAGGTGCTTCCGCGGGTGCATCGACCGTCTGGGAATGCCCAGCCCAGCAAAAATGTCAAAGAACCATCAGCCGAACGAGGGAGCCATGTACACGCTCCCTCCCCTGCTCCCGTTGCCCGGAACTCAGCGTGGCCCCCGTCTCTTGGGAGGCCCCTCATGCACGACAAGACAGGGATGGGGCAAAGATCTGTGAGTAGAATCCCCATAACCTGATTGTGGTTATTACTGGGGAATGTCCGCCGACTGGCCAGCCGACTGCTCTGCATTTTCACGATTCGCCATCCCCAATCCCCCATTGGTTCCACGTCCACTCACCACCACCGCCTCCCACTCTCTCCTCCTCCTCCCCTCTCCCTCACCCAACCCCCCAAACCCCCAGCCGACCTTCCCCAACCCTCGCCCTCGTCTCTGCCCCTCTGCCCCTCCGCCCACACGCCCACTCTGCCACTCCACCCACGCTCTCTTGAAGCTGATATCAAAAGAGACAAAGAAAGAAAGAAAAAGAAAAAGGTAACTGCAACATCCCCATCCCCCTCCAACCTTTTCACTGTCACGCCCATTGCCTTGCTGTACCGGCGGCCACTTGGCTTACGGCTTGCCGCCCTATCGGCACGAATGCCCGTATACATGTATCCAATTGTACACTTGCCGGCCGCTCGGCCGTGCCGACCTGTCCTCCCCTCCGCTCCGCTCCCCTCCTCCCATCGTCATTGTCATGATATCTTCTCTGCCCGTGCATTAGCTTACCCTGACAACCATCCAGATTGGCTTCACTTGCCTTGCCAAATCTCCTGTGCCCTGCATCTTCCTGCTTTGTCCACTGAAGCGCCGTCTGCAAGTCTGCGTGTGTTTCTGGTCCCGACCTACCTTACACCCCCCCCCCCCCCCC
>NW_007360288.1:913085-914045 GCF_000359705.1 Exserohilum turcica Et28A
CCCACCCTACTGCGCGCTGCTAAATGGCCGTGCATAGGTGCTTCCGCGGGTGCATCGACCGTCTGGGAATGCCCAGCCCAGCAAAAATGTCAAAGAACCATCAGCCGAACGAGGGAGCCATGTACACGCTCCCTCCCCTGCTCCCGTTGCCCGGAACTCAGCGTGGCCCCCGTCTCTTGGGAGGCCCCTCATGCACGACAAGACAGGGATGGGGCAAAGATCTGTGAGTAGAATCCCCATAACCTGATTGTGGTTATTACTGGGGAATGTCCGCCGACTGGCCAGCCGACTGCTCTGCATTTTCACGATTCGCCATCCCCAATCCCCCATTGGTTCCACGTCCACTCACCACCACCGCCTCCCACTCTCTCCTCCTCCTCCCCTCTCCCTCACCCAACCCCCCAAACCCCCAGCCGACCTTCCCCAACCCTCGCCCTCGTCTCTGCCCCTCTGCCCCTCCGCCCACACGCCCACTCTGCCACTCCACCCACGCTCTCTTGAAGCTGATATCAAAAGAGACAAAGAAAGAAAGAAAAAGAAAAAGGTAACTGCAACATCCCCATCCCCCTCCAACCTTTTCACTGTCACGCCCATTGCCTTGCTGTACCGGCGGCCACTTGGCTTACGGCTTGCCGCCCTATCGGCACGAATGCCCGTATACATGTATCCAATTGTACACTTGCCGGCCGCTCGGCCGTGCCGACCTGTCCTCCCCTCCGCTCCGCTCCCCTCCTCCCATCGTCATTGTCATGATATCTTCTCTGCCCGTGCATTAGCTTACCCTGACAACCATCCAGATTGGCTTCACTTGCCTTGCCAAATCTCCTGTGCCCTGCATCTTCCTGCTTTGTCCACTGAAGCGCCGTCTGCAAGTCTGCGTGTGTTTCTGGTCCCGACCTACCTTACACCCCCCCCCCCACACCCATTGAGCTCCCGCTGCTTACGCAGCGTTTGAGCCCA
>NW_007360288.1:914065-927424 GCF_000359705.1 Exserohilum turcica Et28A
CTGATATCAAAAGAGACAAAGAAAGAAAGAAAAAGAAAAAGGTAACTGCAACATCCCCATCCCCCTCCAACCTTTTCACTGTCACGCCCATTGCCTTGCTGTACCGGCGGCCACTTGGCTTACGGCTTGCCGCCCTATCGGCACGAATGCCCGTATACATGTATCCAATTGTACACTTGCCGGCCGCTCGGCCGTGCCGACCTGTCCTCCCCTCCGCTCCGCTCCCCTCCTCCCATCGTCATTGTCATGATATCTTCTCTGCCCGTGCATTAGCTTACCCTGACAACCATCCAGATTGGCTTCACTTGCCTTGCCAAATCTCCTGTGCCCTGCATCTTCCTGCTTTGTCCACTGAAGCGCCGTCTGCAAGTCTGCGTGTGTTTCTGGTCCCGACCTACCTTACACCCCCCCCCCCACACCATTGAGCTCCCGCTGCTTACGCAGCGTTTGAGCCCATAGTGGTCAAACTATGCAGAGCCTGGTTCTACCCGGTCCAACCTCGCTCCTTTCCACGCCATTTGGGCGGCCTGCTGAAGCTGAAGACGGCCTGGCCAGAATTCGGGCCAAGTTCAGTCCTCACAGGTCTGCGCATCAGGGTTATCCATCCCCGCCCATGTCAGAACCTCAATCTCCAGCCCGTCGACCAGCACAGTCTGTTGAATCTGCGCGCATTTCTTATTCCCAACCCCTGGGCTCGTCCCAACGACAAGACAGCTTTGTCCAACCACCTGCGCCACCCTCTCTTTACGACCCGCGTGCTTCGTCGGCACCACACGTTCTCCCTCCCCAGCGACCACTGTACCCTGGCGAATCTCAGCCCAGAGGCCAAGCTCTCTCCTACCAAACCGGTCCTCCGCCTCAGCACCAGCCCTATGGACAAATTGTCCCGCAAAACTATGGATACGGCTACCAGAATGCCAATTTGCCCCCGTACGCTGGTGTCCAGCATCAGGGGCCCATGGTCCAGCAAGGCGCAATGATTGCACCCCCGCCAGCTAGGCCCACCAAGCCAGCTAGAAGGACCAAGGCACATGTGGCCTCTGCCTGTGTCAACTGCAAGAAGGCCCATCTCAGTTGCGATGTTCAGCGGCCATGTGGCCGTTGCGTGGCTTCTGGGAAGCAGGTTAGTCGCCCCCTTACGCCTACAAGTTGCTGAATCTGCAAGCTTGCCCTGACAATACTGACGCCTGGAAAATAGGACACATGTAAAGATGTCCAACACAAGAAGAGAGGAAGGCCGAGGCTGAGGGACGACAGAAAGTTTCTTAGAACAGACGAAGGAAGGCCACCTAGCCAACTCTTAGGTGCTCCACCCTCTGAAGCTCCTCTGCACCAGTCGACTTATCCGGGATCCCTTCTGTCTCGAGGTCCCGAGCCTCAACATGTCTTGGGAGGCGCTGTGCACCAGCGGGACCTCCCAAGTGCCAATCCCCAGATGGCGCCTTCGACGAACAGAGATGCAGTGGCCGGAACACTGCCTCAGTCCTACAGCCCCGCAACGAGTCTATCATACCACAAGCTTCCAGTGGCATATCTCAGTCTGGACCTGATGATCCAGAAGACCAATCAGGCATTTGCCGACTTGGTGGCTTTCCTGGGAGATGCCAGGGGTAAACACCTTGGCGACCTGCTGGAAATTCGACAAAACGACTCCCTGCAGCGCCTGCGCAACGAGCTCCGCGACGAGCGCGACGAGCGCGAGCCAGCTTACATGGCGCCTATCACCCCAGTGGGCCAGGATCCCATGCGCTCAGTAATGGACGCTGTGTCAGATCAAGACATTGATCATGTCACTCACGGCTTCACCAACAGGACCATGTATCTCAGCTTTCGCATTCCTGGTGCAGAGCAATACCAGTCACTGCAGGTTCAGATCCGACTGGCAAAGACTTCGCTCTACTTTGTTACGCTGGTTGTAACATCTCCGCCAAGAGCCATGGGCACAAATCTCCTTACGCAGCAACTTGCTCCTCCAACGCCAAGCAATGCTTCGCGTACAGCATCGATATCCGCAAACCCACCAGTCTCACATTACACTCCGCACCAGGCCCGCCGGCCGTCTTCCAACAGTTCTGCGCCCAACTCACCCTACTACAATTTTGCAGCCGTCCGAACTTCGCTACCGGCAATAAGCCCCAACTCTTACAGCAGTAGTCCGTCCTATGGCTACTCTCCTACCGCGGGCGCAGAGACAGGATACTTTCCAACCTACCAGCCACCCCCGCAGCCCACCTCCAATGCGTACCCCTCGCCTTACGCTTCGAATGCTCGACCGTCTACGTCCAAGTCTGAGTCTCTGCGCGAGTTGACTCGTCCCGCCCGTCTCGAGGGCCTGCATCTTCCACCGATTCGAACCGGACCTCCTCCCCTTGGCTCACCACTACACATGGAAGCGGGTAGTGGCGCCCAAGAGCGCGAGCGCGAACGTGTACGACCACGCGACTCCTCTTCAAGCGGCCCCGAACGACGAGGCCCCGAATCCCCTGATGCGGGAAAGCGAAGGCGGCTCAACATTCGCGAGATGCTAGAGTGAAAAGGAGACTAAAACAATATCATTTTGAGTCATGTGTTGTCGGAAGCCCTTCGACCCGAGTCCTGTCTGCGGTGCGGCGGGATGGTCACACAAAGACCCTGTTTCTTTTCAAGGTATTGCGGGTATACAAAGCTACCAACTGGATGGGTACCCTTGTCCCACCGAAACGACACGTGGGGACGAGATGGTGCCTGTTGCACACATATCCGACTGGACGAAATGTCCCAATCGATTACCCAGCTTTCATGCCTGTTTTTTTTCCTCATGTCTTCTCCTCACCTTCAAGGGTGAATATTTTGCTCGCATTTTGGCGACTATGAAACCGTTTCTTGCATTGTTTGGGCGTTTTTTTTTGCATATTGCACGCTAATTTCCTTTTCCTTTTCTGTCTTGCATTTTCCATGTTTGCATGAGTAGGAGTAACCGCAGCAGCCGTCATCGCTCGCTGGACGCATCTTGTATGATTATACGTTCTGGACTAAGCTGGTTCTTTTCTTTTCCCCCTCATGCTTGCCGACTTCACTATTAAGTACGGCCGTCTTTTATTTTCTCCCCCCTTTTTGGATTTGTAACACATGTCTCATGTTCTTCAATACCATTTTACTTCTGCATGCGGAAGCTTCATGTCTGAGATACCACTTGGTTCTGTGTCTTGATCTAGCCTTTTGCTTATTCCCGTCTTTTCTCTTCAATCTAACTCTTTTCTCTCTCTTCTCTCTTTTCTCTTTGCTTCAATAACGTTTGGGTATGGGTGAGAGGGTTACTTGGATTATCCCTGCTTCTCCCACCCATCGTTCGGCGTTTTTGCCCCGGCCCCTAAAGCGTTCCTGCAAAACATGGGGAATCCATGTCGTTAGCTTTTCTGCATCACCATGTTCTTCTTACCCTCGCTCGCTCCCTCGTAACCTTGGCAATCCTTGTCTACTGTCTTGTTCACTCACCCTTGTTCGGACCAACACACCGTCCGAAGATGCATACCCAAGTGCTGACGAAGCTATCCCATCTACCTGGTCAGCACGCCCACACACCTACACATACACACACGATCAACACTGACGCTAGCATCTCTCCGCAGAACAGATCCGCTGCAAAAAAAAACGAACGATTGAACAAAACACATGGCGTGTACAAACAAAAAGCAACCTTGAACAAAGAAAAAGAAGACAAAAACAAACGACAAAGTCAGAAAAAAAAAAGAAGGGAGACTTTGTTCATCACAACTCATATCCTTTTACGTCTTACTTGCACTCGCCCACCCACCCGCACCCACCCGCCACTCCCATCCATGCCAGAGAACCCGGCGCTTTATTTCATAACCCAAGACATGCTGATCCTAGCTTGTATCTCTGCTTACCCCCTTCCTAGCCTTTCCCCCCCGCCCTCATGCTCATCCTACAACCTACCAACGCCACCACTATTGCTACCACTACTACTACTAGCAGCTAGCCCTAGCGGAAAGAAGAAGGAGAATAAGAAGGGGGGGGGTAATGAGATGAGCATTGCGAAATTAAGAGACAAGGAGTAAGCTGCATGCGATAGTTGGAGTTCTATTTTTGGAGGGCTGCTTCTGCTGCCGAAAACGAAAAGGGGTGCGTGGATGGGTGACTGGTGCTGTGTGTGTGTGTGGGGAGGTGGAGGTGTGAAGTCGTGTGGCGTAGTGCTGGGGTTACAATACATGCACACACACACATAATTTTTCTTTCCTTTTCTCTCTCTCTCTATCCCATCCATTCATTCATTCATTCTTGACAACTAACCAAGTATGCATGCAATTGCCGAGTTGTGTATGTCAAACAAGTCAAATGGGATAATGGGATTGAGGCCGGACGCAAACACGCTGCGAGCACTTCTTTCTCTCTCTCTCTCTCTCGCTCTCTGTCTGTCTATCTGTGTATAGATAGCGTATTGCAGGCTTGCTGCTACTGCTAGGCATCAGATGCAAACTACGAAGCTGGGATGCAATATGGGAGGCATGCCAGGTCCCTCCCCCCCTAATGTGGGAATTGCGCTATTTACCACATCTGTGCTGTATTCAGCGGGGGGGTTTCGTTTGGCATGGATCAATCTGGTTTCATGGAGCTGGGGAGGGTTGTGATTGGTAACGCTAGCTACCATCACATTATTCATCTCAGTATCCATACAAGTATCTGTATTTCGCAGGATTGAAATGGGAATATCCACGAAAAGAGAAGAAAAAAGTAGGCATGCTCCTCACGTTTGTACGGTTTCGATATGTTATACTTTACTTGCAAGCTTGGTTAGTTGATACTTGTCCCCTCCTTCCTCCTTATCTTCTTGTTCGGTACATGACGATATCTAAGAGAGCATTGGGTAGTTTAAAACACTCCCACTCCACAACGATTCATGAACCGAGCCCTTATCACTTGCATGAAGGAACGGGGGTGGGGGGGAGAGAAGTGAGTCAAGAAATGATAAAAAAAAAGAGCGCATGTCACGTGTTTGGGTGAAACAATCGCGCGTAGCCATAAATAAGTACACCCCCCCGCGGGTACCAAAACCAAAGGGGAGGGCACTGTTTATGCATTGCATCCCAGCCAGCGCGAATGCGACAACCGGACCTAAAACGGTGGAAGGAAGTTTAGTCCGTCGTAACAAAGGGGTGTTGGGGGATATTTTTTTAGAATTTTTATTTCAGGGCCAGACCCTGAGTTTTGTCAATGATATATTGTGGGAGATGGAAACGGGATGGCAATGGAGAGATATACTACTGGGATTATTCAGCAACGGAAAACAAAAACAAAAACAAAATATTTTCTTGGGTATCGAGGTTATGTAGAAAAATGGAAATCTAAAAAACATTGGCATGGGGGTTTTTCTTTTCTTTCAAAGACTCGGCGGATGTGTTGTGGTGGACCAGCGAGTCTGTCTCAAGACGGCCCACATGGCTGGGTCATGTCGAACGTGTCGATACACTGGATATTGAGCAGCGTATCGACCGACTGCAAACAGATCTCGTTGTTTCAACGGAGCACAATCCTATCCCAAGGCCTTGACCTTCTTTTTCTTCTTCTTAGCGCCGCCCTCAGCAGTGTCGGGCTTTTTGCCTTGCTGAAAGTCTCTCCAGCTGTTAATTCTCGTGTCCCTTGTCTTTTCCCAGGCGTCCTCTTGTTCCCTCTTGCGTTTGCGCTCCTTGGCCTCCTCCTCCTCTTTGCGCTGCTGCCTGCCCTCCTCGCGCATAGCCGCCTTCATCTGCCTCTGTTTCCTCATCTCGTTGTCTCGAATCACCCAGATGACTTTTTGTCGCCACTCCTTTGCAAATTCTTCACCGCGCGTCTCCTCGTCGTCGGCCGTAAGGTTCTTCTCGCGCATGAGCAACATGCGCGCATCCGCAATGTTCTCATCCAGCTCGGCACGCAGCTTCTCGTCGAGGAGCACGGTCTGGGCTTTCTTCAGGCGGTCAAAGGCATCGGGTGCGAGCGGGTTCTTGGTCTTGTCGGGATGGATCAGGAGAGATTTGGCGCGGTAGACTTTTTTGATGTCGGATTCGGGGACACCGGGTTGGAGGTCGAGGACGGCGTATGCATCGAGGCTGAAGACGCCGCGGATGCGCTCAATCTCCGCGTCCTTGTCGAGCTCCTTGCCGATGCCTGCAAGCTCAGCATCAATGTCGTCGCCCATGTTAATTTAAAGTGTATGATGTGTTGAGTCGAGTAGTGAGCGATCTACAGAACAGGTGGACAGACACGGCGTGGTCGCCTGTGCGACAAGCTGATGATTAGTGAGAATATCAAGCGTAGTTGAAAGTTTTGTGCCCCCAAAGAGATGCCCTCTTGGCGCGATGACTTGTTGGAGTGAGAGTGGATGTGAGGTGAAAGTGCAAGGCGAAGCTCCAGAGTCGCGATGCCGAGCCCACGGAATCCCCGTGGCGAAGCGCACGGACCACCAAAATGCTCCACCAAAAAGTTCTCTTGCGATGCGACGCGGAAGCACCAACACCAAATCGCCTCGAGGATTAGGCCATGCGCTAGGATGGTCGCACCTGGAATCACCGGTCGCACGAGACCCACCAAATTGAAGAAGCGCGAAAATGTTCAAAAGAGGAAACGCGACGATGTAGATGTGGAGAAGCTGGAGCAGGCGGTTCAGGACCTGGTAGGAATGCGAAAAGTGAGGTTCGAGAGCGCAGTACGCTGACAACATCACTAGGACCCCAGAAATGGCTCATACAAAGACTTCACAGACCTTCCGCTCTCTGATCCGACCAAGCAAGGCCTCAAGTCGTCGCATTTCGCAGTAATGACCGATATCCAGGCCAGGGCCATTCCGCTAGCGCTCAAAGGCCACGACATACTCGGCGCCGCAAAGACAGGCAGTGGAAAGACGCTTTCTTTCATCATCCCTGTCTTGGAGAACCTATACCGGTTGCAGCACGTCGGCCCAGACGCAGGCCTAGGTGCCCTGATCTTGTCCCCGACCCGCGAGCTCGCTATTCAAATATTCGATGTGCTGCGCAAGATTGGAAGGCATGGTCATATGTTTGCTGCAGGTCTGCTCATTGGAGGCAAGAGCTTACAGGCCGAGAGGGAGGCTTTGACAAAGATGAACATACTGGTCGCAACGCCGGGAAGGATGCTGCAGCACTTGTCACAGACAGCAGCATTCAATGTCGACGACCTCAAAATGCTGGTATTGGATGAGGCCGACAGGATTCTTGACATGGGCTTTCAGCGAGACGTGGATGCAATTATTGAATATCTACCAAAGGAGAGGCAAACACTTCTCTTTTCCGCTACCCAATCGAAGAAGGTCTCAGACCTTGCACGCTTGAGTCTCCAGGACCCCGAGTATGTATCAGTGCATGCTGAGGACAAGAGCGCAACACCCAAAGGCCTCACGCAAAACTACATCATCTGCCCTCTCGAGGAGAAGCTTGACACGCTATGGAGCTTTATCCAGGCAAGCAAAAAGTCCAAGATTCTGTGCTTCTTCTCGTCTGCCAAGACTGTTCGATTTGTTTACGAGTCTTTTCGTCACATGCAGCCTGGTATTCCACTGCTGCACATTCATGGTCGCCAGAAACAAGGCGCTCGACTTGACACTACCGCCAAGTTCTCCTCGGCCAAACATTCGTGTCTTTTTGCAACCGACGTGGCGGCCAGAGGTTTAGATTTCCCTGCTGTCGACTTTGTCATACAGGTCGACTGTCCTGATGATGTGGACACATACATTCATCGTGTCGGTCGAACGGCACGATACAACCGAGAAGGACGGGGTGTACTATTCTTAGCACCCAGTGAAGAAGAGGGCATGCTAAAGCGCCTCGAGGTCAAAAAAGTGCCCATTGAGATGATCAACGTGCGACAAAAGAAGCGCCAATCAATCAAAGACCAACTTCAGAAGATGTGCTTCCAAGATCCAGCCTTGAAGTACTTGGGACATAAGGCTTTTATGACACACGTCAAGTCCATCTACCTACAGAAGGATAAGGAGGTCTTCAAGTTGAAGGAATACAATCTAGAAGCATATGCTGCCAGTCTGGGTCTCCCAGGAACGCCTAGAATCAAATTTATCAAGGACGACAGCAAGCAGAAGAAGCAGGCATCGAGACAGACTATCGAGGTTTCAGACACCTCAGATGACGAGGAAGTCGCGCAAGCAGCCAAGCCTGTACGAACCAAATACGATCGAATGTTCGAAAGGAAGAACCAGGATGTGTTGGCAGAGCACTACCAAAAGCTTGTCAGGGATGGAGACGAAGAGGCCCAAGCAGACGATTTCAGTGGAGCTGGAGCGGCAACCAACGGAGCCAACGACGACTTCATGGCTGTCAAGCGACGAATTCCAGCCGACGAAGAACCCGAAGACTTCAGTACCGATCAAGATCCACAGATTCCTGTTGGTGGACGTGTTGTCCACATTGCTGGCGCGTCGCAACCCATTGTCATCGACAGCCATCGCCGCGAGAAACTTCTTCAGTCCAAGAAGAAGCTCACCAAACTCATGGACAAGGGCAAGAAGCTCATCTACGACGATGAGGGCAATCCGCACGAGGTTTACGAACTCGAAGACGAAGAGCAATTCCGTGCCAAGGGATTGCCCGAAGAGCAGCGACAGAAATTCATCGAAGCAGCACGACAAGAGGTACAAAACGCCGATGTGGAAGACAAGGAGACGGCCAAGGCAAAGAGGAAGGAGAAGTTGCGAAAGCGCAAAGAGAGGGAGAGGGCTGAGATGGCTGGTGGTGATGATGATGCAAGCGATGCGGGTGTTGTACTTCCAGATCCTGGCGAGGACCTCTTGGCAAACTTTAGAGCCGACGCTGAGTACAGCGATGACGATAATGATGTGTCAGAAAATGGGGAACAAGAAGAGGCGCCAAAGAAGCAGAAGAAGTGGTTCCAGTCTGACTCCGAAGACGAGGAAAAGGCTGCAAAGAAGAGGAAGAAGGCAAAGGCGTCGCACAGAGTCGAGGAGTTGGAGACGTTGGAAGATATGGAGGCGCTTGCTGCTGGTTTGTTAAACTGAGATGTTGTTCATGTTCCCATAGTAATTCTTCAAAATATCGTCAACCCTTAAACAGAGTCTTGATCTTCAATGTTCCCTTCGTCTCGTCTTGAAGATAAATTGCAATTCCATCTCACCACCAGACGGCAATTACCCGCAAACATAGCAAGCACAGCAAGCAATGATCGTCCCACACCGCCGTTCGAGCCGGCGGCTGAAGTACCTCAAACCCGGTTCTAAAACGCTTATGCAATCTAGGACACGAGCAATATAAATTACCAAGATGTTCGATAACCTACCCGTGTAGTTGGGTAACGACTCTCTATATGCAGTGACCTCGTCTGGTTATACTGGAAAAATACTTTGAACAAGTACTTTCGATCTTGGCATTTTATCGATTACGAGCTGCAGGCTACTTCAGTATAAATGATAAGCTGCACTTTGACGATGCTATGTTGAGAATATGGAGATTGGCTGATTGCTTGGTTGCTTGTGGTGATGGGGATCTAAGGTGTGGATGCAGAGGAGGGTATGTAGTAGAAATAGAAGGGTTTTCACTGCAGTCAATTCCCGATCTATCATACGCTGAGGATAAACAAATAACAATTGTTGAATATAACGTGGTTCATAAGCGAGTCAGCCACCCAAGCGAGTCGGCCACTTTGTACTATCGCGTCAACTTTAACACATTATTATAGTCTTTTATTATAGTTAATAAACTATTACAATATACTAAATTAATTATTAAAATTACTACTATTACTTATACTATCTATCTTAACTACGTAGGTATAAGTGTTATATCTAGTCTGCTTACAACGCCTGCACTACTACTCTCCTTACACTCTCTTTAACGCACTCTTACTATTACTATAACTACTACCTGCCTATTTAGCTAATACTTCTTATACTTTGCCTATAGTAAGAGTCTCTTCTATCTATATATATCGCTACTTATAGTTCTTACGCTTATTTGCTATATTTAAAGCCTCTTAAAGAGTAGCTACTTCCTCTTTTATAAGCGTTATCTTATATACTATTTACTAAGCCTCTTTACTTAGCTATATAACCTTCTTATTAAAAGAATTTATAGAAGACTTAGGATAGTTTCTTACTCTCTATTAAATAAAAGTACTTTAAGCCTTAACCTTGCGCGTGTTATATAGTGTCTGCGCCTCCTAAGTAGCTGCCTATTGCAGTAATTATACTAGCGTCTGCACTACTATATTAAGCTTAGATAGCATAGCTTATAGGTTGTGTAGGACTAGTCTAGCGCCTCTAAAGCTAGCTTAGATATTCTCTTTTATAATAGACTACTTAAAAGCAGCCTTAAAGGCTAGTAGAAAGGTCTCTTTATTAATATAGTAGGTGTAGTTATATGCTAAGCCTAAAATAGCGTTACTATACTTACGCTTTAATAGCGAGAAGTAGGTAACGTTAAGAGGCTATAATAGGTAAGATAAGTGTAAAGGCATGTAAAGAAGAATAATATTCTTCTTCTTATAAAGATCTTAGAAATTAATAGAGTAGTAGCTCTGATAGCTATTTGTAATGGGCGGGCCCAACGGGCCGAGCGTACGACTACTTACGCCATCCATAGCCAAAAAGGCAGTAACAAGACTTCAAGCTTCTTGAAGTCCAGGTAGTCGTATAGATATACTCGATCACACACACACTTTAGGCGTAGCCTCTTACACTATTAATAATAAGTAGTTAATACCTACTTATAGTATACCTCTTTATATAGGTATTAAAGTGCTCTAACTAAGCAAAACTAAGCTAATTATTTATCTAGCTATTAGAATTAACTTTAAGAACCTAGTTAGTAAGTAAATTCTTAAACTAAACGTTAATAAGCACCTTGCCTATAAAGATAATAAAAAGTAGTATTTAGCAACCTAACGCGCCTACGCCTTAGATTATAGTAACCTACTTATAGTTGCCTAGCTATACCTACTTTTTTAATATCCTTTTAAGCCTATAATAACTAACTATAATAGAATCTTACTTATTATAAAGCTAGTTTTATTAAAGTTATAGATATTATTATCTATAATACCCTACTTTTACTTTATTACTTAGACTAAGTTAAGCTAGCGCTAAATAGCTACTAGATCCTTATAGGCAGCTTACTAGTAATTATAAGAATAGCTCTAGCGCGTATAGAGCTTAAAAGTCTACTTAATAAAGTTGTTAACCTAGTTCTTACTAATAAGGTTGCCACTACGCTTCTCTAATAGTTTATTAGCTATTACTTAAACTTTAGCCTTTATAGAGGTAAATCCTTACGTAGACTCTTTAAGAATACGCCTAATAATAGCCTCTTCTTCTAGCTTATTTAGGCGCTTTAAATTTAGTTTATAGTTGCGTTAAAAGCGCTTTCTAGCGCGTTAGTCTTAGAGAGTAGTTTAAAGCACGTTATAGATAGAAGTAGCACGTCTTTAGCTTTAAATACGTTATAATTAGACGTTAAAAAGAGTAAGTTAAAGATTAGATTTAAAATAGATTAATAAATAATTATGTACTTAAGACATAACGGGTTATAGTGTTAACGTTAACGCGCCAGTACAAAGTGGCCGACTCGCTTGGGTGGCTGACTCGCTTATGAACCACGTTATCGCTGTTCCCAACTTTAGAAGAGGGCCATATGACATACTTCTAGCTCTGCAACATCTTCACTCCTAAGTCACGATATAATGTATATGTCCGCCATAAACTCCTTTCTCGTTCATTTTCTTCTCGCGAGTCTCGTGAGCACTACACCGCTTCCGCTCCACTCTCGTGCTATGTTGATAGGTTTATCTAAGAACGTCTATCTCACGACGTGCACCACGCGGTCTCTTCTTAGCGACACTACCTCGTCCTCTACAATTCTTTACGCAGGCACACTAGATAGCTCTTCACCCACTGCTATTGGCACCGTCGCTTCTGTACGAGCGATCTAATAGGCTAGCTTCACACGCCGCGTTACGCTAGACGATGCGAGCGTTTTTAAGAGCAGGATCGAGAGGGGCGCTGATGCATGGCCAAAAGGAGAGATTGCGGGTGGAGTAACGTTGGAAGCGACTAATGGAAGGGGAAAAGAAGAGTTTGTGTGCTTCAGGGATGGGGAGACGACGTTCAGGTTTGTGGGGGGGTTGTTGGGGGAAGAGACCACGGTTTGTAAGACGGAGTTTTGGTGTGCGAGTCTGGCTGTTTAGAGGGGATGAGGGTTTGTTGCAGGCACGAAGTTGAAAGAGAGTATGTGAGGATATTTCGCCTGGAATCTTGAGATGAGTGTAGTGCTGTATACTTTCTGGGACTTAGTAGATGTATAGAGTCAATGCGTGGTATTGTTCTCAATTGATACACAGAATTTGGCTTGGAACTCATAAGGGATGAAGAGCACAGATTACGTATTGAATGGTGATATCTGAGGCCGAGTTCTTGCACTTCAAAGCTTAGGGGCCAGCGGTTAAGGCATTGAACTCGAACTCTGTTAGCCACGACAATCTCCACATTTTTTAAGTTCTAATCGTATCTTTGGATACTCCGTACCAAGCACAGAAAGCTAAATATATGCACGGCTGGGAACGAATGCGGGTGATGCCGAGCAACATTGCGATATCTCCGACAAACTATCTTGAAGGCCCTAACCGGTGTTGCCATAGGGGTCTAAACGGATAGGTTACGGAGGATGACTTTCGATTGAATTGCAGAAAGGGCAATGATAGCCACGGGATCATTCTCCTGTGGAGCCGTCAGCTTCTCATCGTATTTTGAGTTTGGAAACCAAGTCTAGAGAAACATCATAACCACCAAGTAACTATCTAAAGAGTAATTTCGGTGCGCTATTGGGTTTACTGTTTTGCATGCTGTGGGACTTTAGTTTTCTATCAATAGATTCAATTCATTGTATATTTTGGGCCTCAAGAGATGCACTCGCTTAATAACAAGTGAGCTGGGTGAACGGGAAGACTCAACCTTTTAACGAGAAAGCTCATAGACGTGGTCTGAGGTAAGATTGCAACAGCAATTACATAATGCTTCAAACTCTATAGAAGATCAGAGAATCGCAATTGATGTCATACAGATGCACAGACCTGCAGGCTTTGTTAGAGTTTACTGTGGCGTCCTCTGGCTTTTGATGTATGGTCAACTATGAAGGAGAGGAAGAACGTCATCAGCAAGCACGACGCAAAATATGATAACAAACAGTACGGAAGTGACTGTCAAAAGTTCTTGCTGAGGCGCGGATCCATCGGACCGAATTCTCTTAATACACTTTCTATTACTATTTTAGCAAAAAGGTAATATAGCTAACGTATTCCACCACCGAGAGTGCCACCCCACCGAGTGTGCCACTTTTTCTTGGCATCGCG
>NW_007360288.1:928981-948856 GCF_000359705.1 Exserohilum turcica Et28A
AATTTGGCTGCGTCGTAGGTCGAAAGGTGATTCCTTGAAGCCGCCGAGAGATCTGCTGATGATGGACGTTATAGGCTGCTGCAGCGCGTCGAATGCTCTTAAACTGGCCTGTACGATAGGCCTGAACTGCTAGAGTAAGCCTACCCTCTTGCTGAGTAAATATCACGTTCTGTTGTTGAGGCATTGTCTTTCGTACGTGAAGTTCGCGATGCCAAGAAAAAGTGGCACTCTCGGTGGGGTGGCACTCTCGGTGGTGGAATACGTTATATAGAGTGAGCGTATTATGAAAGTATAACCTTTAGTAGCTTATGCCTTCTTTAAACTACTCTATTAAGGGCTGTTACTAACAAACTCAGTATAATTTATAGTCTTCGGCGGTATTTTTGGTAGTACTTGATGAGTCCCTGTTAGCAAGAACTTTTGACAGTCACCTCTGTAGAGAATGAGTATTCAGAGTCTAGAATAATAAATTGGGCAAATCAGTCTGCATATGATACGCATATGATAGTCGTGCTTCGAGTAGAAGAGTGCTTACACCATGCGCATAGGGCTTTGTCAGAAACTTAGTCTAGGGATAACACTCATTAAACCTTATTGATTGTTCTCCCGTCAATCCAGTCTCAATTTAGGGTATCAAATCTCACATCATTTGCGATGCGATGAATATAAAGCTCATGGCGTTCCGCCAAATTTCTCCTCATCAAATTCTCTTTTCTCCTACAGCTTAGTGAAAGCCTATCTACTACCTAAACACTGCCTATACGTATCTTCGCGTCAAGCAATCTTAACTTTTGCCCAGTATGCAGATTAGCCTGGTACTATTGACGTTTCTCGCCTCTGTCGCACTTGCAGAGAAACGTTGTACTTTCTATAAACATTTCGAGGGCAATTGCATCGTGAAAGAAATTGACGTGAGTATATTCAGAACCATATACATCGGCATTAGATATTGACTTATAGCAGGGCAAGGTTTGTATACTACTCTCACCTTGAGACTACGTCTAAAATAATTCCCTTTTAGAATTACCACGTGTACGACGGCAAAACCGACACCCCGGCCGCCCGCAGGAAGTGTGATCACGACAAAGGTTTTACGTTCCATAGGTCTGATCTAGTGGGGAGCTGCATCACGAAAGGCCAGGAAAACAATTGGGTTCAGGAAATGCGCGTAAGTCTATGATCCAAGAATTGCATCGCATATCCTAATAATTCCGAGGTTGAATGCTGCCCCGAATAGATAAGTGAGTACATGTAAGAGGTCTCACAGCAGGGTAGCTTAAGCATAGTAATATGTATCGTGTTTGTGTAGGCTTGCGGGCAGACTCAGGAAGGGCAATGGCTTATTGCAGCTTTAGCTGCATATTAGAATCAGTCACGTGTTAGCTAAGTCATCGTTTTCCCATAACTAGGGGCTCAAAATGCAAGACTTCGTTGGCAGAATCGATTCTTATTGGCTCTAAGAAGCTCAGCTATGATTCGTTGAATGGGTGCCAAGATGTTAGAAATCTCCGTCTTAGGTTAGTCTCGCCAAGCTCTCGTCACATGACGAACGCCAAAACAGCCAGAACACCAGAGAAGCCGGAGAAACTAGAGAGAAGCCGGAACGCCGGAACGGCCAGAAAAACAGCTAAAGCTGCACCTCTTTTCAGCTCCGTCACGGGCTGTAGGAATGTTTATATTTAACCAAGAAACCTTCGCCCTTTCACAATTTGACTGTTCCTACGGCCCACAAAGTTGCTGAAAATGAGCGGAGCTTTCGCTATATATTTTTGTTAGATCGCTTTCCATCTAAATATATGCTATGTAGGGGCTTGGGGTTTCGATAATACCTCTAGCTCCTGTAGAGAGCAAGTTTTTCGTATATAACATCCCGACAGCCTGTAACGGTACTGAATAGGAGGTGCAGCCTGCAGTTACTACACTGTTCTGGCTGCCCCAGTAGTCATCATGTGACAGGGCTGTTTAGCGTATCCAACCTGACACAAAGATCTCTAATATATCAGCAGGTATCGGACGAATAGCAGCGGAGTTTTCTAGAGCCAATCAGCTCCCATTCCCTTTTGCATGAGAAGACACCAGCCACTGGGTTGAACAAGTGGCCAAAAGTACAATTATCCAAAGCCATGCCAGGACACTGCACTATCAAGCTGAAGCTGTTGCGCTATAATAGATATCAAAGTGAGTGAGTGATTGAGAACTTGTTGTGTTTCACGTGACCGGAAGACTAACTCAATATGGCAATTCCTAACTCGTTAGCGTAGGTGACATGAGTGGCCGTAGAGCTTCTAGCAGCCAATTAGCTTTCATTTCTTCATGCAGGACAAGCCACCAACGACTCGTCTTAATATACATCTCAAGTTCCAATAACAGGTGGCAAAACCCATTCTTTTGACGAATTTTGGATTGAAGTAGTCGTTCACTGTTCATACCTTGCCCAGGTCGAGAGCCAGTGGCAGAGTCCCGTATGCTGGGGCCATGCTACGATGGGGAAGTCTGCAAATTGCCGTTCGAACACAGACCAAATAACGCTCGAGCGTGAAAAGGCGGAAAGCGTCAAGGAGAGTCAAGAAATGTTCCCGCCTTCTTGGCACGCTTGATAAGACTAGTAAGGTAGTGCTTTAGCCGACCCTAGAACAAACCCGCCCCTGCGCTTTCCCCTGACTCCCCAGCCCCATGGCCAGCGGCCAACAGTCGACAGCAAGATTTATTCGCACCGCGTTTCAGAAAAGTCGGATGTCCGTCTTGGTAGACATGCTGTGCGTTGGCGTCTTTTCTCCGTCGCTCGAGTCTTGGATGCTGTCCGTTACTTGCGGTATTTTGGACCCCTACAAAGTACCCCCAATCACTAATTTCTCCGCTGCCAAGGCCAGCACCATGTCTATCGCTTACCGAACTCGTCCATTATTGCCTAGATCCCGCGCGGCAGACATTCTCATAATGTGTATCCAGACCTAAGGGTGGAGAGTTGGTGGCCCCAGTGGGCGGGGCCTGCATCATTTAATATTGCAATGCCCATGTTAGTGCCGGACAAGCAGGATGCATGCACGAGCCGCTTCTACCTCGATGACAGTGATCATAGCATATATAAGGACGTAGTGGCTCGAGGCAGACAAGGAAAACAGGTGTTTCCTTTGCTCCACCAAGGCCCACTGTTTCGTTCCGACATCTCTACTTTGTCGAAAGTACAGTCTCGCCACCATGCATCTCCCTGCCTTGACCTTGGCGCTGGCCGGCACCACACTGGCCGCTACAAACTCTACCAAGCCATGGTCCACGTGGATGGCCACGTCTTTCTTGTCCAAAGGCCACCCAATTGACAACCACTACGTTTCTTCAGTCATCCACGAAGGCATGCAAAAGGCCGCGACTACACAAAAAGACGCAGCCCTCCTCGCCTACACCTCCAAGGCCCTGTCCTCCATCGTCTCGTCCAACGGCACTCTCAAAGGCTGGAACTCTACCTTCTACAGTCTTGACGACATCCGCATTGGAAACAACATTCTATACTTCTGGAACTCAGAAGGTCGCAAGGACAGCAAGTATGTGATTGCGGCCAAGGGCCTCCGTGAGCAGCTCAACCGATGGCCACGCACCCCCGAAGGAGGCTTCTGGCATCGTGCGCCTACCTACAAAAACCAAATGTGGCTAGATGGTATCTACATGGCTGATACATTTTACGCAACCTACACAGCCTACTTTGAGCCCCAAAACACAACAGCCTGGAACGACATTGAACTACAATTCGACCTCATCGAGGAGCACTGCCGCAACCAGACCACCAACCTTCTCTACCACGGCTTCAGCTCAGATAAGTCGACTGTCTGGGCAGACCCAGAGACTGGCACCTCTCCATATGTATGGGACCGTGCTCTGGGATGGTATTTCGTCGCGCTCGTCGAGGTCTTGGAAGTCTGGCCCAAGACACACCCCGGCTACGCCAAGCTCCTCAAATACTACATCACTCTTGCATCTGGAATCAAGAATGTCCAGGACACCAGTGGCGGCTGGTGGCTTCTGATGGACCCGGAGCTTGCTGGAAGGCAGGGCAACTACATCGAGTCGAGTGCAACCGCCATGTTTACTTACTCGTACCTGAAGGGAGTCAGGCTGGGACTCTTGCCGAAGGAATACCGGAAGACGGCCAGCAAGGCCTGGGACCTGCTGCTGGATGACTTTATCCAGTACGAGAAGAACGGCACAATCAGCTTCACGGGTACCGTGACGGTTGGAAGCTTGAAGGGCGATGCCTCGTACGAATACTACACAGGTGTTGAGACGCTCGTCAATGACGGCAAGGGTGCTGGTGCGTTCATGTACGCTGCCACCGAGGCGGAGAAGGCTCGATTGTAGTAAAAACCAAGGACCTCGATGCTATTGTATATATAACGCAGCCTTGTAATGATTGTACATATCTAAAACTTGTTTCTCGCATGGTTGGGTTCTGAGCTTTTTTTGCTGACATGAGTCGTGGAGCCACCTTTCCGCCACCGCATTTCGCCAACCACCCCAAGCCACACATTTGCCCAGCCCCGCGAAACTGAAGCAACTTACAATGCTAGGCGGAAAAACTCCGCCTCCCCTGCAGCGTCGCTCAAACAGGCTGCATCTGCTTTTTTCCACAGCCGTACTTGGCTGGCGAAACCGAATCAACAAAGAGCTGTCGGGGTGCTTCGTCATAAGCTGCCAAAAATAACGCTTGATACGGGGCCCCCTACCGCTGTCTTGTGGAGCCACGAGCCACGCTGGAGCAAGCAACCTCCCAGCCTCAGATCACCAGCTGAGCCCAAATGATAGACAGGGCAGATGGCTAACAGGGTCGCATTAGAAGGATCAGGTGACATGCGCTAATGTCATACATAGTTCTGTGCTGCTGGATATTTGACCGCTCCTCATCCCTACCTGTCTGTCGTTTCATTTACAACTAGCATCCATACTACATACGCACAACCCAACACACAGACAGACAATCGGCCGCTCAGCAACTCGCCTCTCTTTCCGCTGCTTACCCTGTTCACGCCAGCCCACCAAGCACAGTAAGCCAACATCGTTACCTTCTAGCGGTTGAACCCAATCCTAACCGCCACTGCAGAACCACCATCCCCAACAACCTTCCACCATGTCGTCAGTCGTTTCCACCGCCACCACCAGCGCACCCAGCGCCGGCTCTACCTGCGGCTCCGCCGTCTTCTCCGAGTTCCCGACCAAAGATGCAGCGTGTGCCGTCGGCGGCACCAGCGGCGTCCCCTCCAACACGACCGACGTGCTATCCAAATGCTGCAAGAAGGCGCCTGTCGAGCAATGGAATGGCTCGTGCGGATACTTCTGCCTCAGCTTTGAGCAGTCGGTCCGCGAGCTGCAGACGTGCTTCATGGACGGCGGCGTAGATCCCCGCTTGATCTTCTGCAATTCAAACAACTCGGCTACCGCCACCGGCACGCCCACTGGAAGCGGAGTCGCGGGCGCGAGCCGCACATCGGGCAGCGGGCCTGGTGCGACGGGATCGGGGGCTTCAGACAAGGACCACAAGGGCGCAGCGCCCGCTGTGGGCGTCAGCAAGGCTGGTCTCGGTATGCTGGGTATGGTTGTTGTTTCTGCGCTTGCCGGTGCCCTGTTGTAAGGGGGGGGGGAAGACACATGGAGGCATACGAGTATTTACGGTTTAATGTCGGCTTTTTTTTGCAATGAGGTCTCGTGCACAGTATAATACCATTTGTTTAATTAGACGATCTACAACGCAGTTATTTGCTAGCACTCTTGATTATCTTCGAACATCATTACGAAATGCGAAAAGTTGCACAACACATGGGATAATTCACCGTCTCTCTTTGCTTGCATAAAATCAATATGGCAAAATTCCCTGTCTTTTGTCGACGTGGATCGACAGAGTTGTGTTACGTACTACATTGTCCGTTGGTATGAGCAGTCGGCTGAATGGCTAGAAAAAAGAAGTAGAGGCTGGAAAGCCTTCGGAGAAGAATTGCAGTGGCGGCTTAGTTGTGGCGGCGCCAGCAATGCAGCTGGGAAAACCGGGTGGCAGAAAAGTAAACATTTTGTATGCCTTTGGCTGACCGATGAGAATGAGATTGAAAAGGGGGTGTTACATGTTGCTGGGTGATTTTACATGCTTTACTTGTTGTTCCATGGATTGTCCAACACTTGTTTAGTGAATATCCCATCCATGTCCTAATGTAGCCATCGCAAGTATTCTATCTGGCCTAAGGTACTTTACACTGTTATTGTTTCCTTACCGCCTGCAGCTTCATCGCATATGCTCACATGTGTTGTCTTCATAATGTTCCAATGCTGCTGTCTCTCTCCTAATTTGAGGATGCAGCGCTCGCTCTCACCATCGGCATCATCCTGAAGCTTTGTACGACCCTTGGAAGTATATTGCAAAGAAACAGCATTGAACTGGCTGTTGTGTTTCCGTGAGACCCCAATGGCCGTAGCAAAGCTCTCTGGAAGAATTCTGGAGAATACACCCAGGATCGTTTTCCGGAGGGGTGGCAGATTGGCGACAATAATACCGACGCAGACTTCGTTGATGCTACAGATGCTTAGGTCGATGGCGTCCCACATGAGCTCTTCGGATCGAAGAAACTTTGCGGTAATGGGGATTTTGGCAATGGAAAGACCTGTACCACTGTGGTGGGTAAGTGTGTGCTTTGGGCAGTGGACGGTGAAACTAACACTAATGCCAGCAAGAAAACAGTTCGTACGCCCCATTGTGTCTGTGTGCTGAGCTTTACGTTTCTTAGGTATACAATGGGTGCAGCGGCATAGATCTGTAATGCATTAGCCTTGAAGCTCAAATATCATTTAGACTACTCACCAAGTCAGTGATAATATTGGATGCAATCTGTACATAGGCAGTTACGTCGCTGACTGCTTCAGGCCAGCATTCTCCCTGCACTGCAAAGTCCCATCGTGAATAGTAAGGCCGACAGTATGCAAAGTGCAATATCAGCATCATGACAAAGTTGCATAGTACAACGATGACGACGGATGTCCAGATGAGAACCCGATAGCTGCGGCCAAAGTCCAACGCCATTAGGTAAGCACAAATCGAAGCTTTGACTAAGAACATTGCATATACGTTCAAACATTGGGTGATGAAGATCATGTGTAGCTCGTTCGACATGCGCCCAGGTATGAGCCACCACGGATCTGACATCAGCCGGCCTTGGCCACCTTTTGCAGCTAATACGGCGTAGGGCAGACAGCCCAGGAAGTTCAGAACCTAGGAAGAATCATCAGCTTCGACTTACTGAAATGTATATGTAAACATACCACACCACCTGCCATGAGCCAATCACTCAATGTCAAACGCCTGTTGATCTGCAGGCGGATGGCAAGCCGCCAGACGGCTACAAGTGTACATAGAGTGGCCATTATGGATGCAGTGGCGGTAAGTTGACCACCACGATTGGGCCATTTCTTGGGTGATGACTGTTCCATGTTGAGGGATGAAGGAGAGAGTGTTGGACAGGGATCCAAGGCAGACTTTGCAACATGTGAAAGAAGCTACTTGAAGATATAGCTTCTCGTATACGGCGCGTGTTAACAATGTCTCAGATACTTGAGATGCAGTGCACCAGGCAGGTACAATTTCCGATTGGAATGGCGCAAAGGGAGGGCGTGGGCGCGATAAGTACCTGTTTCTGAAGTGGCGAGCCGTCCATCTTACAATCTCATATATGGATGGTCCTCTTACCATCGGAGATACGTTGTTGATGAGCTAGGCCAATCATATTTTTTTCTTTCCAAATACCTCGCTGTGCCTCTTGATATTGTAGCGAGTTTTTGCACATTAGCATGCACGGCGACCGTTACGGAAATGACGCTAGGCTGTGATAGTCGAAACTGAAATGTGGTGATGAATTTTTCCGAGACTGTAGTTCTTGCTCGGCTGTTGAAAAGAATCCTTATGGTTATCAAGTCTCCGCGGATAGAAACTGCCGATTTGTTCGACCGGCTTTTCAGATGACAACGTAATCTTGCAAGGGGCTCCCCTTTGCACAAAAGAAGGCGCGAGACCAGCAGGATATGAATTCAAGTTTATATTGGTCAAGAGAGGAAGCAGACTATGCATCTCAACTTTAAAACTGGCATAAGGCTTCGTGATGGATGTGACATGTGTTTAGGCAAGGAGACGTTGGTGGCGTGGGATGTTGGGAGTTGCGTTGAGATTCTGTTCGGATGGAAAGAAGCAGAAGTACCGTTAAGTCCGTCTCCACAAGCTGCCTCGATTGGGAATAGCCCATGAACAGGCAGGCACCCGTAATACCCAAGCGAAGTGATTTCATTCGGTTCCTCATGCCGCGGGAGGTCTAAAGGATTCCTTTGACCCGTCTACACGGAACCAGAGCCACCGAGCATTTTGAGCCTCGTGGCATCAATCGAAGCGCCATGTTGGAAAACCACACATAGATGCTTGATGGTGGCTACAAACATCATAAGCAGCTGACTGCGAGTCACTCCTTCCCCATGTGCCTCGCTTCTGTTTCTGTTTACTCTCGAAACGTCATCAGCAAACAACCCCGCGGACCCTCAACGACAACCATCACCTAGTTTTCAGTCTCGCCCTTCACAGCGCCCCTGACTAGCATTGTCCGCGCCGTAAATCAAACCCCGATATGACCATCGGTTCATTGCCTCCGATGAGGAATACACGGCAGCCGCCACAGTCTAGAATCTGCAGGGACCGGTCCTCGCATCTAGCACCATCATGCTGGCAACATTTAACATGCTGCTCTATCAACTTCAATTTGCCTCCGTACAGCGACAGTCCTTCTGAACTTTCCCGTTTTTCGTACTTGCGGGTATCCAGCAATCTTCGTCATTTCATTCGCTAGGCGAAGAAACCGAATCGAAAATGCTTTTGTTTGTTTTCCTCTCGCTGCTCGGATCGTCAGTATACGCAGACATCACCAATAATACCGTATACGACTATGTCATTGTTGGAGGCGGAACAACGGGCCTTGTGGTTGCGAACAGGCTGAGCGAGGATCAAAACAGCAAGTCGCTCCCAGGAACATCATCTCCCAACTAGACCCACTAACAATACCACCCACAGAGACGATCTTGGTGATTGAAAACGGTGCCCTCAGCAACAGTACACTCTCCAGCATCCCCGGCAACTCCGGCGGCCTCAACCTTGCCGCCATGTACGACATCCACAGTGCGCCCGTCCCCAATCTCGGCAACCAGTCGTTCCTCGTCACAGTCGGCAACGTCGTAGGTGGCGGCTCCTTCGTAAACGGCATGCAATTCGACCGCGGCGCCAACGCCGACTACGACGCCTGGGCGGAGCTCGGAAACCGCGGCTGGGACTGGAAAAGCCTGCAACCGTATTTCCTCAAAAGCAACCACTTTGATGCGCCGTCGAGCGCGACAACCGCCCGATTCGGCATCTCGTATGATGCAAGCGCATACGGCAACGGGCCCGTCCGCGTTTCCATTCCAGACTACCAGTTCCCGGATATGAAGCACATGTATCATTCGTGGGACGACATTGATATTCCGCATCCAAAGGAAGGATTCGCAGAGCCAGTCGGCCACTACTGGTCGCCGAATTCGATTGATGCAGCTACGGGCATGAGGTCGACCGCGCGCACGGCGTATTACGATCCGATCGTATCGCGGGGAAATCTCAAGCTGCTGACGGAGACGCACGTGGATGAGATTACTTTTTCAAGGGACGGGGTCGGCGGCGCACTGAGAGCTACGGGCGTCAAGTTCACGCGGAACAGCAGCGGTAAACAGGCGCAGGTGTTTGCGGCCAAAGAAGTCGTTCTCGCTGCAGGGGGCGTGTTTACTCCCCACCTGCTCATGTACTCTGGTATCGGGCCTGCTGATGTCCTGGAGGACGCCGGCATTACTGTCAAGAAAGTAAGTAAGCGAAACCAACCCTGCTTAGCCAGTTAGAGCATTATTTTCTAACATGGGATATGTGGTACAGCACCTCGCAGGCGTCGGCTCCAATTTCCAAGATCACGTCGCCAATTACATGAACTTTGAGCTGCAGAATCTCGATGCAGAGAATATGGGTGCGCTGAATACAAACTCGACATTCAATCAGACAGCTTACACGCAATACCTCTCCTCACGCAGCGGACCCTACTCGGCGGGTAAATCAAACGGCCTTGTATTCCTCGCTCTGCAACACTTCGACCCAGCCTTCAACGAAACCATAGCAAAACTCGACTCACAAGATGCATCCTCGTTCCTCCCCGCGCGCTACAAAAACGACAGCCAGCTCCTCGCAGGCTTCAATGCACAGCGCGCCATCCTCCGCAAGCACTTCGCCAGCACGACCTCGGCTGTCGGTGAAATCGTCATCCAGCCCTGGGGCCTTTCGGGAATCGCAAACAACAAACCGCTGTCCCGGGGAACGATTACACTGAACACAACGAATCCCCGGGGGTACCCCGTTGTGCAATGGAACACGTTTCAGAACCCGCTCGACGCACATGTCATGGTGGCACTGACGCGGTTCAACCGTGCACACTGGGCCAAGTCTCCTCGTCTCGCGCGGTACCAGCCTGTGGAGACGGCACCGGGCGCCCAGTACGTGACTGACGAAGAGATTGTGCAGGGGAGCATCGATACAGGCACGCTGCAGCCGACGTTTGCGCATCCGAGCGGAGGATGCAGTATGTTGCCTCTGGAGCTGGGGGGCTGTGTCAGTGACGAGTTGCTCGTGTATGGCGTGCAGGGGTTGAGTGTTGTGGATGCAAGTATCCTGCCGTTGATTCCTGCGGCCCATTTGCAGGCCACCATGTATGCGGTTGCCGAGAAGGCGGCAGATCTGATCAAGAAGAGGGCAGCGGCGGCGGCGGCGTAGCTGGACATGGCTTCATGCACGTCAATCACTTGTCAAGATCTTCATCTTGGGGGAATGCGGGTTCATCGTTCCGAGACACTTTTTTTCATCTGCAGAATAAAGACTTCACATCACAGGCTTACGTACCAAGCACAAGTGCCAATCGACATAGCCGCCGACGAGTGTGCCAGAACGTCACATGAGCCCAACCTCCCCAGCATACGAGGCAGACAAGAAGCCCGATCATGTCCCGTATCCGTACTGGCCTAGCATGAGTCGGTTACGTAGGTGGTCAACGTATGTCTTAAACGAAGGCAATAGTGATGACGATGGGCGTGAGGAGTGTGCTGTTTAGCGAGCCAGGGCGAGCAGAGTCTCAGGGGGGGAGGCGGGAAGAGGGCTGGCTTGCTGACTGTTCTTGTGTGATTGATCGGGGGTGGCGAACAGGATCCAAGCGGCAGCGACGTGCTGTGATTGATTCTAACCTTTTCCTAGAGAGTAAGCTTTGAGGGGGAAGCGGTTCGGTTCCTCGGGTAGTGGTTTTTCTTTTGTAGTAGCAGACACTGGGCAGGTGTTGGGATGATGGCTGTGGGGCACAATGGAAATGAGACGGCGATCTGCACAATCAGCTTCACGAATTAGGGGTGTTGGAGGGAGGGAATGGTGTAGGGCTGTGATGGTGATAGGCGTGATAGGGCTAGAGGCACTTCAGTGGCGTCGATACTGTCGCGAAGTGAGCTTGACGTCGTAACCAAGGTACTATTGTTGGGCGACAAAAAAACGGTGTTGAGCAAGGCTTTGCTCTGCTCTGTTGGTGGCGCAAACTATCCAGGTCCAATGTCGTGGTAGATATGCTCGTCATGGCAGAAGGTGCATCGATTCGCTGTCGTTCCAGACAGCTGGGAAAGTTAGAGTGGAGTCGAGGCGCGGAGGCACGTGCTCGGCCAGGGCGTTCCCTGCCGGCAGTTGCCTGAGGCATGTCGAGGCGATATGGCGTTCCGCGCTTTGCGTGCACTGTTCAGGTACGAAGTTTAGTGAGTGCTAGGAGAAAGAGGTTGTCGCGATTAGACCTAGACCGACAATAGCGTGGATGACTGTGTTGCCATGAGGTGTATTTTTTGCTTTTCGTATAATTTCGGGTGCAGTAGATAATGCGTGTTCTATTGAAAACCTTGGGAGTCTTTCAGTGGTACGATGGTCGGGTTTGCGGCTGAACCATCCAGAGCTGTCCTGTGAGAGACGTGATGGCAGCACTGTTGGACAGAAAACGCAGCATAGGCTGTGCGACGGTCTCTGAGAGTCCCAACGTGTTGCAGTGGATCCGTGCATCCGAGGAGTTGACAATGTACCTGGATAGACAAAAGGGGACATCAGATGACCTGCCCATATGCTAAGCACCAATCAGGTGCGGTACATGCAACAGACGTGAGGAAGAAGCTTCGTCATCTGGCCGCGAAGATTAGTGGACCACATCTTGGAAGCGGTACCCCGCTTGTCTGGACCCATATACGCCTAGCCCTGATCGCAGCAAGACGGGAGCTCGGATTGTCGTTGTTGTTGTTTTTGTTGTTGATCTTACTGCTTGGCAGTCTACTTGGTGTTTGTGGAGGGCTGAAAAGCAAATTCGCTCCAACGAGCTGTCACAACGCCGATCGGATGCGAACGTGATGCGTGCATGCCGCTAAACAGCATCCAAGCGATTGGGGACGCAGAACTTTGTTCACCAAAGGCGCATTCGTATCGGTCTGTGAATAGCTCGAGTAGGTAACGGCTGGCTGGTGCAGTGGCCAGTACAGGGGGGAGCTGGGCACCATGGGCGGGGAGGTGGTCTGAGTGGAGCGAGAAAGACAGGGAAAAGTGTGCGACGTTTGCATGGAAAGGGACAAGGTGCAGGGTTTTCAGTCAACAATTTGGGTGGAGACGTTTGTGTGACTCCAGCTTGCACGTCTTGCGTAGCGGGAGTGGATGGCCCTCCGGTGCGCCCGCGTAGGCATGCCCAGTCTTGATGGGGGCTGTGGGCAGAATGGCGTGCATGGGCGGTTCCAGCCATGTCGAGTATGGAAAGGTAGGCTATATCAAGGTTGCCGCCTCGTGTCTTCTGATTCGTCGAGCGTGAGTGGCAAGCTTACGGCACTCAGTGTATCTGGGTAGTACCGAATACCGGGATGCCAGTAGAGACAGTTGAGATTGAAGGGCGAGTGGGTAGGTCTTGGAAGCGGTCTTGGAAGAGGCTCGGAGATTTTTTTGTGCTGTAGGGAGGCCGCGAGCGAGCGGAGAAGTCGCAACTGACGCTGTCCTGGTCCCGCTTCCGCCTCGCATCGCATCGCCCGCCAGCACGGGTCGTCACAGTCGGATGGGATGCGGTGAGGTTATTCGCTGGCAGGCGGGCGAGGGTTGGGGGAGGACCCTGCAGGCCGGCGGCCGATCCGAGGGCGCTTCGCCACAACAGGCAAAAAACGAAGGCGGGGACCCTTGGGCCTCTCAACGACGACACGCGACAGGCGCGTGGGGGAAGCGCAGCGGCAGCGCAGACAGAGGCACGACCACGACAGCTTGTCGAGATTTGCGCCCGTATAGCAGAAAAGCCATCGGTCGACCAGAATATCGCCTCATATCAACAAGCCCAAATCAAGTCGAGCAACGGCAAGGCGCACAGACGCCGGGAGCGACATCGATGGCAGACACCCCCGGCTTCTGGACGGCCATTGGCCAGGCGTAGATTGTCGCTGTAGCCACTGAAGAGCCGCAGCAGCAAGATGCCTGGACCCAGCCAGGCCCGCTCCACCCTCAGCTTTCTTCTGCTGCTGCTCGCTTCTCCACAGTCGTCCAATGTACCAGCAAGTCACGGCGCGCGCTGCTGAGCCAGGCTGTGTGGGCGTGGGTGTGGGTGCATAATACCGGCACCCCTGCGGGCCAATCCGACACCATCCAGTACCCGCGACGGACAGGCCGTTGACGCCTACCAATAATGCCGCATAGACGACACTTGCTGTGTACCTGCGTACTGTGCAAGTTCCACTGGTAGCCGGGCGGGCGTGCACGGCGCAGCTCGAGTAGGCTGGTCCGAGGCCTCCCTCGCCTCCATCGAGGGTTATATTCCTGTCCATTCCCAGTCCCGTGCATCTTGGTTGCTGATGACGCTCGTTCCTCAGTCTGACGCCCATTTGCGACTCGAGAGTACATCCATACACGCTTGCTGAACCCCTCTCTGCTGCGGCCACGATGAGGTCCCCCCCGCCAGAGGTCCTTTTGTCATGGCCCAAGCCCAACTATGTCGACCCCGTCACCAGAGGCCCCGGACTGATGATTGTTGAGTTGACGCTGCTCCCCATTGCCATGCTGGTCGTGTTTCTCCGGCTCTGGGTGCGCATCTCATGGCTGAAGAAGAGCTGGTATGACGACTACCTGATGATTGTGGCCATGATTTTCAGCATTGGTAGGCAGCACCCGGCTCGCGCCAAGCCCCACACTGGCTGACTCGTCATACAGGCACGACCGTCGTGGTCATCATGGCGTCTCAGCTGTACGGCTGGGATCGCCATGTCTGGGACCTCAAGCCGCACCAGATGATGGTGGGAAGACAGGTACGACTGCAGCTGGCTCATGGGCACTGTACGCTGATGCTAACCTGTGCAGGCGTCCATGGCGTGCCAGACACTGTTCGTCCTCGCATCGTCGACGGTCAAGATGTCGATCCTCGTCTCCTACTTTCGCATTGCACCGGAAAAGTCGACGTTCCGCAAGTTGGTGTGGGCTACGTTTGCTCTCGTCTTTGCTGCTTTCGTCGTCTTCCTCGTTGCCCTGTGGGTTCAATGCATGTAGGTGCGTCCAAGCCGGCACGTCATGTGAGAGTGCTAACAGCTGCAGTCCCATCTCGAGTTACTGGAGGCTGAATGCGGACCACCGCGACTGTATCCCGGAAGGACCGCCGCTGGTGGTGCAGAGTGTGCTCAACGTCGTAACCGACTTCATGATCTACGCACTGCCGATCCCTACCCTCTTCTCGCTTTCGCTGCCATGGAGCCAACGCATTGGACTGGCGGTTCTCTTCTCGGTGGGCGGAGTCATTGTGGTTGCCAGCAGCTTCCGGGCCTACTGGGTGCATTACACACTGTTTGAAACATACGACGCAACATGGGAGGGGTACCAGATCTGGGTATGGACAGCCGTCGAAACAAACGTCGGGGTTATTTGCGGATGCATTCCGGCGCTCAAGCCGTTGCTATTCCCGCACCGAGCCCGGCAGCAGGGCTCTAGGTACGCCAGCGGGTCGCAAAACAGCAGGAAGAAGGAGAAGGTTACGCCTGTCATCGACCAGGTTGAGATGGACACGCGCAGGCTGACTGAAACGGATGAGGCGCAGCAGGACATTGCCATTACCGCAGCGTCGGGCCACCGCAGCATGCTGTCGGAGCGGCCGATGAGTGGCAATACGGACAAGAGCCGGTTCGACCTTGACATTGAGCAACAAAAAGCCTACATGTACTGATGGCGAGGCACAGTACAATAGAAGTACGTCTATTTAATCTTCGCATACGTTGGTTGAGCGAGTGGAGTGAGGGGCGGCGTGCAGCTGGGGATTCCCTGCTAGTCGTTTCGTGACGCTCATCCATGTTCTCTTTTCTCATTTCTCGTTTATATTTTCCTACTCTTGTCAATACTGTCTGGTACGCGGCGGGTGGGCGGATCCGTCGGGCTCGACGCCTCCTTCTTTTCTTGGTATTTCCTTTGTGTCTGGGCGGCCGGCTGCGCATCACGATGCCAGTCTCTTTTTTATTCATTTATTTATTTATTTTTATTTATTGGAGTGCTAGCAGGGCGTTTAGGGCGGTAGCAGGAAATGCCATCACGTCAGCTCATATGACAGCGGCTTTGCATGTTGTTTTGTTTCGCGCATTGGGTTCTTTTTTGACATGTCGGCGATGCGCAAGTTCCGTGGCGAGGGCCACGCTAGAGCGGAGGCTGAGAAGACAGGTGCGCTTGACCAGCAGACCCCTTTGACGGTATCGCGGCTGAATTTTCTCTAGGCATGTCGACGCTGTCTGTTAGAAATTTCGCAGCGACAGGCTGGCAGATTGCGAGGTGCATCGGGCGTGGGTGCGCATGATGGGGTTGACATCATGGTTCATGGGCGAGGTCAGGCATTGCATTGTGCCTCAGGCATGGTCGAGATGAACGGGAGCGATGGCATGCCGGCCGTGCACAGCCATGGTGCGACAAGAGCGGCCAAGTTTCTTTTTTTTTGTTTCCGGAAGAGAGCTAGGGAGGCCGAAGTCGTCTGTTCGTGTTTCGGCAGGCGGTCGGTCTGTGTGCGCGAGTGCGAGCCGGAAACATGATGTCAAGCGACAGGGCGTGTGCAGTCGGCGGCGGCCATGGCAAGCAGCGGGCAGCGCTGGGACAAGAGCAGGCGAGACAGGCGTCCAAGGGGCGGCGGTGGTTGCGACACGTAGTCGCCCAGGACGCGGCGTGGTGATGGTCGAGGTGGGGTGGGGTGAGTGGGAGAAGCTTTTGGAAGAGTCAGGAACAGGAACGCGGCGACGTTGGCGGGGAGACTAGCGACAAGGCTGAAGGCACCATGACATATGCCACACGGCCTGCTCACCGCCCCGCTGCGTCGGCACGTCGCAAGCACTCGCACTCGTAAAACAAGTACATATGGACGATGCATGCCGACATGCATGGCCAGTGTAGCAGGCGCGGCGGATGCAGTGGTTCGTGTGGCTCGCGGGCAATGCTGGTGGTGGTGGTGTTGCTGTACACGGCGTACGTGGTGCGTCTACTTACCGTACGGGTGCAGGCGCCAGCAAGATTGTCATCAATGCCCCGAGTAGCAGACCCTCGCTGCCAACGTCACAGGAGGCGCCCAGTGCTTCGGCGCACGACCGTTGGCCATCCAAACTCACCTCATGCACCGCCAGACTCGCCGCAACAGTCCAAGTGGGCGTCCCAAGTGGCAGCCCATCCTGGTGCTAGCCCGCCGGCTTCCCGTCTAATGCCAACGCACCGCGCAGCCCATGGCCTGGCAGGGCGACGCCCATTGCGAAAAGGATCCCCAACCCGCCCACGCACACACGCCTATTATAAGCTGCAGGTACCTCGAGTGCGCACCATGTCCTCTCCACTGTCTTCGCATCCCTCGCCATGTGGTCGTCGTCGTCGCCGCTGCTGCTGCCCTTGCTCTCGCTGGCCTCGCTGGCCTCGCTGGCCCTCTCAGCCCCAACCACCCCCAAGCCCGACTGCAACACTCACCCCGTCTGCATCATTGGCGCAGGCCCGGCAGGCCTCGCCGCTGCCGGCCGCCTCAAGGACAAGGGCATCAAGGCCGTCGTCTTCGAACGCCAGGAAAAAGTCGGGGGCAAGTGCCAGGCCTGGTACGACGACAGGTATGTGTTGCACCGCACCGCATCGCATTCATTGTATGCGCGCCACCAGGCGCCGCTGACCACCCTCGCAGAGGCATCTTCCACCCGCTCGGCGCCGCCTTCTTCTCCAATGCCACCTACACCGACACCATTGGCATCCTGAACAAGACCAATGTCGCCATCGAGCCCTTCCCGCTCGCCGGCGCACGCAGCCAGTACACGTACAACTTCACCAACGGCGACATTGCCCCCATGGCTGCCCTGACCCCTCAATTGACCGCCGTCGTCGCTGCCGAGGTGCCCAGGTACATGGCGCTTTGGAATCAACGCTTCCGGCCCATCAGCGGCCTCAACTACAAGGTGCGCCCGTCCGCTGACTGATGCGCGCAACCACGACCGCCAGGCTAACGCCGCAATAGGATGGCGTGCCCCAGGAGTTCACCGTCTCCGGCGCCGAGTGGTTCCGCCAAAACAATTTCACCGGCCTGCCCATCCTGCTCGTCAATGCCGTCGCGCTGTACGGCTATGGCGATATCAATATCGTTCCCGCAGTACGTCATGACGCGCCAAAAAAAATAGTTGCAGGGATGCTGCATGCACGACGCGCGCGCGCGCTAACACCCCACTAGCTATACATCCTCAAGTACTTCACCCCCGACATTCTGACGGCCTTTGTCGGCCTGCACGATGCCTACTACATGGACTTCCACAAGATGTTCGTCGAGTATGCCGAAAAGGAGCTGTGCCACACGCCCATCCACACGTCTTCCGAGGTCCGCTGCGTGGACCGATCAGGGGCCAACCCTGTCGTGACCTACACGACCCCGAATGGCAACTATGTTTCCTGGAAAAAGCAAGAGTGCTCGTCCGTCATCTTCGCCTTTCCGCCCAACCTGGCCAACCTGGAGCGCGTCGGAGTCGACTTGACAGAGGAAGAGTACACTACGTTTGCAAACGTCTCAACCCACCAGTACTACTCGTCGGCTATCGAATTTGAGCTTCCCTACGGCGTTTCGTATGTTGCAGCAAGCGCCTCCCCTTATGTGCCCCCGCCAAACGACGGCCAACCGGTAGCCATTCTGCACCTCATCCGAAACTCCAATGTCTCGGTCGCCTGGTCCTGGGGTCCCTATGATTTCCAAACCGAAAAGGCTGCCAAAAACTTGCTTATCAAGAGCTTGTCCGAGATCAACAAGGACCCCCGCAATGCCACGGCTCCTTCCCAGCCCTTTAACGAAACTGACGTCAAGGCCTTCCGCAAATGGGACTACTTTCCACACTTTGAGACCGATGCCCTCGCCGACGGCGCTTACAAGAAATTCAATGCGCTCCAGGGCCACAAGAAGTCGTACTATGCCAGCGCACTCAGCGGCATGGAAATCGTCGAGTGGGCTCTCCGCAGCGGATACGATATCGTCGACACGTACTTTTAGGCAAAACAACCTGCTCGGCACCTTTCGCTGCCGCCACGTGTATGACAAACGAGGGAAAAAAGAGTTGCCTACTCTTTTCTTTTTTCTTTTCCGCATCATGCCCGCATGCCCCCCGGGAATCCCCGTGTTCCCGGATTCACGAACCCACGATAGCAGATCATCGGGATCCGGAGCCGTTACGACTGCGAGGAAACCATCCTTTTCCTCGTCTCGATTTTTCCTTTTTGGCGCCTGCATCCCTTGCTTTTTTGGTTTCCTCATGATGATTCAACGTTTTTCTTTTGATTCGCATATTCTAGACATGATACCTATCCCACCCACGGCACCTCACGACCGTCATGACCACGCGTTGTATTGTTTCTTCTGCTTCTTTCTCTTTCCCCTTGTTCTGTTCATGGCTCCCCCTCTTCCGACCCGTGATATCTCGGCATTGGCGATGGAGGGAGAAGACATGAGGAATGAGAATGAGAAGGACAGAAGTCAATACTCGCATGCTTAACAACTATGTACCAGTCTTTGGTTTTGTTTAATGGTAATGAAAGCTGCTCCTGTGTAGCAGCAAGCTCAGCCTAGCTTACATGTATGTTTTCACCAACATATGCATGAGCAGAAGCATGGAAAGGAAAAAAAGGAGCATCATGTGCTTTATGAAATGTACATAGCATACAGACATGTGTATATAGATGTTTGCTAGAACCCCAGAGGCACAGCTTGGTGCTTAATCTATGACTATTTCTCTCTTACTTACCTATCGCTTTCCACTTCTATCCCCGCTCTATTTACCGACACATAAAAAACCCTAATAACATCAATTAGCATTGCCGATACCACAGCAAATAAACAATCGTTCGTGTTCGCCTCAGTGCTCATGTCAGATGGAAGAGATGTCATTTTCCTTCCTGTACATGTAAGCCCAGCACGCCTGACGCATATATATACTACCACTACTATACATGTCTGCTAACTCTATCCCCCCCACACACGGCATTCTATGCACGACATAACTATAATCCTCGCTACTCGCACCTGTTTCGGTATAGCACACGCATGCATGCTATGTACGTAGGCGAAGCGGGACATGGGGGTCGCCTCGTTTCGCTACGTGTGTAATAGCTCGGGTGTTATAGGCGTAAGCAGTATGCCTGGATTGGGAGTAAGGGTAAGACTATTTGGGGACGGGGACAGGGGGGTGGGTTGGAGGAGGAGGAGGAGGAGGAGGAGGGTTGATGGGAGAGAGAGAGAGAGATACGGGGGG
>NW_007360288.1:948951-950130 GCF_000359705.1 Exserohilum turcica Et28A
GGGTAGTGAGCAATATTCTACATATATATACGTACATGAAGAAATATAGTCATGAATCTACATGCGACAATACATATATGCATGGATACACAATGAGCAACTAGATATACAACACTCCTGTACACTATATTCTACAACTACCCAACTACCCAACTAACCCACCCAACCAACTATTCCCCAACCCCCTTCCCTACTCATGCACAAAAAAAACCTCCAACCCCATAAATTCCCCCGCGACACCTACTGAAATGTTGAAATTACCTAAATTCGGTCACGTAAGCACTTGTTCCACCCCCTAACGCACATCCACACACTACTACACCACACTAGACTCGATATGCTTATTTCCTAGCTAAATAGCCAGTGCGTGTGCGATGTAGCACCGAGAGAGAGAGAGAGAGAAAGAGATAGAGAGAGAGAGAGAGGTAGGGGAATGAATGAATGAATGAATGAGAAGATCTGAGTGCGCTTTTTGACCATGTGAAGAAGAGGGTCTTGGATTTTTTTTCTGACTTACATACTTGATGGGTTGGTGGGTGGATTGCTTACGGGAGTCTGGTGAGTTATGGACTAGTAGGGAATAGGTGGGTAGGTAAGTAGGTAGCTAGCATACCCCTTCTTTGGGGGATATTAGGAGTACTGTTGATATTACTGTACTGTACACAATTGGCGCACAGGGGGTAAAGTTTCTTTCCGCGGCTCTAGTTAGACTACGCGCTTCTTTTGGTAGGGCGCTACTATAAGTTAAGAAATAGTGTACTACATAGTATAATATATAAAAAACCTTATTAATACCAAAAAATACTTTTTGTATCGTATTAAGACTTAGTATATAAATTATTTTATACTGTAAGGGGCTGCGCTCTGGGGAGCAATTGCGAGGTATACAAGAGGTTGTATTCGATAGAGAGCTATAGAGTCTACTTGCGTGGTGTTTATTTACTTGTCGGAGAAAGGTTGCACCGAGTGTCTGAGCGCGTCGTCTGGGCGCCGCTCAGGCCTCGCACAGATGCCGGGTTGCAGAGTAAGACCTGGCGTCTGCTGCTTGACCGAGATTCCATCGAGGAGCTATCCAAAGGGCGTTCAGCCCGTTACATATACTATAAATTAAGTACTAACGTGGTTCACAAGTGAGTCGCTAACCCAAGCGAGTCGCTAACGCCCTACCACTACATCTAC
>NW_007360288.1:951364-954517 GCF_000359705.1 Exserohilum turcica Et28A
CTTAAGCTCGGGAGCACGATCGGACAGGCCAAGGTAACAAGATTGTATTCGATAGAGAGCTAAGCTCTCGGCTACGTAGCTATCTATATACAATGCTGGTTGCTAGGGTAACAATCAGGCCAGGCAGGTGGAGTAAACGAGGTCGTAGACGAGTATGGGAGGCGAAGGGCGTTCAGCCCGTTACACACGCCTTAGATCATAGTAACCTACTCACGGTTGCCTAGCTATATCTGCTTCTTTTTCCTATATCCTTCTAATGCTGTAATAACTAACTATAATAAAATCTTGCCTATTATAAAGCTAGTCTTGTTAAAGTTGTAGATATTGTCGTCTATAATACCCCACTTCTGCCTTGTCGCCTAGACTAAGTCAAACTAGCGCTAGATAGCTACTGGATTCTCGCAGGCGGCTTGCTGGTGATTATAGGGACGGCTCCAGCGCGTACGGAGCTTAGGAGTCCGCTTAACAAAGTTGTTAACCTAGTTCTTGCCAACAGGGTTGCTACTACGCTCCTCTAATAGTTTATTAGCTATTACTTAAACGTTAAGCTTTGTAGGCGCAAATCCTCGCGCAGACTCTTCAAGAATACGCTTAACTATAGCCTCCTCTTCTAGCTTATCTAGACGCTTCGATTTCAGCTCGTAGTCGCGTTAAGGGCGCTTTCTAGCGCGTTAATTAGATAGAGTTCTTTGTGGGACGTTGTAGATAGTAGCAGCATAGTTTACACTCTAAACACGTTGCGACTAGACGTTGAAAAAAGCAAGTTAAAGATTAGATTTAGAATATATTAATAGACGGTTGCGTTGTTAAGACATCACGCGTTATAGTGATGAAGTTGATGGGCTAGTGGGGCGTTAGCGACTCGCTTGGGTTAGCGACTCACTTGTGAACCACGTTAGTAACTTTGAAATAATAAGAATAACTTTATTAGTAATAACGTGGTTCATAAGCGAGTCGGCCACCCAAGCGAGTTGGCCACTTTGTACCAGCGCGTCGACGTTAACACTATAACGCGTTATGTCTTAACTACATAATCATTTGTTAATCTGTTCTAAATCTAATCTTTAACTTGCTCTTTTTAACGTCTAATTACAACGTGTTTAAAGCCAAAGACGTGCTGCTTCTATCTATAACGTGCCTCAAACTACTCTCTAAGACTAACGCGCTGGAAAGCGCTTTCGACGCAACTACAAACCGAATTTAAAGCGCCTAAATAAGCTAGAAGAGGAGGCTATTTTTAGGCGTATTCTTGAAGAGTCTACGCAAGGATTTGCCCCTATAAAGGCTAAGGTTCAAGCAATAGCTGATAAACTATTAGAGGAGCGTAGTGGCAACCCTGTTGGCAAGAACTAGGTTAACAACTTTGTTAAGCGGACTCCTAAGCTCCGTACGCGCTAGAGCCGTCCCTATAATCACCAGCGAGCCGCCTGCGAGGATCCAGTGGCTATCCAGCGCTGGTTTGACTTAGTCCAGGCGACAAAGCAGAAGTGGGGTATTGTAGACGATAATATCTATAACTTTAACGAAACTAGCTTTATAATAGGCAAGATTTTATTATAGTTAGTTATTACAGGCTTAGAAGGATATAGGAAAAAGAAGCGGGTACAGCCAGGCAACCATAAGTGGGTTACTGTGATCCAAGGCGTGGGCGCGTTAGGTCGCCAAATACCACCCTTCGTTGTCTTTGCAGGCAAGGTGCTTATTAACGTCTAGTTTAAGGATTTGCTTGCTAACTAGGTTCTTAAAGTTAGTCCTAATAGCTAGACGAATAATTAGCTTAGTCTTGCCTAGTTAGAGCACTTTGATACTCATACAAAGAGGCATACTATAGGTGGGTATCAACTACTTATTATTAACAGCCATGAGAGCCACTGCTCTATCGATTTTCAAGATCTTTGCAAGGAGAAGAATATTATTCTTCTCTGCATGCCTCTACACTCGTCTCACCTGTTGCAGCCCCTTAACGTCGCCTGCTTCTCGCCGTTGAAGCGTAAGTATGGCGACGCTGTTTCAGGCTTAGCACGTAACCGCACCTACTATATTAGCAAGGAGACCTTCCTACTAGCCTTTAAGACTGCTTTTGAGCAGTCTATCACGAAGGAGAATATCCAAGCTAGCTTTAGAGGCGCTGGACTAGTCCCACACGACCCACAGGCTGTGCTATCTAAGCTTGATGTGGTGGTGCAGACGCCAGTACAATCACCGCGACAGGCAGCCGCCTGGGAGGCGCAGACACCACGCAACGCGCGCGAGGTTAAGGCTTAAAGTACTCTTATTTAACAGAGAGTAAGAAACCGCCCTAGGTCTTCTACAAATTCTCTTCACGAGAAGGTTGTGCAGCTAAGTAAAGGGGCTTAGCAAATAGCACATAAGATAACGCTTATAAGGGAGGAAGTAGCTGCTCTTCAAGAGGCTCTAGACACAGCAAATAAGCGTAAGAACCGCAAGCGGCGATACGTACGGACAGAAGAGACTCTTACTGTAGGCGAAGTACAAGAAGTATTAGCTAAACAGGCGGGTAGTAGTCGTGGTGATAGTGAGAGTGCGTCGAAGAGGGTGCGAGGAGAGCGGCGGTGCGGGCGTTGTAAGCAGACTAGACACAACGCTTGTACCTGCGTAGTTGAGATAGATAGTGTAAGTAATAGTAGTGATTCTAATAATTAATTTGGTATATTGCAATAGTTTATTAACTGTAATAAAAGACTGTGATAACGTGTTGAAGTTGACGCGACGGTACAAAGTGGCCGACTCGCTTGGGTGGCCGACTCGCTTATGAACCACGTTAATAGACTTTTTGGATAAATATTAGTAAGATAAAAAAATAAGAAAAGGCCTCCTTCTCTTACTTTACATTATTTGAGTTCTCTTATATTATAAGTAGTCTATAGTTTAAGAGAAGAGCTTGGTAATTATAAGCTTTATATATTATAAGGTTATAAATTATAAGCCTTATCTTTTACCTCTCTATCTTTAAGAAATTAAAATATACAAGAAAGCTAGCCTATTAAGAGGTAAGGTTAAAATAGAGCGTTTGTTTTATATTGAAGAGTTAAAACCTCACACACCAACTTTTAAGCAGAAATCTTTCATCAAAACTCGTCAATTTTCTATCAGATATAGGGGTAACACGTCGCGAGAAACCGATTTACGCCA
>NW_007360288.1:954824-960359 GCF_000359705.1 Exserohilum turcica Et28A
CAGACACACTTCAAGCACAAACTCGTATTTGTAAATAAATCTAGTTAGAACGGCCTCGGCCAAAGTCTTACATAGCCTCGAGCTCACTAGACTCTAATGGAACAATAATAAGAGTTAAAACCTTTAAAATTATTAGCTTAAATCTCTACCTTAAGCGTATATGTGATAATTTTAATTTTTTCATAGTATATATTTAGTAAGCTTAATTATATATATATAATAATAGATAATTATAGTCAATTAATATTTCTAGAAATTGCTAAAAAAAAAGATAATATTATCAAAGTTCTATATGCTAAGAAGATAAGCAAATCTATTAAAAAATAAATAAAGAAATGTCACTTATAAGTATATTGTTACTCGTAACAAGAAGGATTCTCTCCTTGACGCAGGATGACGGGGTTGGAGGCCAACCACGTCCACGTCAGAAGGTAATGGCTATCGCGGGGCTTGGAGTCACGTGATATGCCATCCCGCCAAGGCTGGCCATCCAGGATGGCAGCATACACTAGGATGGCAGTGCCATCACAACCATCCCGCCAAGATGGGATGGACGAGATGGCAGGACTAGAGACAATGGGTATAAGAATGGGTTGGATTTCATTATTACACTCGTTGTGGTTAACTTCAGAATAGTTCATCTCTTACACAGATTGATACTAGTTATTCTATCTTAGTATAGAATTAATTGTTCATTCTTTTGGTTAAATCCTATAGCTCTTTTCCACATAGTACTTCGCAAACAATCACACGGACTACCGCTTTAGTCTACTCGCCCTAACCCGGACCGAGACCAGAGAAGTATAGCCGACCCCCGTGTAACATATATTAAGTATTTCTGGATTTTTTAAGAGACAGTATCTCAATATATATATATATTATAACTTAGTAAGTACTATTATAAACTGATCTTTTAGTATATAAGGTGGCTTTTATAGTATTCTCTTATATCTCTCTATATTCCCTTTCATTAGTAGTAGTATAATAGTTTCTTTAGTATTCTTTTTACGCTAAGATATCTGGCTGTCAGATAAGTGGCAGAATCCAGGTGCGGACTTGAGCACCAGGATTCTGTGATCCCAACCAATCAGGGCTAATCGCCAAGACCTAACCCTAGGCGAGGCTAATACTTAGCGGCCTACCTGATACAAAAAGCAATAGTAATAGCTCTTATAAGGGGCGCGCCCTCGCGCCCCTATAGATATAGAGCGCAAAGCAATTAATATAATTAGTTTCTACTATTAAGTTTATTATAGTCTTTTATTATAGTAATCTACACGGGTCCTTAATTAGAAAATCTCTAATAGTCTAATAATTAAGAGTCTTACTACCTTTACTAATCAATCACTAAATTAACTAATCTAACTAAGATAAGCAGCTAATCTACTCTAATTAACGCGATAGTCGTCCTACGTGATAAGAATAACTATCGCATATAGTACAACTAGCTATAAGCGCGCTGCATAGCATATAATACATAGGATTAGGTTAATCTAGACGCAATAGCTACTCTAACTAGAGAGCCAAGTCTACTAGAACTACTAGACGTATCTAAGTACACTCTAACCTCTACTCTTAGAGCAGGCATAATGCTAGCTAGACTATCTAATCTATCCTCGTTAGGACAACGTGCCTACAAGGACAATCTTAAGATCTACAAGCTCTAGATAGAGACATATAAGCTGCAGCTCTTAACATATAAAATAGAAACTACTAACTGTTAATAAATTGTGACCTTTATCTAATCTATAGTAGCTCTACACCTATAGCGCACATGCTGCTTACTAAATCTATTAATTAAGGAGTAGATTAAGAATCTCTAAAGAGCAGTAGGCGTAACGCCTAGCCATAAGCAAAAACAGGCACGCTAGCGATATCACAACGCACTAAAACCTCCGCGATTAGTGAATATATAGGATCTCTAGCTTAGTAAGTACAATCTAGCTGCAACAGAAGTAGAGCAACTTAATGTACCTAAGACTACCTAATTCAAAACTCTATCTATAGACTTCTAGTCTATAGTATACAAGATTGCCCCTATCTAGGCCACAACACTCTAAGCAACTAGTAAAAATCTTAAAGAGATAACTAGAAGAAAAATAATAAGCAGTTTTAGAGATTATATAATAATAAGCTATCTAATTAATTGTAAAAGCTAGAAGTCAGCCTTTATAGTAGAAGACTTATCGTACTTTATAACTAATTAAGACTCCTAGGCTAATAGGGACGCCTAATTGATAGGAGTAGCACAAAATATTCTAAACGTAGTAAACTAAGTAGCACTAGCTAATTACTAGAAAGCGCTAAGGCCGCAAGTAGTAAACTAAGTAGCACTAGACTTAGATTAAGATCTCTAGAAAGCGCTAGGTGTAACGGGCTGAACGCCCTTCGCCTCCCATACTCGTCTACGACCTCGTTTACTCCACCTGCCTGGCCCGATTGTTACCCTAGCAACCAGCATTGTATATAGATAGCTACGTAGCCGAGAGCTTAGCTCTCTATCGAATACAATCTTGTTACCTTGGCCTGTCCGATCGTGCTCCCGAGCTTAAGACTACCCTCCGGGGTCGAGCCCCTTACACTAGGGCCACGCTAAGTAAACTAAGTAGCACTAGCCTATTACTAGAAAGCGCTAGGGCTTATAAAATTTCTCTCTATCTAGCTTGTGACATAAGACACTCTCTTAACTAGTGCTTTTATCTTAACTTAAAAGACGCACCTAAATAGTAGAGACTAAATTAAGCTATCTAAAAATTAGTAGAGCTAAGATTAGATTATAATCTAGATTTTTAAAGTCTCTTAAGAGCTAGAAGCTAGCTAAAGGTAATAAAGACTCTAAATATTAAGCAATTCTAAACTCTAATACGATTAGAGGACAATTAGTAACTAAATAATCAATAGATATCTAAGATTAACGCTACTTTTGTAGCTATAAGCTTATCCAAATACCTACTATGTTACTTATTTATCTTAGACTCTAGCTTAACGTGTTATATTATAAATAATCTAGATAACATCTATAACTGTTAGCTACTAGTACAAGGAGACCTTATCTAGGTAGGCAATAGTTGGATATAGATTATAGGATATAGTATAATAATCCTCTACCTTATATACAAACAGAGACCTAGGAAGCTAGTACTTAATTATATAGCGATATGCCTAGATCTGCTATACAACCTCGTCTCTTTCTAGAAACTCTAGTAAATAGGAATATAGTAGGACACAAAATTAGAGCCTACGGCACTTAAAAAACTTAACAGGACGACTATCTGCGAGCTCTTAGAGCGTTTTGGCTAGTGGGTGCTTAACTACACACCTAGATTCTATGCCTAACCTAATCACTAAGCACTCTACACCTACAAATACACCTTAAAGACTAAGAAACTACTCTAGTAAGCAACTACAATACTCTAGTATAAGCGCCTAGGCTATCTAGGCCTAGCAGCGATTAAGCATCTAGTATAGCAAGCTAAGGGGGTAAGGATTAAGGGTATTATAATAGTAGAGTGCAACTTATATAGGAGAGCAAAAATCCACTAATAGATTAGTCGCGCTCCTTAGACATATAATTAGAAGCCTAGTAAGAAGATAATAATTAATTTCTACAGCTATAAGAGGTAGTCCTATAATAAGAAGTTATTATAGCTATTAATTACAGACAGATACTTATAGCTATAATAGGATTTCTATCTTATTAATAATGAAATAGCTAGATTGATTATGAAAATACTTACTAACTTGCTTACTTTTCTTAAGAATGAATATAATATTACGCCTAAGGTTATTAAAATAGATAATAAGATCGCAACTATTAAGCCTAAAGTGATGCGCTAGCTCTAAGCTAGAGGTATTGCTATTAAGCCTTTAGCGCCTAACACTTAAGCATAAAATAGTGGCGCTAAACGCTTAGAGGGTGTAAATAAGAAGAAGGCACGCGTAATGCGGCTAGACGTAAATCTACTATAGGAACTCTAGCTAGAAGTCACGCAAGCTATAGTATATCTATACAATTAAACGCTAAACTATATTAACTAGTGGAAGACACCCTATAAAGTCTTCTTTACCTACGTATCCTAGACTAATAGGGTAATAACGCCTAAGAAGCCTAGATTAGCTTATCTTAAAGTATATAGGTGTAAGGCGTTTACTATAACTAACAATACTCACCACAGCAAATCAAGACTCTAGAGGCTTAATCCTAAAGCCTAGATTAGCTATCTAGTTAGCTATTAGGCTTCGACGATCTATTAAATCTAGATCCTATTACTAGCTAAAGTTATTAGCACTAGAGATGTGATCTTTAACAAAAATACAATATTTAATAGCAAAGTTAAAGACCTAATAGATAGTCTTATGCACAGCACTCTATTAGAGATTACAGTATACGTTAGGACTATTAAGCTCCTACCACTAATCTTAGACACTAGGATAGAGTCGTTTTATAAAGACGACACTATTAATACAATAAAAGAGATTAACGAAATAGAAGATCTACTAGGCTACTACATAGGAAGGTAAATTTAGGAGCACTATCTTACGCTGCTAGCTACTCTACTACTAGTAGCGTTACTAGCTTAGCTTATAAGTAGAATGGCAGAAACTACTCTAGAAATTTAATTATCCAAAACAGTCCTATAGGCCACAGCTTTTATAGCTAGAACTGAAGCTAGAAGCATTAGAGATCACAATAGCAGCGCGATAGACAAGGCGTAGCTTAGACGGCTGCTCTCTAAAGGAGTTAAAATCTATTAATCCTAGCTCCCTAAGCCGCTAATAGCTAGATTAAACCTAGACAAGTGTAACGATGTTACAACTTCGCCAAGTATTGAGCCAATCCCAGAGCCGGATCGGAGGAAGTACCTGCCGCCCTTCATCAGCCATTCGCCCGAGGTCGGATCCGAATTCGGACCCGACTAGGATAGGTATATATTGAGACACTCCCTGTAGCTAGCTCTGTAGACTTTTGATATCCTTTCGTACAAGGCCTATAGGTGGCTTGTTGAATCTAGGCTCTTTGTGATCCCACGCACTCCCATATGCCTCTGAGTGATCCTACGACCGAAACAGATCCGACCTGCCTTACCTGCGCCGTTACATTATATCAAAAGTCTCGTCCCAGCCGGTGACGGCTTCTAAACAATATCGCAGCTGTTTGTTCGAGATCACGTCCAAGCCCCAAAGTTATCCGGAACCAATCCGAGTACTTACACGATCACATCCGACATTCATTTTAGGCAGGATCCCATAGATCTCCTGTCGACCGAGGCCTTTGGGTTTGGAACTTCTGCGCTCCTCGCGAGGCAGATTACTTCGGAAAAGTCGCGTAGAGTGCGCCAAGGTAGAGACACGGAGACTACCAATAACCCATCAACCTCAGAGGCAATCGCTGATGGTTGACCCCACAAGAACCGGAGGTTCTAAGGAATCCCCCCGGAAATCGGTTCGAATACAGGACCAAACCATTCTGGAGAAGAAGCCGGCAAGATGCTAGCCCAGGAATCTCCGGAGACTTCACCACCACGGGAAGTAGAA
>NW_007360288.1:965400-999954 GCF_000359705.1 Exserohilum turcica Et28A
TCGGATCCGAATTCGGACCGACTAGGATAGGTATATATTGAGACACTCCCTGTAGCTAGCTCTGTAGACTTTTGATATCCTTTCGTACAAGGCCTATAGGTGGCTTGTTGAATCTAGGCTCTTTGTGATCCCACGCACTCCCATATGCCTCTGAGTGATCCTACGACCGAAACAGATCCGACCTGCCTTACCTGCGCCGTTACACTATATGCGATAGTTATTCTTATCACGTAGGACGACTATCGCGTTAATTAGAGTAGATTAGCTGCTTATCTTAGTTAGATTAGTTAATTTAGTGATTGATTAGTAAAGGTAGTAAGACTCTTAATTATTATACTATTAGAGATTTTCTAATTAAGGACCCGTGTAGATTACTATAATAAAAGACTATAATAAACTTAATAGTAGAAACTAATTATATTAATTGCTTTGCGCTCTATATCTATAGGGGCGCGAGGGCGCGCCCCTTATAAGAGCTATTACTATTGCTTTTTGTATCAGGTAGGCCGCTAAGTATTAGCCTCGCCTAGGGTTAGGTCTTGGCGATTAGCCCTGATTGGTTGGGATCACAGAATCCTGGTGCTCAAGTCCGCACCCGGATTCTGCCACTTATCTGACACTAATAATTATATACTTAACTCTACCTTTACTTAAGTTTTAGCTAACTTAACCTTACCTCTGCTTAGGTCTTAGCTACCTTAACTTTACCTCTACTTAAGTCTTAGTGTAAGAGGCTACGCCTAAGTGTGTGTGATCGAGTATATCTATACGACTACCTGGACTTCAAGAAGCTTGAAGTCTTGTTACTGCCTTTTTGGCTATGGATGGCGTAAGTAGTCGTACGCTCGGCCCGTTGGGCCCGCCTATTACACTTTATAATTTACTAAAAATAATACTAAAGAAATAGCTATTAGCTAGTAAAATAAAAGTGGTAGTAGAAATTTTGTAAAGTAGTAAATTAGTATAGTAGCTATCATGGTATATCTATTTAAGATTCTGCATAGTGCAGAAGGTTAACCTTTTGCACTATAGTTATAAGCCTAGTAGCCGCTTTTAAGGTAAGTAGTAGAGGTTCTATAGTAGATTACTAGGGTAGGTAACTATAAGTAAGCCGCCGCTATAAACAAGAGAAGCTAGAGCTAGTAGCTAGTGCTAGAGCTAGAGCTAGCGCTAGTGAATAACTCTTTCACCTACCCTTACGCATACTTAAATAGAGATTCCTCTATACTTAGATTAATCTAACTAAGGAGGTAGTTAATCTAGGGGGTGTGTCGTGGTATTGTCAGATTGTGATGGGTTGGATCAAAGACTGTGATAAAACACTGTGATTATGATGGATCAGACGTGGGTCGATTAATTGTACTGCAGTCTATGGATCAGATAGTTAGAGCCCCTTTAGAGCAGTCGTTGGCCCGTGCTCCCTAACTAATCACAGAATCTAAGTGTGATCAAGCACCTAGAATCTGTTACCTACCTAAATATTGCACGTGATCTAATACACCCCCTTAGCCTATAGGCCAATTAGAAGCCTCGCTTAGGCTAGAGCATTTTAAGCTACTCTTAGATCTTAATAACTTGGGACTAATTCTGTGGATCTTAATCCCTAACTTTAACTAGTCTAAGTTAGATTAGAAAGCCCTGCTACTAGATTACTAGGAGTACTTTAGTGAGCCTATTAGCTATTATCTTAGACGATCGTGTGTATACTACTTAGATTGTCTAATTAATTACTTTTTATCTAAGCTAATAGTTGTAGATATCTACGTGTCTAAGCTTAGTAGTAAGCCTTAATACCGCTTGCGTTACAAGTTAGATCGTCTACTAATTGTCGCACTAAATTGCAATAATTAGGCTTAGTATATCTACCTTAAGCTCCCTAATTAAACGTAAGGTGAAGATCGCTTCTCTAGCTACCTATAATAGCGCCAAGAGCTCCGCTTTTGTAGTTAAAGTTGTGATAGTGTCCTGCTTACTTGCTCTCTAGGCGATTAAGCTGCTAAAGAGTTTAATTGCGTAGCCCTATGAGCTTTTATAATTAATTATATTGTCTATAAATAATGTGTTACTAGCTACCTCTATAGAGGTGCCGCCGCTAAGCCTAAGACTTAACTACTTAGTGCTAAAGAGGTAGAGCAACACTTAATTCGCTGCTTTGTGGTGATCTTGGCTAAGGTTTAAGAGAAATCTAGCGAACCTAGACGTAGCAAAGGCAATATCTAGACGAGTATTAATAGCGGCGTATAGGAGCGAGCTAATCTTCTATGAATATTAATTAATCTTAAATAGAGTAGCTAGTCCTTCTCTTAGCATAAGCTCGCTAATTGCTATTAGAGTATTGTGCCTAATTGTCTAATCGTTTATTAGCTAAGTGATCTTTTTACAGTAGGCTGCCTAAGAGAGGTGGAATAGTCGCTTATCTTAATCTCTAATCACCTTAATCCCTAAGAACCACTATAGATCGTCTCCACTAGTAATTAAGTATCGCTGCTTAAGCTAATTTATAATTTCTTCAGCTTTTTTTTCTTCATCTTTGCAATAGGTAAGGATTATATTGTCTACGTAGTAAAAGATAATGATCTTGTCTTTAATTATATAGTAGGGCTTATAGGGTATAATCTAGAACCTAAGTTAAGTGAGAGCTGCTATGAAATCCTTCTACTAAAGTAGTAGGGAGATCCTATGCCTATATAAAGCTTTCTTAATTTTTAAGATTATCCTTAGCTTCTAAAAGCCTTTAGGCATACGCATATAGACCTCTTAATTTAGTGATGCATAAACAAAAGCATTAGTAACGTTGTACTATTTTAGTTTAAGGTTTTAATTAGTAGCAATCGCTATAAGTAAACGAAATAATTATCTAGCTAGAGTAGCTGCGTAGGTGTCTTAAGTGATAATATTTCTTTGTTAATTACCTCTTATAACAAGCTGTGCTTTGCACTTAATAAATTAATTAGCTTTATTAAATTTATAGACAAATACCTACATATAGTCTAGGATCTAATGTCCCTTTAATTTAACTAATTAGTAGGGTACTTCTTCCCACAAGCTCGTGACTCTATAGCTGTTAAGATGTGCGCGTTAAGCTTCTTTAAATAGCTCACCTAAGAGGTGCTTGTTAAGATCTAATCTAGCAGTTAGTAGATTAGGAAGCTGTAATTAGTGGATCTTAACTCTCTTAGCGAGTAGTTAGTGGAGCTGCGCCTTGTTAATTAGGTCACCTTTGTGCGTGCCTACTATCCCTAATTGTAATCTAGCTATAAAGGCAGCTACCTATGGGATTGTCTTAGATAATTAGATCTTAGGTGTTAATTTGATCTCTCTACTTATAAGTTAAGCTAGCAGAACCGCTAGTGGTGGAGTTAATAGAGTAGTTAGGTAGTAATCTTAGATCTTTCTCCTATTGTAGTATCTAGGTGGATCCTCTATTGTTTCTTCTTCTTGAGTATTAACGCTGTTGTCGTCTTCGTGAAATAATTCTATCCCTGTGTCTAGGATTAGTTGTAGGAGCTTAATTGTTTAGACGTGTGCTGCGATCTCTAAGAGAGTGCTGTGCATTAGGCTATCTATTAGATCTTTAACTTTCCTATTAAAGATTAAGCTTTTATTAAAAATAATGTCTCTTGTGCTAATAACTTAAGCCATAGACAGGATCTAAATCTAATAGATATTAGATAATTAGTACCTAATAAGGTAGCTAATCTAAGCTTTAGGATTAAGCCTTGAGAGCCTTGATTTGCCTCTATAGGTATTGTTAATTATTGCGAAAGCTTTGCACCTATAGGCTTTAAGATAGGCTAGGTTTAGTTTCTTGATTAACGTAGCCGCTCTACTAGCTGCTTCACTAGTTGCTCTATTTAATTAGGATACGCTTGTGAAGAATACTTTGTATAGCGTTTTCTACTACTTGCTGTAATTTAGCGTTTAATTATATAGGTGTATAGCTGCTTAAGTAATTTCTAGCTATAGTTCCTATAGGATATTAGCGTCTAGTCTTATTGCACAAGCTTTCTCTTTGTTCACACCCCCTAAGCGTTTAGCTTTACTATTTTAGGCTTAAGTGTCTAGTGCTAAAGGCTTAATAGTAATGCCGTTTAATCTAAGCTAACGCTTGACTTCTAGCTTAACTATAGTAATCTTATTATTAGTTTTAATTACCTTTAGGGTGATATTGTATTAATTTTAGAGAAACTTAATGTAGTTTAAGAGGACTTAGATAATTAATTTAGCTATGTAGTGATCTGTGAGGTAGAAATCCTACTAATACCTTAAATAATTGTCTATAATTAATAACTGTAATAACTCCTTATTATAGGATTGTTCCTTATAGCTATAGAAATTAATTAACAGCCTTTCTCCTAGTCCTTAATCGTTAATTCGTAGAGCACGACTAATCTATCGCTAGATTTTCGCTCGTCCACACGCGTCGCACTGCACTGTCGTTATCCCATTAACTCACACCCCCTAAGATTGCTAGACTAGGTGCTCAATCGCTACTGGCCCTAGGTGTCCTAGTCTCTTGTGCTAGAGGAGAGCAGGCGCCTATTGGGCTCGCTAGTGCTATCAGGTCGTGCGTGAGTGGGCGTGTAGAGCTACTCTGTCCATTAATCTAGTTGGCTGAAACTCAAGTACCCACTAACTATACATCTCTACCAGCTTGCAGATAGTTAATCCATCCAATCGCTTAATCGCTATAGGATCTAATTAGTTATCCTACTAGATTCCTTGCCTTCTTAGTACTCTAAACAAGACAATATTGCACAAGATATCTAGGTAGAGAGTAGTGTTGTAGAGCACAAGTCTTTCTACTTAATCTTTATATGTAAGGCTTAAGATCACTAATCTATATCCTTTAATCTAGATCTAACTATTTCCTGCTTATATAAAGTCTCTATCAAGGGGCAGATAGTAATTAAATATTTAGCTTATATTATTAGTGATGTAGCAGGTGGATCCTAAGTCAAAGATAAAGGAGTTACGCAGTAGATACTCTATTCGATCTAACACGGATATAGCCGCGAATATGGCCTCAATTATAGCTATCTGTCTCTCGTCTAGTCAGTCTTCTTAAATCTCTAGAGTAGGTGTATAGGTTTGCTTAGTTCTTAGAGTCTAAGTCCTTAGCCAACTTTAGGCTCTTAGGAGGCTCTAGAACTCTAGATCGTGATCTCTTTAGAGCTTTACAGTTTTGGCTGTCCGTGGGTTAGGTATCCACCACTCTAGAGCCTTCTCTAGATAGACATAGAAGCAGTCACAAAGATTGTGCCTTATGTCACACGCTAGGCAAAAGCTAGTATTGTTTTAATACGCGCTCGCGCTTTTTAGTAGATTAGTAGGTGATTTAGCTATCTAATAGGCGTGCAGGATCCTGCTTTTGCCTCTTCTCCTTTAGAGGTATAAGCCTAGAGCCTAATAATTTACCTAATTAGCTTAATTATACTCTCTACTAGCTATACGTTAATCTTAAGGTCTACCTTATTTTTATAATTTAGTATGTGAGTTCCCCGTTTCTATAGATTAGGCGTCCCTATCTCCACGCTAGTTAGCTTTCCTATTTGTAGTAAGATATACAGATAGATTAGCAGCTACAAACGCTCCTTTATATTATTATTATTATTGTAGTTTAACGTCCTTTCTCAGCCTAAAGGGCTATATAAGACGTGCAGGCTTAAGGCCTGCAAGTAACTACGTAGGCTAGAATTTAATCTAGGTACAAATTAAGTAGGTACAATGTAGGGGGTTATCTAAATGAAGGTGAGGCTCGTAGCCTAGTAGTTTTTTAGTGAGTAACTCTCTCAGATCTTTCACTTTAAATAAGTCTTCCTCTCAAGTTTTAACGAGTAACTCTCTCAGTCAAATGGGTAGTTTAATGAGTAACTCTCTCATGTGGGTGGACCATAAATATGGTTGTGAGGGGAGAAGGATTCGAACCTTCGATCTTTGCTGACGTGAGACAGCAGAAAATTTTCCAGGCGCTCCACCACTGCGCCATCCCCCCAACGCTCCTTTATAGTTTCTTTGCGTAGTAGGGTGATTTAGCATTATGTACTCTTAGAAACGTCTTATTATATCTATTTAAGCGTACCTATTTGGCTTTTGCTTATTTAATTAATTATTTAGTTAATTAGTCCTTATAGGATCTAGACCTTGTAATTAGAAAGTTGCTACCTAGATAGGCGCGATCTTATTTACTATAGCTAGAAAGTCTACAGCTACTACTTAAAACTAAGTAATGTTAGGCACTTTAAGTGTCTCTACTTTAGTAATTGCTTAGTTGTATTTAGCAAGCTAAGTATTCTAATTACCTACTAATCTTAGTAGCTTAAGAGCGTTGTAGTATCGCTAACGCGCTTGTTCGCGTTTGATCGCGTTAGTGACGCTAATATAGGCTTTTAGCTTCTTAATCTAGTTATAAATTAGCTAATTTAGTAGGCAGCATATGCGCTATAAGTATAGAGCAATAGTTAATTAGATAAGCAATATAATCTGCTAAAGGTTTAACGTTTTAGTTTTGTACTTAACGTATTTAGCTTTATACTACTCTTGTAACGGGCTAGGTAGCCCGCTACAGTACAGATAGCGGTGGCTATCTTATGTATCAACTACGCAACGATATCAGCAGCTCTGATATCTTGTGCCAGCCTTTTTGGCGCGGTGGGCGCGTTGTAGTTGCGTGCGCAGTCTAATAGGACTCGACCCGTTACAACTCTAAGCTAAGCTTATAAAATTTAAGATCCTCCTTATAGGCGCGCTGTCCTATTGTAGATAGATTAGATAGTCTTGCTAGGGCAGTGCCTAGAGCTAAGCTAGTTAATAGCGCGTAGTTGCTTATGTCTAGGAGATCTAGCGACTTTAGAGTAGTTAGCAGTTTAGTCGTCGCGTTAGGGTTTACTTAATCCTATATGCAATAGGCTACGCAGCGCGCTTTTAGCTAGCTGTACTAAGCGCTATAGTTATGCTCATTGCGCAGAATTACTACATTAATTTGCCAATTTAGTAACGCGTTTATATTTAATTAATAGGATAGTGCGGATCGCTTAGATTAAGAGGAGATAAGACTCTTAATTATTAGATTATAATAGGTTAGATTAAAGACTGTAATAAAACACTATAATTATAATAGATTAGACGTAGATCAATTGATTGTACTGCCATCTATAAATTAGATGGTTAGAGCCCCTTTAGAGCAGTTGTTGGCCCGTGCTCCCTAACTAATCACAGAATCCAGGTGTGATCGAGCACCCGGAATCTGTCACCTACCCAAATATTGCACGTGATCTGACAGGTATATCTATTTAAGCTTCTGCATAGTGCAGAAGGTTGACCTTTTGCACTATAGTAGCTTATTATATAATTATAAGTAGAGTTTACTATAGGCAGCTATATTAGGCTATAATACTATGGTAAGCTAGTAACTAAGTATAGCTTAGCACTACGTAATAAGATATGGCTTATTAGCGCGGCTGCTTCACTAATAATAAGTAATTAGTAATGCCGGGATTTTTCGCCGGCGGCTAGAAACCTTACCCCCTATTTCTAAGCTGTGCTGGTTAAATGCTTATCTAACTCACTATATAACTCGCTGTACGCGTAAATCCCCCAATCTTTTTTTCCCTTTCCATCCTTCTAGCTATACAGCCATTTCCGTACCATCAACGCGATTTCGAACCTGCCTCCCACTCAAAAACTTCGAATTGGCAATTTCTCCGTCAGCCAAACAGCAACAACAACAATAACAATACGCAGCATGAACCTCACACCCATCCTCCCCCACCTCTACCTTCTCCTCCTATCAGCCGCACCACACGTCCACGCAGCCCTCGATCGCAGCCACCTAAGTCCTGTGCGCCGAGAACCCGGGGTCCTATCTGCCCGTGGTAATCCTTGTCAATCCGGGAGAGTAAGTTCTAGTTCGAATTCAACCCATTCCATCCCCATCTTTATCCCCCCAACTGTTCCCTATTGCCTATCCCCTATTGCCTATCAACCTTACATTTCTTCCCCACGAGATCCTGATACAGAAGGAGTGAGGAAGGAGGAGGGAGAAGGGGAAGTACATTATATTAACCATTTATTGTTACGTAGGATTGCCACACGGGGATATGTCAGGCGTGTGATTACGGACGGTGGATGCACTGTACGGCGCCGCATGTATGCCGGAGTTCGGATTGCGATTGTATTCCGGCGTAGGTGTGGGTAGGTGTGGATATGGATGTGTTACTGTGGTTTGGGTATGGTATGGTAGGGTGGGGTTGTGGGAGAAAGGGAAGAAGAAGAAGAGGAGAAGGGGAAGAATACGGTGCGGTAATAGTAAAAGTAAGAAGAAAGGAGTTGCGGCTTTGATAGGGATAGTGTAACAATAGCTGTGTAGTGTATATGTAAAGGAGGTAGATGGCAGAGACAAGAAATACACTTGATTGATCTTGATATGTAACCCTACACCTACACCTACACATGACCTGATAAGATAGTTAGTGTGCCAGTATAAGGTCGCTAGCCAGTCTTTGTACCTCCCATGTCCATCTGCCCAAGTATCACATGTATAGTCTATTTTTCTCTAATATAGTAACAACAGTGACTAAAGATACCACCGCATGACATGCTATGCTCAAATGCGCAAACAAATATCGTACAAGACCCAAACCCAAACCTCATATCCTTGTATCGCCGAATCCCAGCGTCTTAACCCCATCCTCAAACCTAATCTCCTCATCCACAGACTCCATGGGCCCACCCCACGTCACCACACCCCGCCCATCAATCGCGTAGGCGCCGCCCAACTGCCAGCGACATGCGCCCTCGCCGACCTCGTGGCCCCAGACACCCTCGTTCCTGCGCAACATGACCTGATTGTAGCCATTGCGGGGATGCAACACGTGGGCCCAGGTCGATATGCCGAGACCCCATAGGGCATACAGATTGCGGTCCGAGTCAACAACCATATCGACGTTCCAGGCGCCGCCGAGCTGGTTGACCCATTTGCGCGTGGCGTCGGGCGTACAATGCGAGATGGCGATGAAGCGGATCGAGGGGTAGCGGTTTGCGAGGGTGCGGAGGCGGAGGAGCAGTTTTTCAGCAACTAGATTGGATTAATCGCTTGTATGTTGGGTAGCGTAGAGTCTGTGTAGGGGACATGTCAACGGATAGGTGCATTGAGCAGAGATGGACGTACAAGGACAACCACAGAATCTCAGAAACAAGAGTATCGTCGGCCGACCACTGGCATCGGGAAAGGGCAACTTGGCATGTGACTGCGCGCGATCTCCTATTTGCGGGGGCTTGCGGACGGGGTTCTGTGGCGGAGGCGGCGTCTGCCATGATTGCAGCGCTTTGGGGACGCCCCATTGTACGTTTGCAAAGGGGTTTGCAAAGCCGGCGGCGGCGTCATCGGCAGCGGCATTTCCCTTCTTTGAGCTGGGATTATTGCTGCCAAAGAAGCTGTCCGTCTTGGGAAGCGAGACATTGCCTAATCCGGCCTTGCGAAGGGCGAGCTTGGTGCCCAGCGAGTTGAGCATGTTGCTTGTTCTCTGCGCGGGTGTTGGGGTGGCGAGTATATCGAGGCGCGCTGGGTACCGACAGGGGGAGAGACGGATGCAGAGGGGCCAGACCGGGTGTACGGTGGGTCCGTGGGAGAGGGCGTGCGGGTGCGGGTGCTCGAGGTGAGAAGGCGTTCAGGTGGTCGGGCTGTTTAGCGACTCAGGCAATTGCGGTAGCGGGACTGGGGATGGGGTGACTTGGGAGCACGTGAGATGGGCGCGGCAAGGACGCTGTTGGGCACAGGAGGCGAGCTGACGGAGGGGAGCGTTCGGGAGTGCCACCATCGTGGCTGCGCGTGGTAGTCATGTCGCTACGACGCTTTGCGCTCCCTGCAGCTGAAACAAGATACGTGGCACGGACGTCGCGGCTGAGGTCTGGCGGAGAAATGCATCGCGACCGACTAATGAGTTAATTACCTTCCATGGCTCGAGCTACCAGTGCCACTTTTGTTTTAATCTATCTTCGTGCTTCGTCTGCTCGAGAAATGAATGCGAAGAGGAACCGCCGTGGTGCGAGCAACGAGCGTGGCCAGCGTGCACTAGCTCAGCCTTGACCGCCTTGGCAGTGTCGCGTGGTCACGTGACGACACCCGCGATCCAGTCGGGGCGCATCAATGGTCCAGCCCGTCTCTTTCACTGCACGAGATGCAGTTTCGTAGTCGCAGTGCAATCGTGGTATTATCCGTCATCCAGCAATAATAGCAAATCGGGTATCCGTGTCCTGTAGCACAAGTACATCTCAAACCTAGTACCATACTACTCCCAGTAACCATAACGCCTTGATTATTACGGCTGCGTCGAAGAGGCCGTGCATCGCTTGTATGCAAAGATGGTCCTGCACTCCAGCATAGTCTTGTACCTCAGGCACTCTTCCAAAATCTCCTGGTCCTCCCACCACCACTTTGGCTCGTCGGCACAGTCGTCGACAAAACTGTCCCATATGTCTTTCCAGAGAGCACGTCCAATCATGGTCGAAAGCTCTTCGTCGACGTTCATGCACGTCGGGTCAGACGCACACGGCAGTGTGAGTTTGCGGTCCTTGTTTTGATCCACCATTTCGAAGCCAGCATCCGTCAGCCATGCAGGAAGCAGCGAGCATGGTTTCGAGCATCGGAATAGTCGTTCTAGGTTGACCGACAGCCTGTCCTCGATCCACATGCGCATTAGCGGGCCAGCCGTCTTACGCACAGGAGCTGCGTCCATGACTCTGATTTCCAGGAAACCGCCAGGGGCCAGCAGCTTGTGACATTCGCTAAACACCTCGGGCAACTTGGCCGATGGCACCAGAGAGGGCAGCGTGGATGCTCGAATGTGCGAAAAATAGTCTTCGGGAAAAGGCAGCGGAACCGCACCAAACTCGCGCACCGTCAGGTATGACACGTTCCCAGGCAAGGGAATTTGGCGATGTTGTTTGGTCGAGAGGAAATGCACCGTTTGGGACGGATGCATAGCCGATAGTTGGTATACCTCAGCTGACGATGGCTGTTAGAGGTTGCACAGCAGCGTGACGCAAGAGCACCGTCGCGAACTTACAGAGATTTCCATACAGCTCCAGGATCCGCCCTGTGTCGCACGCTGGGACAGGGGCGCTCTTGTCGCGACCCATGCTCTGCATTTGCAAGCCAGTCAGCAGCCAGAGCTGTTTTTCCAGTATCAACTGGCGTCTTGTTAGCAACAAAACATTCCATGCGGGACAAGTCAAAACCCACCTCTTCGTCCACTCCATCGCTCGTCGACTCCTGCCAGTCCTCCTTGAGTCGGTCGAGGATAACTTTGGGGCCTGCAGACTCCATTCTGCGAATGAAGCGCTGGAACCGAGTGAGTTGCATAGAGCTGCTATTGGGGGACACCAGCTTGGTACTACTCGGCTGCGACTGCGTCTTCATTTGAATTTTGGTGGGAGCTTCACGGGGAGCAAGGCATTGCCACTGTGAGAACGGTTTGCTGGGCATATTGCTGATTTCGCTGCTGGCAATTGATGGTTTTCGGAAATCACTTGAACTTTTCCGCTCGTCGAAGCTGTCGTGTAGCTCCAGTGCCTCCAGCCTTGAAATCTCGTCTTTTGCTGGCTTCAGGGAGCTGGAAAGGTTCAGCGCAAACACAGATTGAGTGCATCTAGACCGCTTACGTTTTTTCTTTGCCTTTGACTTCGGCGGCTGGCGACATTGCAGAGGCAGCGGAGGCAGCAGAGTCGGGAGCTATCGAACTGGCCCTGCTTCGGCTCGTCACGAATGACTTTGGACTCAGCCTCTGTTGTTGACACACATCGTCGATGCCACTGACGCCATCGACTGTAGTAGTGGGCGTAATCACATCGTTTCGGTCGTCTACCCGACGATATCAGCACACGTCTCTGTACAGCACAGTGGTCAGCAACTTACGCGAAAAGCGCGATACAGTAGAGTTTGTTTGCCGCGATGAATTGTCGCCCTCGAGCTCTTGGACTTGATGTTGTTGTTGTTCCAGCTGAAAAGTGTTGCCAGATGGCAGGGTGGTCGCAAACGAGCTTGTATACGTCCAGGCTGGCTGCAGCGCCGGGTCTTTGAATTCGCGCGATTTTTGTGTAGCCAGCGTTCCTGGCACGGTAACGGCAGTCGTTCTTGAAGAGCCACTTTGGACAGATGAGGGTCGTAGGATCTTTGGCTTGATGATCTTGGCCTTCTTCAAGCTCGCGGTCCACCATAGCTCACGCTCGTTGGTAAAAGAGCCGGCTGAGCTTCGTGACGTGTTGGAAGTGCCCGTAGATGGCGGGCGGCCAGTTCGTTCCTTTGCCTTTCGTTCCCTCCTCGCGCCAACAGTCTCAGCCTCTCTCTCCAACGGCAGGTCGGTTGCAAACATGCTCAACGACAGGTGCGGAGATGCAGCGGGGGTGCAGCGGGGCCACTCTAATCGATGACCCTACGAGGCGCGGGCAGGACGTGGACTGGGGGCTATTTGTGAATCAAACGCAGTCTTATCGCAGGCCAATATGCAGCGTGCTGCAGACAGGCTCGAGAGGCTTTCAGGTGGATCGTGTCGTAGCCGTCAAGCGGATCACGTAGCGGTACCTTGCACCCGCCGCATGTGAGGAATTGACCAAGTCATGTCGCACCACCGAGATTGTGGCGTTATTGACCTGTTAAGGCCATGTAGTCGAAAGCTACCGTCAGGGCTTTCCGGGGCCAAACTACGTGCCCTAGTATGCCTGCCCACCACCCTCGATGCCGGCGTGCTCGGACGACGGGCGCACGGGCGCTCAACACAATGAGCACTTTGATATAATAATAACAATGGCCAGTAGCGAGCGCATGGCTGGCGACTTGTGCGGCCACACGTGGTGGTGGGAGCGTGCAATGCAACGGAGTCTGTCGTGTATCTGGGTCGGGCCCTCGCCGAAAAAAGCACCCTTCACTGCAGTGCTGCGCGATAGGCGCAGGCGGCCAGCCTATGGGGGGGCTCTCCTTTTGCAGCCCACCAGCTCGGCGGTTTTTCGCAGGTTTGGGCATGAGGCAGCGCGGTCGGGTCGGTCCTGTTTCTGCACGCACTGGCAGCCCGTATTGTTTCGGGTGCGAGATGAGGGCGATGATCGTGGACGTTACTGACGCTGGCTCGCCTTTTGCCGGCCTCGACAGCCACGGCACGACGACAAGTGCCGCAAGCCCGGGGCAGCGGCGCGGCGGCGCAATGGCGCGAACTCGCGGCGGCGAGTGGAGGGCGTCTGGATGGCCGGAAAAGAAAGGATAGGCGACATGGCGCAAGAGTGGCCCCGGGGGAAGTTGGAAGCTTTGCAGGCCCAGCCATCGTCGTCGCTGGTCGTGCCGTCACCTGGCGCGAATGCGGGGCGGCGACGAGGCGATCAGCAGCACGCACCAGTCAGGATGCAGCGGCATCAGCAGGGGCCGCCGGTGCCTGGCTAGCCGCTTTGGGCCGCGCTAGGCCCCTGACTCGCCGCCCTTCCAGCCCTTGCGCCCACGACACGACACGACCACGACCGCCTCGACCTGCACCACTACCACTACTGCCCTTGGACTACCACCACCACCACTACGCCCACTTCGCCCACTCCGCCCACCCACTGCATGCGTCCACGCCCGCCACGCCCGCCGCCCTAGCACAAGCCCAGGCCCCGCCCTCTCGCTTGCACCACCAACGCTCTTGCCGCCGTGCAGTCGACGACGAGACCCATGCCGCCGCAGGGCCAGGCGTCTTGGGCTCCCAGCCAGCCCATGGCGCGCTGCGTCACTCTGCTCGTGCTCGCTCGTTCCCTTGCCCCCCGCCTCTGCATCCTGGCGGAGCCTTGCTGTCTGGGCCCTCGCACTCGTCCTGGTTCGCACACTAGGACAGCCTCCATTGTGCCTTATCTTCCCTGTGGCATTATTGTCTGCCCTTTTGCTTATGGCTTCAACCTTACTCGACCCAGTTGCCCGTCCCAGACACGCCCTCTGCTTTTGCTGAGGCCTCGTTCATGCTTGCTTCTACCTCGCCCACCGCAAGACACTTATAGTCGCCCGAGGCTGATCCTGTGCTGTCCTCCTGCCTCCCCCTCTTGCAGCAAAGATCCGCACCTCCACCTTTTGCTTGTCTAGCCCTTCACTCGTCTGCAGCCATGGAGGCTCTCCACACTGCCATCGACAACTTCAACGCCTACGTTGGAAAGTCGACCTTTGGCAGGATCTTTCGCCTCGACGGCTCTGGACATGTGCGTCTTGTCGCCGCTGACCCGGTCCCTGTTCCCCGTCGCTGACTCGTCCTACAGGACGATGAGATCAAGCACACCCGGTTTACCACTGAAGTTCGAGCTGGCCTCACATCCTTCTTTACCATGGCGTACATCATCGCCGTCAACGTCAGTCTGCCAAATGTCGCATGCCCGCCACGCCTTACTGAACGAACCAGGCCACCGTTCTCTCCGATACCGGCGGAAACTGCGTATGTAACGACGCTGCCGATAAGCTGTGTATGAAGAACAGCGAGTATCTCATCTGCAAGCAAGGCACGAGCAATCCTGCACATGGAGCCCCAGACACAACTAACCCGCGCCCAGATCTCCACCGCAGTCTCATTACCGCGACAGCAGCTGTAGCCGGCTTCAGTTCCTTTTTGTTTGGCTTCTTGACCAACATGCCAGTGTGTCTCGCCCCGGGAATGGGACTCAACGCCTACTTTGCCTACCAAATCGTCGGTTTCCACGGGAGCGGCCTCATCAGCTACAATCTCGCACTGACTGCCGTCTTCGTCGAGGGCTTCATCTTCATCTTCTTGTCTTTGATTGGAATGCGACAATGGCTCGTCAAGATCATTCCCGTGTCGCTTAAAATTGCCGCTGCTTGCGGCATTGGACTGTTTCTGGCCGAGGTTGGTCTTAGTAGCAATGCTGGCATTGGAGCCATCTCTGGAGCCAAGAGTACGCCACTTGATATTGCTGGATGTCCGGATCAATACAAGGATGATTATGGTGCTTGCACAAGCCACAAGATGACTTCTCCGACAGTAGGTTGTTCTACCATGAATCAGGGGCTTTGCTAATCAGCGCACGTAGATGTGGCTTGGTATCATGGCAGGCGGCATTTTGACGGCATACTTAATGTCATACAAAGTCAAAAGTGCCATGATGTTGGCTATCCTTCTCGTGTCCATCATCTCATGGCCGTACGTGTGCGACAAGCCTCCCTGGACAGCCCAGTAGACTAACGTTCGCGTAGACGAGACACGCCAGTGACGTACTTTCCAAGAACCGAGATCGGCGACGATCGTTTCAGCTTTTTCAAAAAGGTAGCCGAGTTCCACCATATTGACCGGACCCTGAACGTGCTGGATTGGAACATAGCTGGCAAATCGGGCCACTTCGCACTCGCTCTCTTCACCTTTCTCTACGTGGACATTATCGACTGCACGGCTACACTCTACTCGATGGCGCGCCTTTCTGGCGTCGTAGATCCAGACACTGGAGACTTCCCCAGGTCGACGCTCGCCTATTGTACAGACGCTTTCTGCATCTCCATGGGCGCACTTTTTGGCTGTTCGCCCGTGACGGCCTTTATCGAGAGCGGCGCCGGTATTGCCGAAGGAGGAAAGACAGGCTTGACAGCCATGACCTGTGGGGTCTGCTTCCTCCTGTCCATGTTCTTTGCGCCGATTTTTGCGTCGATTCCACCATGGGCTACTGGATGCACCCTGATCCTGGTTAGTTGTATACAACATTACGCGTCCAAAGGTTATTCCTGACATGCTCCACAGGTTGGCTGTCTCATGATGCGTCAAATCTCGTCGATCAATTGGCGGTACATTGGTGACGCCATCCCGGCCTTTGTTACTGTCATGTTCATCCCCTTTGGCTATAGCGCGGCCTATGGTCTCATTGCGGGTCTCATGGTTTACACGACGCTCAACGGCATGATCTACCTCACTAAAATCATTTCCGGAGGCTATATTGTTCCTGATGACGAAGATAACCGGGAATACTGGACTAGTAAGTTTTTCAGGGTGCTTGACAAGACCCTAGATACAAAGGCCAATGAGCATGAGCATGCGCTAACCCTGTCAAATTAGTAAAACCTCCAGGCCGCCTCCCCTGGTTCGTCTCTGCAGGTCAAACATTGGCAAACCGTGTGCGGGGAAAACCGCCTTCACAAGAAGATGTTGTGCTCAGCGACCGCAGCGTAGACTCAGACTGGAAATACCGCCAGCGCATTGGCTCGAATGGATCGCATCGCGAGCTTGACACTGTCATTATACAAACGCTACCCGCCGACCCTCGGCACGAGAAGGTGTTTGCTAAGATGGGGGAGCATGAAACGAGGAGATGAGTGCGCCATTATGGAATCATGATGTTGGATTTAGTTTTCGGAGATTTCTCCCCGTAGCTGGGACTGGAGAGGGGCTGGGTGATCGCGGGAGCATTAAGGTTTTAGTGCAGCGCCTCGAGAGTCCACGCTCCAATTCGTCTCGCGTAGCGCCCAGCTAATGTGGTACTAAAGAAACATGTCATTTTACAAGGAATGTTGTTATCGCGTGAGGTGGTCACATTTTCTCTATCTTGCTTGCGACCTTGCATATGCATAGTCAAGCAGGAATGCCCCCATCGCGTTCTCGTATCACCAAACATGACTAGAAACACGATATCGGTCGAACCAAGACCAAGCAATGCAGCCAAGCTTTTCTGAGCCCTTGCTGCCTGATGTTTCAAATGTCCACCACGCTAGCCCCACGTGTAGTTCATGTCGACATCCCTCTCCACCTGACTAACCCGCTTACTCATAGCCAACTGCCTGTTTCCGCCCCAGGCCACTCACTATCTACGTCGGTGTTGGTGTTAGCTCTTCCCTCTTTTTTTTCCTTCCGTATCACTTGCTTGGATACGGCAGTCTTTCTCTTCCCACCGCACACCATTCCCCATTCCGAACAAGGACCCATTTCCACGCTACTGTAATGAAATCCCTGTTTTTCCCAAAAGAAAAAAAAGTACATCTGATGACTTTGCGTGCGCCGAAACCCTGGGATCAAATTGTGAGCGCCCCCCCCCCTCCCCCCAACTGATAGGTGACTAATTGGCCAATGGGATTCGTCAGCTTACCGCCCCCCATGTTCTTCTTTTTTTCCTGTCGTGTTTTACTTTTTGCGGTTCTTGTCGAATGGGGTTTAGTCGCGGTAGGTAGAAAAGAGTGAGAGGGGGGGTGACAAAAAAGCCAAGTCCGCACGCGTGCGCGCGCGTTGATCAGCAAAAGCAGTGGCAGAAAGCAGCGCTCCGTCCACGTCCGTCCGTCCGTCCGTCCGCCGCCACCACCAACCACTACTACTAACAACTAACAACTAACAACAACCACTACTACTATTGCGGAAAGGACTTGATTTGTCCAACTAATTCTTTTTTTTTGGTTAATTTTTTTTCCAAATACTTTGAATGGGAATTCCATAATTTTGGACTTCCATTGTGGGGGGAGGGGGGATTGTCGGTATATGTGGGGATACTTACTTAGGGAAAAGGGAAAGATGGCAAAGTTTCATTGTTCACGGCACATTACACTACACCCACAAAACATACGTACATATAAATGCACTATATATTTTGGCCACCTCCTTTTCCTTTAGGGGAACTTGTCGCGTTGTTGGCTATAGAAGAATTATCATTATTATCATTATCATCATCATCATCGCAATAACTTACACTACAAATTGCCGAGCATGTACATAAGTGAATGAAATGCGAGAAACAAATAAAAACACATCAAACCATGTCTCCATTTCCTAGTCCTTCTTTCTCGTGAAAAAAAAGGCGTAACTAGGGTTTAGTTACTTAAAGAGGGCTAGCAGCACGTGTGACAAGAGGCCTTGTTTTGCTCTCTTTCTCTTTCTCTTTCTCTCTCTCGGCCACGCCGGCTCTCAAAGTCAAGGCCCCCCCCCCACCTCTCTCTCTCTCGCGCGCGCGCGCACGGCTGGCTAGCTGACTGACTAGTTGATTGGGGGAAAATGCGCGTGTGTGTGTATGTGCGCGCGTGTGTTTGATGTGGAGAGGACGGAAGGGGGGGGGAGGGGGCCTAAGTAAGGGGCGGGCGCACGCGGCGGGATACCAAAAACGTGCATGTGAGATGGTGGCAAAAACGTTTGAATGCGCATTTTAGCTCGTGTGGAAGCTTGCGCACGCACGTGTTTGGCTTTTGCAGCTGCAGATTGGTTGCCTTGTGGGAAAGAGGGGGCCAGGGGGGGGGGGGGGTGTTGTCTATGTGTGTGTGTATGTATGTATGTATGTATGTATTGTTGCTGTCATCGTCGTCGTTGGAGTCGGAGAAAGCGCTACTTAGCTAGTTGGCTCTTTTGGGCTGCATGGCGTTGCTACAAATGTGTGTGTGTGTGTGTGTGTGCCTGAGATGTTTATTAATTTGTTTTTTTTTCTCTTTCCTTTACGCTGACACTTTCTTTCGTTCCATGTCCGAGAGAGTTATCTATCCACTGATTTCATTCCCCTTGATATCCCCTGGCTGCGCCATTCCCTCCCCCCTCAATACCCCATCTCTCTTTCCATCTCTTCACATCCATCGTTATATCTGGAATCCTACATGTCCCAGGTTTATTGCGATATGTAAAGGGCATCACCTGTTGATTTTTGTTCATGCATCAGAATATTCGCGCAAAAAAAAGAAAGTACTGTAATACAAGTCATATTTAATCATATACCCCCCCGGATATACTTTACTACCTCCCAGACTAGTGCATTTCGATCGGAAGCAAAAAAGCAAAAAAGCGAGATCGAGTTATTGCAGAACGATGCCTTACATGGGTGCAAAACTTGCATGGTTCTGTACTTATCGCCCAGCGTTTGCATGCTTTGCTCCATCGCTCGCGCCTTCGCTTTCCCTCTTCCCCTTGCAGTTTTACTTGTTCTCGGGCAGTATTACCGACGCAGGACTGCTGCATATTCCTCTTTTTTTTTCATTCCCTTTTCCTTTTTTTCGCATGTGGCACATGCACATGCAGTAGATTATCAACGTCCGTTGTTGTTCGCTACCAAAGTATCTGAACCAGAGGCGTCTCGAATAACTTGTCCTCCTCCCCGTTTCCCCACACACACCTACCAGACTTTGACGGGCGCTAGCCCCTTCGTTTTGATCCCAGGACTATATGAAGAAAAAGCATAAACGAAAGCACCCACATCCGTCATGTTCTCGCTTGCGTATATCATTCAACTTGCCCCGCCGCGGGATTTCCTTTTCTTTCCTTCTTCCACACCCTCCCCCCCTTTGTCGTCCTTATCGGCAAATTCAAACTCCTACGCTCAGCACACCATCCCACCATCAATCTGATACACCGATCCAGATACATAGCTTGCGTCGCTGCTAAGCAGGAAGCGAATGACTTTGGCGACTTCGTCTGGGCGCGCTCGCCGCCCTAGCACCGCGTCATTTGGCAGTGCGAAACCGAGCTCTGTGTCGAGAGCGTGCATGAGGGGTGTGTCGACGAATCCCCTGCGATATACGTCTTAGTGCCAATATTCGGGTCTCCTCTTGCACCACGTTGCTGCCTTGTTACATGTTATGGGCGTCGCACCCAACAAACCGCGACAACAATATTGACGAGGGCGAAGAAGAAAAAAAAGAAGAAGAAGCACAGGCAGTTTTCCTTGGGCGACAAGAAACTGGGGAAGGGGGGGGGGAGGAGCAAAAAAACTTACGGCGCAATGGCATTAATTCTGATTCCAGACTCGGCTTGCTCGCGAGCTGCTGCTTTTGTGAGGCCAATGACTGCGTGTTTGGAGGCGCAGTAGATGGAGCAGTTGGGCTTGCCGACTAGGCCTGTTATTGATGCTGCGTTGACAATAGATCCGCCTGGTACCCCTTCGCTTGCGACGCGCATGTTGCGCAGCTCGGCCGACATGCAGTTGAATGTGCCTTCGACATTGACGGCGAAGACAGTCTGATAGTTGGCTGTGTCGTGGTCCCTGGCGGACCCAAGATGGCCAGCGATACCTGCGAGGTTCACGGCGCCTTTACAACGAGTGAGTTAGGAGAGTACGCATATGCAGTGATGCTACGCAGAAGCTCGAGACAAGCGTTCTTGGGGCTCTGCAAGAAGACTTACCGTCAATGCAGTGCATTCCCCACCGCGAAGCTGCATGCGCCAACCAATGCTCCACCTCATCCCTCTTGGTAACGTCGACCTTGGATCCCGTCGCATTGGCTCCGAGTTCTTTTGCTAGCTTCAGAACAGCTTCTTCGTCCTTGTCGGCCAGCGAGACTTTGGCCCCGCTTTCAACGAGCAGTGTAGCTGTTGCTCGGCCGATGCCCGATGCTGCCCCTGTAATGGCAAAGAGCCGGCCTTTGATACTATGTGGAGGCCCAACGAAGCTTCTTGGTGATGTATCCGGGCTGGTAGGTGGGTTCGTAACCTGCGTTGTTGGCGACGGGCTTGGCTTTGACATGGCGGTGTGGAATAGTTTTCGAAAGCGCATGTAGAGCGAGTGCAGGATCCGGTGATGTTTTGATACAACACTAACAATGAAGAGTACGTAGCGATGTCTTCAAGCCAGTGGAGAGATGAAGGTAGAAGTGGGAATATTCGCTGCGTCCCTTCTCTTCCATCTCTTCTTGCGATGGCGTGGGGAGCCGACCGGGCAGCTGCCGTGCCTCTCACGGTGATTTGGGATGCACATGTTGAGCGTTGCTGTTTCCCAGCTCGCGCCAACGAGAAAGTGTTTCTCATCCAATTCTTCATTTCATTAGTCAATCTACATGTCTTCTGTTCTAGCATATGCTTGTTCCTTCACTTCGCCTGTTCTGATATACCTCCAATATGTATCAATCGCTTACCCGACTGAGCCGACATGGTGATACGGAAAAGGCGGTGTACCCGCCATGGGCGCTGTGTAATGGTCCTGTACACAGAAAACAGATATAGCTGCATCGCCAAACGTAGCACGCAATCTGCCACGGACCGAGCGGCTAGTCACCATTCCCGCTGTTTTCGATGCTGTAAATTCCCGTTCTGCGTCGCCATGCATCCATCTATCTGCAAACCAGGGTATGCTGTTGCCGGCTCAGTTTTCCATCTCCGATGCCCGTGAAACACCAGCAACGGCAGTATGGTGTTGGCCACCTACCGTCTCGCCGCATTCTGGACAGCGAGCCAACTCCATGGGCATGCCGCATTCTCCAATCGCAAACTAAGTAACTTAGTGTCCGGACCATGAATATAGTGATTGGGTGACTTACTGGGTGTCTATTGATGCAGTTGTACCAGTGCCCTGAGTGAGTTGCAATTCCTCGAGGTCCGCTGACCATTGCCTTTTTGATGGTATCCAATTCCTCCTTTGATACTTCCTCGTAGAACTCACTGCGTAGCATTTTTAAAGTGCTGTCTATGGCTTGCAGCAAAGTGTCTCGACCACGGAAAGAATGCTTGCAAAGAAATTTTGCCTCTGCCAAAAGCTCTTGGGCGTCCTTGCGGTAATCCATAGCTTTTGTGCGATCAGTATTCTTGGCGACTCTGGATTCACCGAACAGCTGAGCAATGCGGGCGTAGTACAAAATTGCTTCGACTGCTAGCTTGGGTAGGCATTCCGACCTGCACTCAGTGATCAACTTCTTGCAATCTTTGAGGAACCGCTCCGTCTTCGACATGGGCGAGCCTCCACTGAAACTGAGTGGTGTTGCTCTATCAATCTTCAGGAGGCTGACAGCTCGCGCGATTTCAAAGTTGTCCTCCAGTATCAAACATTGCACTTTGGTTTCGAGAAGAGCACCGCCCAAAGTGACGCGCTGGTCGCGGTCGCGCTCCAAGGACTGGCTAGACGAACCAATAGCCAATTTGGCAAACTTAGTGTCGAGAGAAGTGCTATTTGCAATGCTGTGCATCGTCGCTTGATGCAGCTTGTACGCAGGTTGATGCTGAACATTCACTCTGCGACGGAAAGACTTTACAGCGTTCATCAACTTGATCGCTTCCACATATCTCTCCTTGATTCTGTCATTGAGTCGTTGCATCGTCAATTCGTGAGCAACGTTGCCGCGGGCCAAGATGCGAGATGCTGGGACAACTGTTTTTCGCGATTCTTCAAGCTTGTCTCGCATAGCTTCAAGTCTATCCTCTAGCATCTGAAGCTCCTGTTGTCCACTGACGATAAATCGCTTGGACATCTCATCGATGACAGCTCGATTGATGAGACGGTTGTAGCGTTGCGTGACGTACTGCTTGATAGGCTCTCTGCAGTTTGGACACTGCGGAATCGTTGCTGAAAGCTCCGCATTGTCAATCAGGCCAGTGAAGCGACCTGTCTTCGTATCAAGCTCGTATACTTCTTTGAGGCTGACAAGGCCATCCAGAGTCTCAGTTGTGAAGAAATGACCACAACTCAGAACAACTATGGGTGATTCGTTGAGATCGACATCAGCGTAACACGACATCATGATCATATCGGTCTGTTCCTCAGGCTTCATACCGCATTGTTGACAGTACTCCGTGGGGCACTCCTCGCCGCAGATACTCGGGCATTGGTGGCCGCATGGCAGAACCTTCGTGCAGCGCTCGTCACAGGGTAGTCGACTACAGGGTGCTGAACAAGGCATTTCGCAGGCGCCTTGATGTTCGCATGACCATACGCATTGCTCAGTGCACGGCGCACAAGTCTCATGACACTTATGTGGACACTTGGTGTGCTTACAGCGTACCTGTAACTTGTCAGAAAGCGCAGTCGAAGGACATCTGCACAACTTACTTCACAGGGGTTTTGACATAGCCCACAGGCAGTGCCATCATGGCATGGGCTGTTGCAGTTGTGACTGCAGGTCCCATGCTTTCTACCGCATATCTTTTGGCAAGCGAAATGCTTGACCACTGGTTGACCATGACTATCCTTGGTGTTGCATTGGCCGCAAGTTCTAGGACAAGGATGACCACAGGATAGCGCTACCGCGCACGGAGTAGGGCAGCTGTAGCCTTGTGAAGAAATGGCTAAAGAGCACTTCACAACCACGTCATGTTCGCAGCCAGGCACACGCTTCGTGACCTTGACATCGCAAGAGATGCTACCGATATTCTGGGTGCGGTGACAGGCGACTGAATGTTTGGAATGACCACATGGAAGCTGCACATTGTCCAGAAGAACCATGCATTTGCCACAAAGTTCTCCGCACGTAGCCTTTTGGCATGGATGGCCACAGGGTTGGTGTTGGCGTTGACAGGGCTGCTCGCACCGGAACACGACATGCATAGCCTCCGAATGACATCTTGCCCCGCAGCGATGACCACACTCGAGACGATCAGTGCAGGCTTCCATGCATCCACCTTCTGGACTGTATTTCTGGAAATCATTGGGTTCTTGTACTTGGATAGGCGTCGCTGGATGTCGAGGACAAGACAAGGCCAGGCTTTTTCCCACGCAACCAGCGGCTCTTAGCATATCGATGACCTTCTGCCACATTTCAACACTCGTGTAGGTTTCCGTGTTACCAATGAGATACATGCCGTGTTGAGCGCGACTAAGCAAGACGTTGATACGGTTTGTTGTTTTGAGGAACCCAACCTTCTGCTTGCCATTGCTTCGTACGAGCGAAACAATGATGATCTTCGCTTCTTCCCCTTGGAAGTTGTCGACCGTAGCGATTCTCAACAGTTCAGACAGCTGCTTCTTCTCCAACGGTTTGCCTTGGTGTCCAGATGCTTCTCGTGCTTGCGTAACACCATCGTCTATTGCGAAGCCGTCATTCTCTAGTGCCTCCTTGTCGCGGTCACTAAGACATATCTCGAAATCGCTTCTCATAGCAGCCCGCAACTTTTGAAGCTGCCCGGTATATGGCGTCAACACCGCGATCTCGTCCGACTTGTAGATACCTTGGCGAATGATATGCCGAACTAGCGCATGAACCATCTCAACTTCCCACAAGTTTGACTTGGACTTTGTAATTTGAGCATTGGTGTCACTCTCAGCCTCAAATTTGGTATGATCGAGCCAGAAAACATTCTGTCGCATACCAATGACATCAGGCAATTTGGTGGTGGAAGTATGATCTTGAAGTTTGCTGTAAATAGTCTCACGAATCAGCGAAGATATCTGTGGACGCATCCTTCGCTGTACGTTCAGTTGAGCAACAGGCATTAGAGGACGCCCCGGCTCACCAACCGAAAGTCGTTCGAACTGACTTCTGTCAAGCTGATGAAGTTTTCCTCGTTCGCTCTCGAGTGACAGGTCTTGGAAGTTGTTTACTGAAGGTCTGAGCTGCTCATGGTCGCCAATTTGGATCACATGCTCGACATCGGGAAGCAGGGCGCAAATCATATGACTTTCCATGACCTCTCCTGCTTCTTCGCAAATAATGACTTTGCATCTGACTTGCTGGAGAACTGAAATTCGCTTTGCGAGACCAGACGTCGTGACTCCTATGACCTGCGCTTCTTCCAATACTCTTCGGTTCACTTCCTCATGTATGTTGTCTAGCTGCCGCTGGATCTTTGCAACATCATTGACAATCTCATAGAGCTCGCAAATTCTGTTGCTCTGGGCTTCCCTAATCCAATGCGTGACCAGAGCACCCCGCTCCTGAGTGCTCAACGAGTGTACATCCGTGTTGGCTTTCTGAATGATTTGTTGCATCACTCTTGCTGGAATTGGCGTGCGAGGGATCTCATTGTCCGTGCTCCAGATATCGAATGGATGGCGCCCAGCTAGTTGGAATCCTTCGTCGTCGACACTGCGGAATTGACGGTATACTGTGGGGTATCCTTCATAAATGTGGCTTTTGATATGCTGCCAGTCCAAGTTCTTTTGCAGCGCGTGTAACTCAGCAAAGAGTGATTTTGCCTCTTTCTGTTTATTATTCAACTCTTTGTAACACAAAGCCGCCATGTACCTTTCTGCTTTTGTGTTTTTCTCCGACTCGCTCACTCCACGGAGGTTGTGATTCTCCAGCCTCTTGGATTTGCTCATGCCTCCCACACGGATAAGCTTCTTCACACTGATATCGAGCAGATGCTCAAGAAACTGATCTAGTGCATGATTGGTGTAGCATACAATCAGCATTGGTCCCAGATTGGCATTTTTATCGACAGCCAACAAAACCTTCATGATTTGGAGCCCAACATAACTCTTGCCAGTTCCAGGAGGACCTTGAATGAATGCATACTCGCGAGTAAGCGCTGCCACTAGGGCCCGGCACTGCCCCCGATCAAGCTGTGTCTTGCTCTCAACTTTGGCAAGCAAGACTTCGTCGTCGCATGAATGTGTGGGCTCGATCAGGAATGGTTGAATTTTGTTCTCTTCTGTCACGATGGGCAACAAGGAGAATTTGAAACCGGCAGTGCGCGCATAGAGGGGCGGGGGGATGTGGTGCATCTTACGTGCCCCTGGAGGACCGTCATGTTTGGGGGGCACGATCCACTGCTGGAATGGTAGGCGATTCAAGCGCTGCATTGCCTTGAGGCACTCCAGAACAGGGGCAAAAGTCGCTGGCATCACCTTTGGAAACTCTAGTAACAACCCACGAGCTGCTCCAGTATTCGCTCTCATCAAGTTCTTCACTGTCGCTCGATCTTGTGTAACCAGACTAGTCGTGATGTAGGCCATTTGATCACTGTTCGTCAGCCCATACGCCTTTTTAGGATCGGTGGTCTTAGATGAGACGGTGAGGAAGACGTGTTGAGCGACAACACCATCGATCCATATAAAAGAAAGCAGCGCGCCTTCATCAAACCTTCGCGAGTCTGCCCACCATTGCTCTCGTTCTGTAGCCTTTTTCTTGCGAACTTCGCCTGGTTGAGTGAACTCAATCTGTGCCTGCAGGCCCTTTCTGCTTTCGAGCGTAACAAAACACAATCGAGCGTTGGCATAGTAATTGGCACGCACATCGCCAAGATATAGTCTTGGTTGCAATGGTGCTGTAGGATTCTGAGTTATCGCGTGCATGATCCCTGCCAAAGCCCCTTTCAGCTCGCCGAAGATATCGTGGCGTAACAATCTGAAAAAGGTATCGATATGGCGCTGCACAGGATCTTCGAGAAAGTGAGGTTGGTCGCGGTCGGTATATGGAAGAAATTCTTTTGCATCGCTCATTATCTCGTCTCGGGTAGGGAACAGTACTATTTCAACAATGTCTTTCTTGTCATTGTCGAAACGATTCGAAGGTACAATCAGGTCGCGCGGGTAGAAGGATGTGTTTCCCTCATCGTCAGCAGTGCTGCTGTCGTCCAGAGTTTTGTCAGCGATGAGGCTTTGAGCGCGCGTTATCAGTGCTCGAATGTCTTTGAGTCGGTTTTGAATGAGCGCTGGCGTGTTTGAGACAACACCCTTGACGGTATCGGTGGCAGCCTGTATGGAATCGACCAGTGTGGGGATCTCGTCATTGAAGCGCGCCCTGGACTCGCGCCTCAACAACTCAAACACAGCAATGGACATAGCGAGAAGTGTTTGCCTGAAGTATTCTGTTGAAAGCCAAGCCATCCCAGCAGTTTGAGCTGCCAATAGAGCTTGAATAAGGCGACGGAGAAATGCAACCGCTCTCTTTCCACCGACACCACCGAAGAGATTGTAGATGAGCCCGACATGAGTATCGACAGCCAGACATCGCAGGAGTGAAGAGTGCGTGATTGTAAGGAGGAAGTTGCGAGCATTGCTGATGAATGTCTCGTAGTCAATACCATTGACTTTGGTGTTCAGCAAGGCAAGGATATGACGATGTCCTGCCTCGTTTTCGTCGTTTAGGTCCTGGGGGAGCTGCTGGAGTCGGTCTCGATCTCCTGACTCCAGTATATCGAGCGCGCCTTTCCAGAATCGTCGCATGGTGTTGGGGTCGTTCTCCGGCTCACCAAGCAATCGCCTCCATGAGCCGTATGTCCTCCGCGCTTGACATTGCTCTTCTGTTTCTTCGATCCTAGTAAGAGCTGCTTCGCGTGCATACTCTTTATCGCCGTCTCCCCGACCACGGCCACGACCACGACCACGATCATGACCACGACCGCGACCGCGACCGCGGTCTCGATCGCCGCCTTGTCCGTTGCCACCACGTCGGCCGTTGCCGAACATGTTGAGTAGTTGTAATCACTTCAAAGTAACAATTTGGGTACCCAGAAAGAGTTGGCAAACAAGTTTTTGGTTGTTGTAAGTGTGGAAGGTACGAGGGAGGGTTGTGGTTTTGAGAGAGAAAAAGGTTGCTCGTGTTTTTGCGAGCACTAGGCAGCAGGAAAACTTTGTAAGCGGGAGTGAGTGGTGAAAGTGAAGTGTAGGATTCTTGTTTAGGCAAGCGCGAATGGTGAAGGGCATTGGATATACACAACACTCAACACCGCCTGGCCTAATACAGAAGGGGGACTGGTGAGACCATAAACGTATGCCCAAGATAGCAGCAAACTCCCAGATAATGAACGAAACATTTGTGCATGCACATACGGGCACCTGCATCAGCTTAGCTTAGAATATCAGTATTAGCCAGCAAAACTTGACGAGCAAGGATGAAGGCTTGATCAGATCATTCCAGAGCTTAGTGATAGATGAGACGCAGAACCCTCGTACCAATCGCACCGTCATTTGCTCATCACAAAAAAACCTATTCAGAAACAGACTCCGCACGAGTAGGAAGAACAGTGACCCCATTCATGAAGAGTATGAAAGAAGATCCGTCGACAACCAGAAAACCCGAAGAAGAAAAGAATACGATGAAACATGTACATGACGTTTAATGCAAGTGTAGCACTCAAAAACCCAACCCAGGATGACGCCGGCTATGCAATGCTCTCTCTCATAAATACATTACTTCGTAAATACATCCGGAAAGAGCACCTGGAGAATCTCGTCAAGTAATGTGAAGACAAGATGCGTACTGCATACTGTTAGTATTTGCATTGCAAACGCCTCAACGTGAACTTACTTCAACCGGCTGTTATTAATAGTCCCCTCCAACTTCTTTGCTGCCAACTGCGCATTTTGCCTCCCTACCACACTGCTGGCTAACTCTGGTACCAAGGTACTCAAAACATCGCTCGCCGCTTTTCTGCTCTTCTCCTTGTCTTGGCTTGTTCGCTCGACCCCGGCTTTCATCCGGCCGTCTGGCCACATGCTATCTTTCAACGAGTCGACGTACTTGACAATGTTGTTTTCGGAGAGTAGGTCATTCAACGACTCGCGCACCTTGCGCTCGATGGTGCCACCTAGGAGCTGGTGGAGGACTACGACCACAGCGCGGCCGCGGAGCCAGTTGTTCTCGCGGTTCAACTCAAACGTTTCCAAGAAGAGGTCGCATATTGGTTTTACGAAAGGTTCCAATTCTTTGTTCTCGAATGCGAGCAGTTCAGCTTCGGCTTCTGCATCATGGTTGGACTCGCCTGCCACCAATACACCAGAAGAGGCTAGGCTTCCGGGCTGGGCGCCGTTTGTACTCGCAAGCTGTGTAGTAGCAGCGGAGATGAGATTTTGACCCGCTACTGACAGTTGGTCAAGGACTGGAATGTTGCCAAGGAACTCTTCCATGCCATCTGCGACGGAGTTGTAGATGCGGGTGACGAAGTCATTCGAGTTTGGATTTTGGTTCTTGAGAGCATCCGCGGGATTAATGGAAGCTTGAGAGAGAAAGGCCCGCAGTTCACGGCTGCGGCACACTGCTGGAATAAGTAGTAGCTCTCTCAAATACTTTTCTAGGCCAAGCCGTCGCTTGTGCAGAAAGTCCTTTTGGAGCTTAAGCATCATCTGGCGGCGCGGGAACTCCAGATTTCGAACTTCAGGGAACTTTGCCCGGAGCCTCTTGTTGAGGTCATGAAACTCACTGTACCTTCGTGAGACGACCCAGGTAGCAGCAGGCATCTGATCCCCAGCGCGGCGTCGAACTTCGATAACATACATGGCGTATTCCTTTCCATCCTCTTCTGCGCCAACCATGATTGACTGAATGTACACGGTGGCGCGCCCGTACAGACTATTGTCGCTCTCTTGAACAATGTATTGCTGCCGTTGAAGTTCCTTTCGCTGAATCTCCCGCTGCAGGCTTGCTTTCGACTTGCGCAAGATTCTAAGCTCAGCGGCGTTGTTAGTCAGCTCAGCCTTGGATGTTAGCGAATCCACGATAGACTCCTGTGTTACCAGACGCTCAATATCAGCGGTAAGTGCATCGATAGCCTCTGCTAAGCCTAGATCTCCGGGCGCCGCTTCATGTATTTCCTCGTCTTCTGTCTTCTCGGTTGGTAATGGATCATCGACTTCGTCTTCTAAGAATTTCTGCTCGTCTCCGAATAAATCGTCGTCAAAGACACCACGTGTTCTGGGCTCACCAACCAGACCTAGTGATGCTATGCTCGGCCTCAGACTATCTTTGCTTTGCTGTATCTGAGGGTTTGGCGAAAATGCCCGAGGTAGATCGACAGAGCCATGCATGGATTCATTATCTACAGGAGATTTCAACCCTGGTTCATAGAAGATGGAGCCTTCCGGCTCATCCATGATGTCATTCAGAGCAGCCTGCATAGCATCAACTACTCGTGTGTCGTGGCCGCCAGTGCGGTCGTGCCCAAAGTCTGAGTTCAAACTCGCAATCGAATGCGCAAGGGGGTCAGAGTCGTAATCGTCATCGAACAAAGGCGCGCGCGTAGATGTTGATGGAGCTACATCCAAGGAGCGTCTTGCAGGTGGCTCGGCATTTTTAATTGCGCCTTGGCTTTTCAGGTCTGAGGAAGAGGCAACTGCTCGGCGCAGATCTCCTTGTGGTATAGTCAATGAAGCCTTTTGTCTTGAATGTCTGCGAGCCATGGGAGGTGGGGTGGGAGGAGGAGCTTCCTGCGGTTGCACCATGGTTTTCTGTTCGGTAGTGTCCTTGTCGGCATTCACTGCTTCATCCATAGCCAGCCACTTGTAGTACAGGTTGGACTTCTTGAAGCGCCGGAAATACAGTTCTTGTAGTTGTTCGTATGCGGCTGTTTGGGCACGTAATACAGAATGCCGTGCATTGTGATATTGCTGCGGTGTCGCTTTCCTTCCAGCTTTGAGAAACTCTGCAACGGCTCGCCGGGCTTCAGGGAGAATGTTGAGTTCTGGTTTTGACAAATAAGCCTCATAAATCTGTGCCAAATCCGTGCGATCCGACTCTGTCCATGCAGGGAGCGTGCCAACGTAGTCCTGGCCTTCTTCAGTCTCTACTTCTAATGGGTTGCGAAACCCATCCACAACGATCCAAAATTGCACAAGACGCATGAGGTCTGCCTGGTCCATGAACTCCATGAAGCATGACAGGCCTGACGCGTCATACATCACTTCGCGCAAGGATGCGTTTGCGAATTTGGATGACGAACGCTTATGCTTTGGCATTTCCTGTGCTGCGACTTTGGCTCGAACCGACCCGCCAGCGCTGAGAGTAGCAACCTTTTTATCGAGTATTTGCCGTGCTGTCTCGAGACGCCGCAAGTAGACAGGATCCTGGCCTTCAATCATCGAGTCTTTGTGCAGCTGGCTTGAGACCTCGCTACGAAATCTTCTAGCATCTGCGAGCGAATTTGTCTGTCTGATTGCACGTATAAACCTCTCAAACCTGCGCTCATTGTCGCCAGGCGCAAGTTTGGGAAACTGCACATTCTTGGGATTCTTCTGCGAGGGCGGAGCGTGTTCGTCGAGGGCAGCTCGTAGCTTGCGGACTGTCTTTCTTTCTTGCAGCACAGACCGGCCCTGTGATTGTCAGCATAGGCTTACTCTAGACGGGCGAGCTCTTACATAACCCTCCATTAGCTGATTCCACGTGTCGGGGTCGGCGAGCATGTGCATCACGGGTGACAAAACCGCACAGGCCACAATCTCCTTGATCAGCACATTGACAGCAGGACTCGTGGACATGTTGCCGGGCATAATCTTTGGCAGCAGTCGCGTGACGATGCTCCGTAGGTGCTGCTGCTGTATAGGCTTGGTGTTTGAGTACGCCAAAGACGCCGCCGGGTGCAGTCGGCCCTCCTTGAATTTGGCTGCGATGGCGAGATCAAGCTCCTCTGAGTCGGTGATGTTGCGCGACAGCTTGCGCCCGCGCACCACGCGCTCGGCCTCGTATGAGGCTCGCAGATGGTCGGTGACAAGCGGAATCATGCGCGACACGACCGTCTCGACCATGTCTACCGCCAGTATGCGATCGCGGAGCTCGCCCATGGCCGCGCGTATCGCCTTGTCGACCTCGTTCACGAACGTCGGGCTCTTGCTAATGCTCCCATACCAGCTCTTGACAAAGTCGCGCAGTATCAAGCCAATCAGGACGTCGAAACTGTCGGATATCATAAAGGACGCGGGGTATAGCGGTTCCATCATGTACATGTTCCTCCGGTCCAGCGCCTCCCTCTCAGCCTTCCACTTCTCCGGCGCAATGAAGGTGACGTGGCGCGGTCCATAGTCGACGTTTCCACCGCGTCGCAGGTCTTTGTCCCAGGCGGTCGTGAAGGTGAGCCATGCTAGCAGTGCGAGTGTCGCGAGGACTCCGGTGACGAAGGCGTAGGGCAGGTAGAGCAGCTTGGGCTGCCAGTGTGTCAGGTATCCCCAGGCAACGAAGGCGGCGGCGGCAGCAAGGATCAAGTCTCTGCGCTTCACGGTGGCCATAATCGTGCTGGCGGCGCCCGGTTCGGCATCTTGGATGCGGTGGCCGAAGATGCGGGAGGCTTGGTGTTCGGGACAGCCCACTTTCGGAGCTTAGGCCACTGACGTCGATCCCCCGTACGTCGTATTCACTAGGGACAGCCACACGACCAGCCAAGTCGCCTGCACACGATACTTTTTCTACCGCCATGTGGCTTGTCTTGGTGCCAATCGCCCATAATTATCAAGTCAAAATTGGGAAGCATCAACCGTTATGTTCATCAGTTTCACACATTCACCAGCACGGTGAAGCATCCAGAATCCAGCAAGTAGGTAAGACGCAAATCGAAGTTGATTTATTTTTACCAAGCCATTCTTTGACTTTGTCAGCCATACCCCTTAACTGACGCGCCACTTCTCCTCAACCAAGATTGTGTTGGGCTCAAGTGTCCGGACACTATCACCCCTGTCCTCGCCTTCTCCCTGAACCTTACAACAGCCTGAAGAAACTTCGACCGAATGGCCAATCTTCCCATATATCTCCAATGGTATCTCATCATCCTCTACCGTTTTGATCCGGGTCGAGTATCGCTGTCTACTGGGTAGGGGTTGACTCGAAGCTTCTTCTGTTGCTCGAGTGCCGTTGCTGAGCAGTTGCTTGAACAAAGGCTTTAGTGATGGCAATGATGCTGCAATGATGCCGATGAAATATTCGATGAACCTCCACATCACGAAGGTATCTTTGACGTATGGATCGGGATTAGAGAAGATGGTCTTTTGCTTTTCGGATTTGATGATTGCAGCCACGCCTGCAAACAGTCCGAGGGCTAGAATGCAGACCAGAGTGACCTTACTACGGCCGTTGAGCTGTAACTTCCATACAAGTGGAACTGGAAGTAAAGCCAGAAGGAAATCTGTCGCAATAGTGACGGCTGATGGGGGGTAAGCAAGATCCCAAGCGAGCCATAGGCTACTCACCTGTATTCATGAGCCCTATTGCTGTGAACGTTTTCGCGTTAAAACACACAGCAGTGCCTGATCCAACTGGAGGTGGACGAAGCCTCAAATCCCACGCGGCTGCAACCGGAGTGCATTGCCATATCTATTCAGCGATCAGATCGACCATACGCTGGATAATATTCGAACATGCGAGGCCGCTGCCGCATCGCAATCTAGGGGAATTGTCGTTCGACTTACTATTCCCAGTCAGTATATGAGCCTCTCAACGCTACTCTTACTCCCACGTACCCAGTGCTCCAGTACAACCAACAGTAAACAACAACATGAAGACAATAAAGCCTCTCAGAAACCACTTGTAGGCCTTTTTTGTTACAAGACGCAACAAGAAAAACGCAACTGAGATCTTGACGAGCCCAATACCAACTCCCACAGTTATAGACAGCACTTGACGAAGTTTTGAGAACTCTCGATAGCCCTCTTCATTCATGCGAATGACTGGAAGGTGCTTCCCTAATCCTATCCTAGCCAGCATAACATATATGATGAACGATGCTAGAGCAAATGCAAAAGCCAGCAGAATAGTCCAGTCATCTTTACCAAATGAACGTATCATAGCGATTCGGACATAACATCTCAGACTGATGACCAGGGCTGTGGCACCAAATAATGTGCCAATCTGCATCAAAAGTGTAGGAGCATTGGTGTAAGCAATGTATTCAGCGTCCAAGTCATGGAGGCCGGGAATTTCCGGATTGAAGCCTGCCATTTTTAAAGTATCAAGTAAAAGAACCTCAAGTATGTGCAATGTGTTGCCTTGAAGCAGGTCAGTGTGTTTTGTACTTGCCATGCCATTGATGCTAAGCGTCATAGTATCGTGGCACGGCACGGAATCAAGCTACCGCTAATCTCTCTTGTTTAAAATTTCCAGTTTGCTACAACCCTTGCTGTCTCAAACATAAGAATATGCTTGACAACCCCAGCTTCAAGGATCATCCCAGGTTCCTAAACTCGGGGCACATGTCCGCTAAAGGATAAGTGCACTAGGGGTACCAGAAGTCTACAATATAGCAAAGGTCGTTGGACGCGAAGATACCGTGATCTGAGCACCGCTATAATTACTTCATTCTTATTAGCTTTCAAAGAAGCAGGGGCATGGGGAACAGATGTTCCAAAGTCCACGATCTCGGTATCGGATTTGAGATGGTTACCCCACTCGCACGCAGTAAGATTACGGCGTGGTTGCAGCGACTCATTGATGGCAGTGGCAGGATTGGGGAATCCCTAGTAGACTAATCAACGGCCCTTGCATAACTAGCCCCACCACAAAGTGCGCGCGACCACAAAGTGCGCGCGCGCCTTACAACCACCTCAACCTCAACGCGTCGTATCCCCACCACCATGGCTAATATTAAGGCTGCGCTTGCAGCTATTAATGCCCTAGGACCTGATGAGCCTTTTTCGTATACAGATATTGCAAAAAAATATAGTGTTGTTCAATCTACGCTTACCCGAAGACACCAAGGCCTACACGCCTCACGCGCGATAGGTGGCCAAAAACGGCAGCTCCTCCACCCACAGCAGGAGCAGGCCCTAATCGCCTATATCAATCGACTAACAGATAGAGGCTTACCACCTACTCAGCCAATAATACGCAATTTTGCCTCACAGATCGCCAAGACTAAGGTTAGAGTACACTGGGCTAGTCGCTTCGTCCAGCGCTATCCTGATCAACTTACCTCAAGGTGGGCAAAAGGCCTTAATAACTGTCGCCACAAAGCAGATTCAAGAAGCAAATACAACCTCTACTTTAGCCTCCTACGCGATAAAATTAATCAATATCACGTCGAGGCGCGTCATATCTACAATATGGATGAGAAGGGCTTCATGCTTGGTATCGTAAGTCGTTCAAGGAGGATCTTTAGTAAGGCCTCGTACGAGGGCATAAGGAGGAGGACTACGATACAGGATGGCTCACGCCAGTGGATAACGCTGTTAGCCTGTATCTACGCAGATAGATCTTGCCTTGAGCCTGCCCTCATATATCAATCAGCCTCAGGATCGATACAGGACACCTAG
>NW_007360288.1:1000709-1025203 GCF_000359705.1 Exserohilum turcica Et28A
AAAAAGCTCAGCCAGGTCCTTCACTCGAGTTCGGTTCAAAACAGTCTCCTCAAGGATGAAGTAAGGAAGCTGAGAGAGGCTCTAGTTAATGAGAGAACACGTAGGAAACGAGGTAAGCCTCTACCCCTACAGGAGGCTGAGGAGTATCATGGTGGAGCTGTATTCTGGTCTCCAAGGAAGGTGAAGGAGGCGCGCGATCGCCTACAACTCCAGGAGGAGGAGGAGGAGCAACTGCAACTCCAAAAGGCTGATACGAGAAGACAGCGTGAGGAGACAAGGCAGGTTAGGGCGAGGGAGAAGGAGCAGAGGCGTCAGGCGAGGCTTGCAGTAAGTCTAATGAGGCAGAAGGAGAGGGAGGAGAAGGCTATTGAAAAGGCCTCAAGGATCGCGGCTCGCAAGGCTGCAAAACAACTTCAAAAAGCTATTAAAACTTCTCAAAGGGGTAGGAGAAGGAGCTTCATGGCTCCTGCAAAGGCTACTCAAAAAAAGAAGCCTATCGCGAGGCCTCAAGGTGGTGAGGAGCCTCAGGGAGGTGCTGCAAGCTCACCACCTCCAACCTCGCGTCGCGGCCGCGCGATTAGAACTCCGTCTCGATTTCTATAGCTGTATATATATATTAAAGCCTATTGATCTCACCACCAAAATATATCGTGATAATATCTATTTGGTGTGGCTCTATAGCCTCGTTTTTAAGGTAGTTTTGGTGAGGCCGCGCGCGCACTTTGTGGTCGCGCGCACTTTGTGGTGGGGCTAGTTAAGCCTTGATCAACAAGGCTCACCAAGTGACTAAGACTTCTAGACTGATCATGAACCATAACTGCGAGGAACTCATCTTCGGCTTGGATCAAAATACACCGGCGCAAGAAATTGTCTCGAGAACCAATCAGATGAAGAAAAGCGATGGAATTGTAGCAATGGAGAAGATCAAGGGTGATGCGGCTCAACAGGTAGTAAACATCATCGACCTCTTAGCCTCTTGGCATTGCGCCGTCCCGCGGACCGCATCCCCCGACTGACCCTGACTTTCTTGATCCAATCTCACGTCTTCCTGCAGATCTCAGCATTTTGAGCTTCATATTGTACCACCATCTCGTCGACTGGTCGTGATAGCCGTCATGTCAACAAGGCATTGCAACCCTTCACATCCATGCAACAAGAACACAAAGTGATGGATAAGTCGGCCTTAATTCCCAAAGCCTCCATAGTAGGATCTGCTGTTCATCAGGCTAAGTAGTTCCGCAATGGCCCTCGGTTGCACATAATGCCTCAACAACGCAAGGGCTGGCAAAGGAATCCGCTAATATCCCAACGGCCAGCCTCGCGGAGGTTACACACATGCAATTGCCACCGGATCGGCGTCCCGAAATTCGCTCCAATCACTGGTTGTCAAACTCTCTACCGATCGCACGAGGCTCTATCCAGGCGTCTAGATTGTGGCACAGTATTGGAAAACTGGCTCCCTATGTTATTTTCAGATTCGACAACGGACGGTGTCCACCGTGCCGTAGACAGGGGATATCGGGGCCAAAGACATGTAACGAGCGGTCAGCATACGTATATGAGGAGACAGGTCGTTCAAAATATCGAGACAACAGCCTGAAGCAGCCTTTTGCCCCTTGACTCCTACCGTTCAACTGTTGCCTCACGTACCAATACATAAAATCTGGGCTCATACTGCGCTTTGTAACAGAATGCGCCTCTTGGAGATAGCAGTGGTGGCGCTGACCAACGGCGTCAGTGCAGTCAAACAGACAGAGCACGACAAGCTGGCAGCTCGGGGGCTTGCCAACCTCAAGGCCGATATCGCTGAGAATGGCTACCCCAATCCAGGGAAATGCACAATGGAGAACGCTGCAATCCGAAAGGAGTGGTATGTTTTTTTTAGCTTGATTTTAGAGGATGCTTGATCCGACTAACATGTCTCTAGGTCTCAACTCTCCAAACCGGAGAGACGAAACTACATCGATGCTATAAAATGCCTTCACTCCAAGCCTACCCTTACACCAGTTACAGTTGCTTCGGGGGCAAGGAGCCGCTTCGATGACTTTGTAGTCACACATGTCTTGCAGACCTATTCAGTCCACGGGACCGTAAGCTACTCTCAGTTTGAAATCAGGTACTGTGACATGTACTAACCAGTCTAGGCCAACTTTCTGTCCTGGCACCGCTACTACATCTGGGCCTATGAACAACTACTGCGCAACGAATGCGGCTACCAAGGCTATCTCCCATACTACAACTGGGCGTGGTGGTCCAAAGACCCATCCAAATCGCCCCTTTTTGATGGCAGCGACACCAGCATATCTGACGGTGGAGCGTACGTGCCGAACCGGAACTACTCGTGTACTCCGTCTCAAGACAGGTGTTTTATCAAGCTTCCCCCAGGAAGCGGCGGAGGCTGTGTTTCCGGGCCGCTTGCCAACTGGACTGTTTCGCTTGGCCCAATCCAGACCAAAGCAGAGGGCATCAAACCCAATCCTCAAGCCGACGGCCTCGGGTACAACCCCAGGTGTCTCAACCGCGACCTGAACAAAGTCTCTGCCTACGCTTCAAGAGATGAGGTCATCACCGAGCTCATCACGACCAGCAACGAAGTCGGCACGTTCCAGAACCGCTTGCAAGGCGACTTTGCAAACGGGTACCTGGGCGTGCACAGCGCAGGGCACTACACGGTTGGCGGGGACGCCGGTTCCGATTTCTTCAACGCCCCTTCTGACCCCGTATGTCCCTCTCTCTCTCTCTCTCTCCCCTTTCTAATTGTAGCGTTTCCGTGTATCTCATTCTTTTCCACTGACACGCGCCCAGTCCTTCTACTTCCACCACGCCATGGTCGACCGCACATGGTGGATCTGGCAGAACCAAGATGTCGCTGCGCGCCGCGCCCAAGTCGCCGGCACAATCACGTTTTTGGATCAGCCGCCCAGCCGCAATGGCACGCTGCAGGATACACTGACGCTTGGACCCATGCTGCAGGACGCGTTTGAGAACATCACCATGGCGGATGCGATGAGTACGCTTGGAGGCCCGTTTTGCTATATTTATGCTTAGCTTAGCTTGGAAAGAAAAAAATAAGTAATGATGACCGGCGACATATGTGCTGTGTTCGTTGCCAGAGTGATGCAGTGTGCCGAGGTACTTAAGTATGCAGCATGCAGGCGTGGCAATAAGTACGTACATGGATCAGGACACAAACGTCCCAAGTGGTTTGTTTTACGTGAGACGGGACGGTACGGTACGGTACGGACGGGGCCAGACAGACGGCCAATTCCAGTGTCGCATTTGTGACGCAAAAACCCAATACTCGTTTCCGTGGGACTGGTATGCGAGGGCGCGGGCACAGGCACAAGCCGGGAAAAAAGGGCAGGCAGGCAGGCAGGCCCAGACGGGGACAAGACCGAACGCATGGCGTGTGTCTCCCCTGCCCGCCCCATCGCCATGGGAGGAGCTGTTTTGAAACAGCGGGAAAAGGGGAAAGACGGAATGGCATGGCATGACCGTGTGTAGTCGGCAGAGATATGTACTAACGCAGTTTACACAGCATGTCAAGTTCAAGTCAGGCAAAGCAAGAGAGGTAATGGTATCTTGGAAGCAGTAACACCGAGCGAAAGAGAAAGAGAGAAAAAAAAACGATAGCAATAGCGATCACATCGGGGGTATTAATTCTGTATATTTAATTATTCACTTTTCTTTCTCTCTCTCTCTCTCTCTGTTCAGTGACAGTGGTATACACAACAAAACAAACAAACAGAGCGGCAAAATCCATCCTTTCCTCGTCGCAGTCATTATTCCCACATGACCAGTGTTTCATTATGCATAGCCCCATGGCTATGTCGAGCCCGCGATTAACATTTCTAGTGTCGGTGATAGAAGAGTAAAACTGGGGGGTACTGTGTTTATAGGGCGAGCATGGCGAGGGCGGCAGCACCAATGATGCCGGCGGCGTGAGTGGCCTGGACAGCGGCGCCAGTGAACTGGGAGGCGCTGGAGCTGGCGGCGGGCGAGCGGGAGGGAGTGGTGGTGGGGGTGGGAGTCATGCTTGGGACCTTGCTGTCCATGGAAGAGTGGGTGACGATGGACATGATGCCGCCGGAGGTGCCAGAAGGAGAGGCAGATGGGGATGGAGAAGGAGAAGGAGAGGCAGAGGCAGAGGGAGAAGCAGAGGAAGCGGCCGAGGCGGCGGGAATGGAGCTCTTAGGGGCATTGTCGCCAGAGGGAGCGGCGCTGGCGCCGGGGATGGTGATGGGAACACCGACGGATTTGCAGGTTGCCTCGACGGCGGCAATGGCCTTTTGCTGGTCGGCGGCCGAGCAGGCACCTTGGGCACAGGGCTGGACCTGGGAGAGGAGCTGATCGCCCTTTTTGCAGTGGCATGCAAAGTCGCTAATGTCCTTGCAACCGTCGCCGGCAAGAGGGCCAATGAAGCAGGTCAGCTATTTGGTGTCAGTAAGAGGTCCGTCAAAGGAGATTGATCAAAGTAGATAGACATACAGCGCACTGGGGGATGTTGTCGAGCTGTGCGCTGGCAACAGAGGCCAAGGCGACAATGGAAGCGATGGTGAAGGTCTTCATTTTTGCAGCTGTTTGGATCTAGCGTGGAGACGGGTAAATCAAAAAAGGGCTCGATTATAACGACAGTGGACTTTGTGGGGCAAAAGCAGAAGAGGCTGGGCTGTCGAAGGGTCTTTATACACAGAGGACTGGGCCATTCGGCACCCCATGTCCAAAGCAGGGCCTTGTTGGCACCATGGTACGGCCTGGGTCCACAAAATCACCTGTGATCACATGTGGTTCCTTGCTAGCCATGGCGATCTTGGAGAAAGGGCTGGAGGTATTGCTGTATGTGGCAGCACTAGATGAGCCTACCCCAGACTAGAGCACTAGGCGCGGCTGTATGGACGGGAATGCAGGCTGCAAGGTTTATTGGCGTGAAAGAGAGGCGCTGGACACGATCGGCGAGTGATGGAGACTGCCAAAGACAGGAATGGATGCAATGCCGCGTCAGCTCCCATGTCTCATGGCCGCTCCATGGCAAGCATGCGAGCAAGGTTGGTACAGTTGTGTTGAGGCAAGCGACGATCCATCAATGCAGCGAGCGGACGCCATTGGGTCGCCACGGAAAGTCAAGCACTGGCAGCGGAAGCGAGGCCAGGCAGGAATCAGGGGTTGGAGGGTTGGTCGAGTGTCAGGTCGTATGCCTCGACCACTGCAGACTGTGGCTGATTGGATGTTGTGCGGCAAAAGGCCGGACATTAACCCGTCGAGGATTAGGCCAATGGGAAAATCTGGGGCAGACATGGTGGCTGTGAATGCTCGCAAAGTATAAAGCCAATAAGCAGGTGGCTTGGAAGAGCTTGACATGGCCGTGGGTTTCTGTTTGGCACTAACGCACGCTTTCGAGGGCGCTGGCATGGCGAGGGGGGAGTGTGGTGTGCAGAAGCGGCGGGCGACGCCAGAATTCGTCGTTGCAACCCCGCAAACCCAGCGCCCGTCTTGGACATATTTCCGGAACAGCCCGTATTTGCCCATGCCGGGTTAGAAGCGTTTTGAAGTGGCGTCGGCTGGGCCCTCTGTGCCTCGATGCTGCAGCATACACACACAACGAATTTCGGACCCTCCGGTTACGTGGGCGGCTGGAGACGGCGTGGCTGGCCGTACCTGCGTCGGGTTGCGAGTGTCGTGTTCCTACTAGACGTCAGCTCAGTACATGTACAGCGAGTGATTATCCGAGGACGCCGAACCGTCTGAGAAGAGGCTGCTGGACGCCTGAGTATGCGTCGACGTTCGCGGGCGAATGCGGCGTGACTATTGAAGGGCAAGGATTTTGCGTTCCTGCGTCATTCCTCTGCGGAGCCAGCTTCCTTGTCTGGGCAAGATCTGTCGGCTCGGCATCAAGCTCCTCGGCAGCATGTGCTTGTGTCTACCTACAAGCACAAGTACGTCTGCTCCAAGCACAAGCACGACATTTGCGGACAGGGAGCCTGGAGCCATTGGGCGGAGAACCCGGGAGATCTGGGGAAACAAGCATTGTCCCACTGATATGACGACGGAGAAGGGGTGCGCGACACCGCTGCGAGCCACTTCAATGTATGCCGATCTGATCTGAGGGCAGTACGTCAAAGCGCATTGAGTGATTAATTTCCAGTGCCCAAAGAGGAGACCTCACCGCTTCCTCCACAGTACGCCGCCAAGCCGCGGGAACTGGACTGCTACACGCCGGTGTCGTCTCCTTGCACGCCTGAAAAATCCGTTCGTGAGGCAAATATCTGTAACCCAAGTGCGAGAGAAGTTCGACATGCTGCTTATGGGAGTAGCAGACTGGTGCACTGCAGCACGCTTGAGGGCCAGCAGTTTTCTGCTAAGACGATAACAAAGTCCCTCATTCGACGCATGTACCCTACTAGCATACAAGTGCTATGTTAAATTTCTTTATTTATGCTCCGTCTGGCAGCTTTCAACGCTTAGCGTGGCAGGGAAGTACAGTGTAATTAACCTTCAAGAACGCTGCACATTGCTGACACCCGGCCCCTAACCCTAACCCTGCTATCGGCCGAGCTTCAACTCTTTGAGTAAAGAGACCTCCATACAAGGAAAAGCAGTGGATAGAATCCTAGCTCACTCTGGCTTCCATAAGGTCTCGATTACTGTTTCTGGTTATCAGCCATGGTCTTACTAAAGCAGGAGTATTCCGTATAACGACAAGAGGAAGCGAAGACTTACACCCTATACCACATAATTAGCTCTATTTCTACTAGAGAAGCAGTGTTGCAGATATCTCAGGAAGAGGGGAAACTTACACACTGTACCAAATTCTTAGCATAATTCTTGCTGTAGAAGTAGTACTACATATAGCTAAAAACGGGAAAGAAGACTTACAACCTGCATTAAACAATTAACTATATCCTTACTAGAAACACAATATTCCACATAAGAAAGAAAGGAAGAAGACTTACACACTAGAATGTGTTTTGCTAAGAAACTGCCCAATCAGTAAGCTGTGCATGTTACCAAACCTGGAACGGCTCTCTTGAATTTACGAGTGCATGGCTTCTGAATTCTGTCATTTTATCTGCAATATACGTGTCGCTGCTCGGGCAATCATCTAAAGCAGAGTGGGCAAGAAATCACTAACAGAGATACGGCATATGTATTTTTGCAGAAGTACATGCTTAATTACATAAATTAAGGCTATTGACTGTATAGGAGAGTCAAGCAGATGCGTTGACTTGCTTAACAACCTCTGGATGTCTAATAGCATAAAGCTCTAACAAGGTACCTTCTTGGTACTCTACTAATGCGTACCATAGCTATCGGCAAAGCAAGCTTCAGCCTTTCTGTAAGACGCTATGTAATTCCTGCTGCGTTTCTCATCTAAAATCACAGACGCGCTACTGCAGATCTATTACTTCACACTCATGTTTGCACTAGATAAGAGCATGATACGTACACACATACGCTTGTGTCCTCACCTATCCTTCCCGAGTACAGACTATCTACACTATCTGCTAGAATCAGAAGACGTTACATATCTTCTAACTCTATATAACAATACCCTACTTAAGCAAAGATAGCCTGTAAGTTTCAGGACCACAGAGTTTCCTTGGGTGTATTGTTGTATTGCTGTGCTCAACAGCTGTGCGGCTAGTTCGGCATATATTGATAACGAGCACTGTCGTATATACAAGCTCTCCAGACTTTATACAACTATTCACTGCGCAACATTCAGCTCACGTCTATGCCAAATCTGACGAGAGTATTCCAGTTCGCAGAGGCCTGGGCTCATAACATTCTGCATGACTAGTCTAGGCTCACATCCAATCACCATGCGTCACATGTACTGACGACTCGATTGTCTCGTCTATCCCGGTGATGCCGTTAGGTCTCATGATCAGAATACCGGTAGCGGGGAACAGTGACGTTTCATACGTGGGCGCGTACCGATGTGACCCGCAGCGACTCTTCCAGATCGACCGATGAGAGTAGCGTGCAGCGTCTCTTGGGGAACTCAGCTGCAGCTTTGTTTCTCTTACTAATAAATATTGGAATGAGACTCTCCAACGTGGGTAGTGCTGGATCGAGTAGAGCAAGGTGGTTATAGCCTAGCCGCACATGACTGTAGCCACGTGACATACATATGCATAAAGGAGGATTGTGCACATGGAGAGAAATGGCCGCTGTGCACGGGATAAGATGAGATTGATAGGATAAGATAAGATGAGATTGATAGGATAAGATAAGATGGAGTTCGGCGCTGGCTCGGCTCAGTCCGGCCAGGCACGCTAGTGAAACTTCCGTCAGTGTTCGCGGTCCAAAGTTCACGACCAACTGTTGGCCTCCAGTATCAGCCAACGCCTCCATACGCGCCTTCTCTCCATTGCCATCGTCCAGGTCGCCTCCGCTCCAGTCCTTCGTCGTCCCATCGGTTTCCCGATAAACGCCACCATGGCCGACACGGCAGCTCCGCGACCGCACAGCACAGCAGAACAACTCGTAAGGCTGTCCTCGAAGCGGACGCGAGAGATATTCGCCGCCGACTTTGCTTCCTCAGCCGCGCTCGATCACGCATCAAACGGCAACTTCTCGATACACCCTACCACGCCAGCCCCCTCGGTAGCCGCAGACCAAGCAGGCGTCGCATCGCGCATTCGCAATGAATACGAACACGTGCGTGAACTGCCGCCTGCCCTCGCCGCCAAGATGGCAAGTGCTGCCTCTACAGCCGCCGAGCGACGCAAGAAGATCAAGGCGCAGAATGCCGAAGAAAAGGCCTCGGACCCAAAAATGCAGAAGATGATTGAGGGTGTTTCGGAGAGGGCTGACAAGGCGCGCGACGCGCAATCAATGCAGTTGGCTGTAAGGGCCGGAGGGAAGGGCGCTGCGCCAAATGCACAAGGGCCCACGCCAACCAGAGACCAGACATCCAGTTCGCTGGTTAGAAAGGACGTGGTCAGGCAAGCAAAGCCCGAATGGCATGCCCCTTGGAAGGTCAAGACGGTTATCAGCGGTCACATGGGCTGGGTGAGTGGATCTGAGGCAACAATAGCTACAACAGGGACTGACGTCGTCATAGGTGCGATCGGTGGCCATGGAGCCTGGAAACGAGTGGTTCGCCACGGGCGCGGCGGACCGCACTATCAAGCTCTGGGACCTTGCGAGCGGTCAATTGAAAATCACACTCACAGGACATATTTCGGCAGTCCGAGGCCTCGCCGTAAGCCCGAGGCATCCATACCTTTTCTCATGCGGAGAAGACAAGATGGTCAAGTGCTGGGACCTGGAAACCAACAAGGTAATCCGGCACTACCATGGCCATCTGAGCGGAGTCTACTCGCTTTCGCTCCATCCTACAGTCGATGTGCTGTGCACAGGAGGCCGAGACGGTGTAGTGCGAGTATGGGATATGCGCTCACGCAGCAACATCCACGTCCTCGGCGGCCACAAGGGCACAATCTCGTCGATCCAGTGTCAAGAAGCCGAGCCCCAAGTCATTTCCGGAAGCATGGACAGCACAATCCGCCTCTGGGACCTCGTGGCCGGCAAAACACGCACCGTCTTGACCCACCACAAGAAGTCGGTCCGCTCTCTCGCCATCCACCCCACCGAATTCACCTTTGCCTCTGGCTCCGCACAATCCGCCAAGCAATGGCTCTGCCCCAACGGCGACTTTATGCAAAACTTCACCCCCGTCACCAGCATCATCAACACGCTCTCGGTAAACGAAGACAACGTCATGTTTGCCGGCAGCGACAACGGCGAAATCTCCTTTTACGACTGGAAAACCGGCCATCGCTTCCAGCACGGCGAGAGCATCGCTCAGCCTGGTTCCCTCGAGGCCGAAGCCGGCATCATGTGCTCTACCTTTGACAAAACCGGTCTCCGTCTCATCACAGGCGAGTCCGACAAGTCCATCAAGATCTGGAAGCAGGATGACAATGCCACTGAGGAGACGCATCCTTTGGATTGGAAACCCACGCTGGGTAGGCAAAAGTATTGAGTTTTTTTTATTTCTCTCTCTTATTTTTCAGTAAGTACAGCGACTTCTTCGGGGGAGATTTTCCAAGCAGTTTTTTTTTGGACTCTTTTTCTTCTTCTTCTTCTTCTTCTTCTTCTTCTTCTTCTTCTTCTTCTTCTCTGCTTTGCATGGGAAACGGGTGTTGAGGCGAGCATAATGGCGTCAAGATTCTATGATAATTCGGTCATGTGCGCGTAATACGCATCAATTCGAGAATAAGGCATGATGGATATATATACCATATTTGTGATCACAACACTGCTTGGTTTGTCACACTTGATAGAAAGAGAGAGAGAGAGCTTTGAATAACAGAGAGAGCACCATTTCTACCATCATCACTTATCGCTGTTGTTTCTGCGACAATTGATTGACCTTTCATCGCCAGTCTCACGGCAACACTGCAAGCAACTCAATACTGGAAAAACTTCCAATACTTACAGCCATTTTCATGACCAACCTAACCCTATTATCATGCATCGTAACGATTGCCCATCATACATACATGAACACACACACACACACACACGTGCCAACAACCATCATCTACTCTGAACCACCCACACCCATGACGCCCCTACCAAACCACTCACTAATGACCGCAAACCCATCTTTACCCCTCTTGAGCGCATCCTGGAAGAGATCATGCCTCTCTGCGCTCTCCACCTGCGCCCGCCTGATAGCTTTGACCGTCGCATTGTTCGCACTGCAAATGGGGCATTCGACATCTGCATCGTGCACGTCCTCGTCTGTACTCAAGCAGCTCTGGTGATAGCTGTGCTTGCACAGGAAGTGGACGACGGGAAGCTCCAAGCTCTTCATGCAGACTTGGCAGCGCGAGTTCTGGAACACAGCGGGCTTGGTGTTGAGGGCTTCAAGCTCTGCCTTCTTGGCCGACGTGTCGGACCGGAACGTCTCGATGTTGCGCCGGTTGGTGGTGATTTCGGCGCGCTCGCGCTCAATCGTTGTGCTGAGGTATGTTTTTATCATGCCCATTGTTGCGACGCCGTTGGTGGACAGCGTTTGGATGACTTGCAGGGGTGCCATCAGGCCGTCGTCGTCAATCTTCTTGAGGACCGAGTCTAGTTCATCCCCGGCTTCGGCGAGGACGTCTGGTGAAGAGGTGAAGTAGGCGAGGGCAGCTGGGTAGAGTGCTGGTTCTTCTGGGCCGTACTTTTGCAGTGCGCGGATGGCGCCCTGCGTGTCGTTGGCGGCGGTGCAGGAGCGGAAAATGTCAAAGTAGAGGCCTTGCTGCTCGCGCACGAGAATCGCTCCGTCGCGGAAGTTGGAGAGATGCGAAAGCAGCAGCACGTTGGATGTGTCTATGGGAATGTTTTTGCCTTCGACAAGCTTCTTGGCTTTGCTCTCCCATTCTTGTCGCTCGCCGTCCTTCTTGGAGGATGCAGTGTGCAGGTACATCTCAAACAATGTCGTGTAAAGATCGACCTTGTCATCTTCGCGAAGTTCTTCTGATGCTATGCATGCCTCCAGAAACACGATAAACTCCTGAGGGTGATCGACAAACGCCGAAAACGCAGTCCGCGGTTTCGGGACTTTGTACTCAGGAGCAGGCTCGTCCGTGGTCGTCTCAATTATTTGAGCTTGGCTCATTGTGCTCTTTTGTTCGCCAGATGGTGGTGATGCCAATGCATTGGTGTTCATGTAAGGCAAAGGCAGCAGTGCAGCAAGATTCTGCACAGCGCTGGATGCAACGCCTAGACCCATACTCATGCCTCCCCCAGATGAAGGAGCATTGGGTATTACGATAGCGTCTTGCTTCGGCCGGAATTTCCCAGTGTAGTAATCGATGAACAACTGCGTAGTATCCTTGGGTAGGTGCTGCAGCAGTACTGTGGCGTACTTCATGAGGTTGAAATAGGTCACTTCTGGTTCCAGTCGCCATATGTAGGCTAACGCCTCCGCATACCGCTTTGAATCCTCAATCAGAACGTCGACGACCAGTTCATGTTCGCCATGCTTTCGGGCAAGGAAAGCTGCTTGGTCGTAGTAACCTCCTTGTCGACACATTGAGATGGCAGTATCGAGATCAAACTTGAGATCGTCCGGTGACTTGATGAATTCTTCAAGCTTCTCTACATCCTTGAGCTTGGCGTAGCAGTTCAAGAGCAGAGTAGTGTGATCTGATGTCGCCTTGTGGTGGTCATGGAGTTCTTCCAGGTACTCTATCAGGTTGTGGATCCTTTGCGTGTCGAGAAACTGGTTTAACCGTTAGTCATGGACTTGCTTCAGGCTTGGCTTCAACATACCTTTCTGATGACCTGAGACGGTTCAGTGTTATCGATGGCTTTGAGATACTGCTGCATAGCAGTATCATAGTCCTGCTTGGAATACAGGTAGTCGCCAAATTTGCGAAGGATGATGTTCTGTTGGGACGAGTCCAGTCCGGCCTTCTGGGCCAAGTTGATAGCCAGAACATACAGATTACGTTGGTAGAGTATGTCGAGTTTTTGCGCAAAAGGCTTTTCATGATACCTGAAAATCTGAATACAGTTAGCTCTAAACTCGGACAGTCTGTGGGCATTGTACCTTTCCATCGATTGTGAAGACGAACAAGTCACCCCATTCGGCGACGACGGCCTTGACCTGTGAGGTCAGCTGTTCTTGGTGCGCGATAAACCTCAACTCCGTATTGAGAAGCGTAAAGGTAGAGGTATTGAAAACATCATCGGCAGCGCCAACGCCAAAGGCTCTGAGAGGATTGGTCCGTGGCATCGCGTTTGACTTGGGAGGCGCAATGATGGCAATGTAATCCTTGAAGACCGAAATCATCTTTTTCTCGCCTTCATATGTGTAGGGTGGCCCACGGCCGTGCTGGCCATAGTAGTAAATGGCATCGTTGCGTGCAACCACCACATCCCGCGTCGATTTGTCCACAGCCATGCATCCCACGGCGCAGCCGTACTCGTCGAGAGACTTTGCAGGCTGGCCCTGGCCCCTTCCAGATATTACGAGCGTCATGATACGGGCGGTGGTCGCAATGTACAGAGCCGTAATGTTTCCTTCCCTGAACTCGATACCAGTAATAGGCTCTTCGGACTCAAATACGGTTCGTTGTCGCGCGCCGCGGTCGTGTATGAGGTCGCCGCGTACGACGGTAACGGCGCCATTTGCGAATCCAACTGCCAGCTGGGAGAGGTTGTCGAGCGCTGCAAATGCGGATATGGGGAACTGTTTGCGCCCATTGTGAATGGTGAGAGTGCTCTGGCACCGTGGAATGCCCGTCTTCTTCTCAAGCTTGTCCAAGGCCCACACTTTCAGAACCGGCTCGCTGGAAAGGTCTTCGGCTATGGTGACGAGGAGAGAGGTTCCCTCGACCTGCTTCATGTGGGTGATTGAGCCTGCGTCATGGGCCTTGAACGTGCGCACGACCTTGAAGGCCTGCGACACGATGCGAACGACGCCATCTGCACCACCGAAGAAGATGCTCTCCGATCCGGATGTTATGCACGTGATATCGCCAATCTACAAGTACTCATGAGACAAGGCCGGCGCGGAAGAGGCCGTGGTCATACCTCGGACAGGAAGGAGCTCTCTTCGTCGGGGAGCTTGACTTGCGAGACATCGAAGAAGCGGAACTGCCACTTTTCACACATTAGCATTGCGACTCGGCGACTCGAAGGGTGAATGGTTGCACACTGACCGGAGTGACTGCCATACTGCTATCGCTCCATACTCGCCGCTGCCTGTATGGCAGGAGCTATCGTCACTCGCAACCCCGGTTGTGGTTGGGCAAGTACGGCCCGCCGATTGACCGTTGCGCCTTGGCCAATCAGCGTGCACCGGGCGTGTCGTGGCTGAGCAAGGCTTGGCGTCCGCCCTCTTGATTGTCTTGCTGCCTCGCGCTCTCCCCTTTCCTCATCTCACCACCACTCTTCCCAACCCCCCCCCCCAAAACACCTTTCGCATCTGCGCTTCATCGCCAGAACGCCCACCCAGCAGCCCCACGCTCTCTACGCTTGCGCAAGCCCACTCTGGTTCTGAGCCTCACGAGCCTTACCAACTACGACGCGCCTGCCCCCAAACAGCGCGTTTCTTTGTCTCCAGCCTCGACACCAGTCCAGTCGCACGTCTATCAAAGAGACCGCTAGCCTTTGCTATTCCATCAACTGCCACACCGCCTGCCTGACATCAGCGCGCCTTTACACCACCGCCCGCTCAGCCCAAGTATTATCATCCCTCAACCACTCATCACCATGTCTGCAAACAAGATGGAGCAGAGCCTCGACGACATCCTCAAGGCCTCGAAGACTTCTCGCCGCGGCCGCAGCACTCGCCGTCCTGGCACTGGACGACCTGCCGCCGCTCCCGCTCCTGTAGGCGGTGTTGCGAAGACGACCAAGCAAGGCAAGCAGGCTAAGCCCGCGCCTGCTACTCCCGCCGCTGTCCTGGGCGGCGAGACCAAGATCATGGTATCCAACTTGGTATGTTCTAGAATGCCTGGAATGCATGGATTTTGCTAACGCGCACCAGCCAAGGGACATTGACCAAGTCCAACTTCAGGTATGTAAGACCGATGCAGGTCTTTGAGCCTACTCTTCTCGCATTTGCGAACCCGTACGAGTGCGATCCGACGACCCGAGCATTCTCCCTCCGCCTTCCGGTATGGATGTTGAGCCATGACTTGCCAAAAATCAAACCATGATCTGTGTTGGGCACACATGACTGGTATAAGATTAGCAGCATGCGAACATTTCGAGCTACCGCAACGACGAAAGTGGGTGATCCAAACTTGCGAGCTACACTTCACAAGTGGAAGCGCAAGCAGCCACGCTCCAGTGCCAACATTCTGGATGCGACGCAGCAACTCTTGCAGGTCAGCAGAGCGGCGAGACGCGAAGATTGAGTACAGTCACCGATAGCCTTGAAATTATCAGAGGGGCGTGGGCAGGCATCACCAGACTATCTCAGGACGATGTAACACGTTCATCGCAACGACCGCTCCCGCAATGAGTTTGCTTTGTGCTGCCGAAGTTTGCGTTCGAGGCACAGGATCAGAGAACCCACTTTCTGAGCGGCGCTCACAACCGCGTTAATTGGAATCGACGACTACCCCCGGCCGACGCCGCACTTGCCGTCAATGTTGCTTCTATTTTCGCGATTATCAACTCCTGGCACGACCACTAATACGCCTTGTAGGACTACTTTGCCTCAGCCATCAATGTAGGTCGACCAAAGAAGGTTCTCCTCCAATACGATGCTGCTGGCCGTAGCGTTGGCAGCGCAACCATCATCTTCAACAAGCACGAACAAGCTGCCAAGGCTACTGCTGCGTTGGATGGCGTCAAGATTGACGGACGCCCTGTCCGCGTCGAAATGCTTGTCAGCGCTAGCGCACTCCCTGCTTCGACGCGCCCTGCTTCGCTAGCGGACCGTGTTACGTATGTATCCTCTTTGTGGCGCGGGAAAAGGAATTTTGGCTAATGCATGTACAGGCAACCAAAGAAGGACAAGCCCAAGCCCGCTACCACAGAAAAGGCTGCCGCAGGTGCCACACGTGGACGTGGACAGACGCGGGGACGCGGCAAGGGCCGTGGTGGTCGTGACGCGCGCCCAAAGAAGAAGACTGTCGAGGAGCTGGATGCCGAGATGGCCGACTACTTCCCAGGCGGTGAGGCCAACGCTGCCAGCGGTGCTGAAGTGGCTCAAGTTACCGCTGGCGGTGACACTGCCATGGATGATGAGATGCTGTAAACGCGACTCGTATCGACGCGTTTCCCATCACATCACCCATGACAATGTCACGATTTAATTGAGCATCGGTTGCAAGTGGTTCAGCTTTTCCGGTAGTCGAGTTGGTTTTCACCTTTATTTTCTTGGGAGCGTTAATCTTTCTAAAAACATCATACCCCGAACGGTCGGTTGTCGGTTAAGGACGGCACAAGACATGATTCGGCTTTTGTACACGACTCGTCGACGGTTCGTTTCGGATCACAAATTGTACTCTGGGCTTCGGTAGCTACAATCAAGAATGGTCATGGTTCCAGCAATAGACACCACTGGTCCGTACTTTCTTGTCCCCTGTGATGATGTTTATCTGTGCATGCCTGTGTGGAGGGTCGTGACGACGATGTTTATCTCGCAGGTTCGTGCCGGACCACAGGAAAGATGAAGGTAGTCAGTCGTTCACATGGCCCCCCACTTAACATACGGTGAGGGGCCAGACAAGCAGCACGTTTTGCGGAATGGTAGATGCGCATGCGTCTTTTCACAGCGAGGCGGTTGATAGCAGCAGGACGAGTGATGTCGGGCAGAGGTCGGGCTGGGGCGGGGACATTCCGCGTCAGCAAGCAGTAGCTCTGGGCCCGGGGCATCAAATTACTGAATGCGGATACTGCTGTGTGTTGCGGAGGTCGGGATGTGGCAGTTTTCCAGTCTGGGTCGGCATCACACCACCGTGGGGCCATGCTATTCGTATACGGGCACAGGGGACAGCCCTGAGTGCGATGGCTGGAGCTGGCCGCTGGCTGCTGGCCGCTGGAGCAGGTGTATTCGCATTACCGGAGCCTTTCGTGCGAAGGGGACGTGGGTAGCGTGGTTAGGCCACATGTGGTTGCGTCGTGGCCGCTATTTGCTCAGCCATGTGGAGACTCACGGCTAACCAAGCTTCGGACCGGAAAGATGCTGGGCCAAAGGAGCGCTCGTCCGGCGCAAGCTTAATCGGACAAGCTCGACTCATGGCGTTCGCCGTCTCCTGGCCAGGTTCTGCCTTGGCATCGATTGGTTGCGATGGCATGGAGTGCCGGGGGGGGCTCTGGTCCAGGCTGGGGAGTGAGGTGCGCATCCAGCAGTGGCAGCAGCAGTCCAAGCAGTCCAGGTGGCGCGGTACTCGTTGTAATGGAGGCCGAGGTTGCTGGGATGCTCGACGGGGTTGCCGTTTGCGCGTTAGCAGAGTGGCGACGCTGGCGGCTCGTAGGAGTGGGAGTAGGTGTAGGTGGATGTGGATGTGGATGTGGATGGGGACTTTGTGCACGCCGCCCAGACATGCATGGTGCTGATGATGCAGTTTCGTCAGGACAGGCGTCTATCTCTATCTCCCTCGCCTCCCCTCCCCAAGCTGCAAGCATGCCACCATGCGGGCGGCAGCGCGGCGCCGCTTTGCGCGTATGCATGTGGGTGAGCGCAGCACCGTCTGCCGTCAGTGGGCGTAGCTCCGTGTCTCTGCCGCATGGGCGACCAACAAAGCCTGTGTGTGGCAAGGCTGCGTGCGGCTTCGACATGGCGACTGCGGGGGAGGGGTAGCTTTCACTGGCTGCGCGAGCGGGGCAGCGAACCCTGCCCGATGGGCTAAGCGTCATCCACTCATGCATCCCTGAGACACACCATGGCCCGCAGAGCTTTCCCAGGACGGGATCCCGCTGACCGAGCCTGTCTGTCTGGCCCATCGTGCAACTGTGTGCTGCTGCCCGGTGGAGAGAAACGTCTCTAGTGCCGCGGTGCGTGGCACCCAGGAGTACTTAAGATTTCTCATCGCCCCCTCGTGCCCCTCTTTCTATCCCCAAGTCCCTCCCACCCGTTGTTTCCTTCAGATACCCCAATTCCTTTTCGCAGCCATGTCCGAGACGTTAGCAAAGCTCTCTACCCCCCAGACGGGCGAGTACGAGCAGCCCACCGGCCTGTAAGTCATGCACCCGCCCGGCGACTTTGCTGGTGCTTTAGTAATCGCCCCTGGCGCATGCCGCGTACTGACAAATGGCCCAGCTTCATCAACAATGAGTTTGTCAAGGGCGTCGACGGCAAGACCTTTGAGGTCATCAACCCCGCCACCGAGGAGGTCATCTGCAGCGTCGCCGAGGCCACCGAGAAGGATGTCGACATTGCTGTCGCGGCCGCCCGCAAGGCCTTCAACGGTCCGTGGAGGAAGGAAACACCAGAGAACCGCGGAAGGCTTCTCGTCAAGCTTGCCGACCTCTTCGAGCAGAATGCCGAGCTTCTCGCTGCCGTCGAGGCGCTTGACAACGGCAAGGCCTACAACATGGCCAAGAACGTCGACCTTCCCGCCGCTGCCGGATGCCTGAGGTACTACGGAGGATGGGCCGACAAGATCGAGGGCAAGATTGTCGACACCACACCCGACACCTTCAACTACATCCGCAAGGAGCCTGTTAGTATCCTTGTATCCCATCTTGAACCACACAGCTAACAGTCGTCAGATCGGCGTTTGCGGTCAGATCATTCCCTGGAACTTCCCTCTGCTCATGTGGTGCTGGAAGATTGGTCCCGCTATTGCGGCCGGTAACACCGTCGTCCTGAAGACGGCTGAGCAGACTCCCCTGTCTGCGTACGTTGCATGCAAGCTCATCAAGGAGGCCGGTTTCCCACCAGGTGTCATCAACGTCATTACCGGTTTTGGTAAGATCGCTGGAGCTGCCATTGCCTCGCACATGGACGTCGACAAGGTTGCCTTCACTGGTTCCACCGTCGTTGGTCGTCAGATCATGAAGGCTGCCGCTGGCTCCAACTTGAAGAAGGTCACCCTCGAGCTTGGAGGCAAGAGCCCCAACATTGTCTTCGCTGACGCCGATATGGACGAGGCCATCAACTGGGTCAACTTCGGCATCTACTTCAACCACGGCCAATGCTGCTGCGCTGGTTCGCGTATTTACGTCGAGGAGTCCATCTACGACAAGTTCATCGCGCGCTTCCGGGAGCGCGCTGCTCAGAACGCCGTCGGCGACCCATTCGCCAAGGACACTTTCCAGGGTCCCCAGGTTTCGCAGCTCCAGTTCGACCGTATCATGAGGTGAGTTTTTCGTGGCATCGTATTGCGTGCGACCTTGCTAACTGCAATGCAGCTACATCGAGGACGGTAAGAAGTCTGGCGCCACTGTTGAGACTGGCGGTAAGCGAAAGGGTGACAAGGGCTACTTCATTGAGCCCACCATCTTCTCCAACGTCACCGAGGACATGAAGATCCAGCAAGAAGAAATCTTCGGCCCCGTGTGCACAATCTCCAAGTTCAAGAACAAGGAGGAAGTCATTAAGATTGGCAACTCGACCTCATACGGCCTTGCTGCCGCTGTCCACACCACCAACCTGAACACGGCGCTCGAGGTTGCCAACGCGCTCAGGGCCGGAACTGTATGGGTCAACACCTACAACTCTCTTCACTGGCAGCTGCCATTCGGTGGCTACAAGGAGTCTGGTATTGGCCGTGAGTTGGGTGAGGCGGCGCTGGATAACTACGTCCAGACCAAGACGGTCTCCATCCGTCTCGGTGACGTGCTCTTTGGTTAAGTGTTTTTTTCTGTAAAAGCCCCGAAGCAAATCTGTACTGTATATAGCGAAGTTAGCAGGAAACGACAAATCAAAGTAAAAATCCTGATACTGACGACTCATTCCCTGTGCTTGGATGATGATGATGAGAATCTGCACTGCGGTGAAAGGCGCCTGAGTCGTCTGCACCGAACCCCTTTTCCACCGGCCTTGCTTTACGCTGCAACATATCCCTAGCATGGGTTGCAGCAATAAGCTTACCTTGATTAGAGCGTAGCTTGAAGCCTTTTGAATCAGGAGAGGTCATGGCTCAGGGCAATGCAGGTGTGGAAGACATGGCCGGTTAGACAGCAGATCAGGTCAGGTGTTGTCTCGTGTTGCCAAGGAGAGAGCGCGTGCAGAGGAGGGCTCGCAAATGCGGACGAGGAGGTGCACGGGTGAATGCTGAGTGTTGAACGGCTGTTCACATGCTGGGGCACGCGTTTGTTTTGGCGAGAAGCGGTTGCGTCAGTGCTCCGACTGATGATCGGAACCGTACCGCGCTACAACAATCATCACCTCAAGGCTCCCATTTTGCTGCAGCCAGCTGTCATCTCGTCATCTCCACCCGTGTGCACGTGAGGAGAGAACATACAGCGCTATTGAAATCATGATATGACGACGCCTTTGCACGGCTGCTTCTCTTAAAGTTGCAGCACTCGACTCAGGCACGCTGCCCATCATGGCCGCCAACGAACCCACGCTGTCGTCCCGGGCGAATCAATATGTCCGTGAGATCCTGCATAATACCGAACCCCCACCTGCTATACCCGTTCGCTACTTTTACACGTCGCCTCTTGCGATAGACGATCCACTCTCGCCCGTACCGCCGCCGCCAACAGCCTCGTCGACGGCCAAGAGGGTGCCACCGCGGCCCTTCTCCGAGTACGACAATGAAGCCATCCAAAAGTCGTGGCACGCCCTCCGCAAAAAGATACTCAAGCACAACGAGGAGTTTGGCGAGAAAGATGGCACGGGGCGGGGGACGCCGACGAACCCAGCAGTGGAGCGGCTGAGGCGAAAGAGAGGAGGTAGTGCTTCCAGCGTCGAAGCCTCTGTCCAGGGCAGGGATATACCAGGCGCAGAATCAGCGGCCAGAGGGCAGTACTCGAGCTCCGCCGAGATGCTCGACAGGAAGCGGCCGGGCTCCAGCGGTGGCAGTCACGGGCACTCTGCTTCGGGCTCGCTGAAATACGACCACGGATCCATATCGCCACTCGAGCCTTCGACAACAGGCACCCCTTTTATCCGAGCGCCGTCCCGAGGGAACATTTCCAAGTCGTGGAGGCCTACGCCCCCAGAGGGAAGCCACCGCCCGACGATACATGAAGTGGATAGCTACAGATGGGATGACGACATGGAGCCTGCTCTGTCGACAGCCAAGGACAAGGCGCCAGCAAAGGCCCCCAAGCCAAAGCCGGGCCCGTCTGCAAAAGTGCCTGTTGGTGTCTCGAGACTGCATCACGTAGTCATGGACGCCGGCTCGATACGAATGGAGCCCATATACTGGTCGCCGCTTAGCGACGTGGCCAAGATAGTGCGGGGGACATGGTTTTATAAAGACAGCATGATGCCCGTCGAGGTCGAAGTTGCCAACATGCTTGAAGTCGGATACCTTGAAATGAAGCCCTGGACGCAGACGTGGACGGACGAGCTCAACAGCGCCGTCGAAGTCGGCGCTTTTGGTGAGATGAAGATCCTGCATCAGCTCTGGCCTGAAAAGCCCAGGAAATCAGAGAGTAGACCGTCGACTTCGCATCAAATGCTGCAATCCAACGGCCTAGTCCAAAGCACGCTGGGTGACGAAGAACATGATCCGCAGAAAGAGCACCGTGAAATTGTTGACAACGCATGCGACTTGATTGATATATCAACGGGCCCCGAAGGCCCTGACCACAAGGCGGCTGGAGATCTCGAGTACGGTGCGGACGGGCGAAAACGCCTTTATCGGAAAGCTGGCGTCATATACTCCAACGATAAGGAGGCCTATATCCTCAAGCCTGCACTCCAGCCGTCCGACTACTATGGAAGAAGACCACTCGCCAACTATATCCGCAAAGGACGGGAGATTGGCGTTCATGTCGTACGGGGATTCGACCAGGCCATCTGGGACAAACTGCATCCAAGCAAGAACTCGCCAAAAGCACAAGCGGCGCGCCAAGGAGTCTCATCGTCGCAAGGTGGCGCACCACCATACCAAAGACAAAAGTCGGATCCTACCCTTGCGCAATCCGAACGACCCAAAGTGACGGATCTTGTACTGGTAATCCATGGCATTGGACAGAAGCTATCAGAAAGGATGGAGACCTTCCATTTTACGCATGCGATGAATGCCTTTCGACGGGAAATGAATGTTGAGCTTGGAACGCCTGATGTCAAGCGCCACTTGCGCAAGGATATGGGAGGGGTGATGTGTTTGCCGGTAAGTCACTGCAAATGGCAATTTTGAGTCACCCATTCTCAGACACACACAGGTCAATTGGCGCCATCGTGTCTCATTGGAAGTGGACAATACTGAAGTCGAAGCGCCAGAGGATCCCTCTGCCAATAAATACACATTGAAAGACATCACCCCAGACACCCTACCCTCGGTCCGTGGTATCGTAAGCGATGTTATGCTCGACATTCCCTACTATCTTTCTCCGTTGCACAATCCCAAGATGGTGGCCGCCTGTATACAAGAAGCAAACCGCATCTACCGCCTATGGTGCCACAACAACCCTGGATTCGCAGAGTATGGCCGGGTTCATCTGATCGCACACTCTCTTGGCTCAGTAATGGCTATGGACATTCTAAGCCAACAACCAACCTATGTGGATCCGCAATTTACCGACCCGTCGTTCCCTGAAGCTGAGATACCTCAGGACCAATTTATCTTCAACACAACCGACCTCTTCGTCTGTGGTAGCCCAGTCGCCCTCTTTCTCCTGATGAAAAATGCCAACCTTTTGCCGCGCCGTGACAAGGAAAAGGCCGGCGCAGACTCCTATGCTGCACCCGGCGTGGCTGGCGAACAAGGCACGTATGGGTGTCTTGCAGTGGATAACATCTACAACATTATCAACCCGTATGACCCCGTCGCCTGCCGCATAAACCCAACCGTGGATATATCTTACGCCTCGATGCTCAAACAAGCAACTATCCCATCAGCCTCAACATCCTACTTCTCGTCGCTCAACCCCTTCCGCTCCGCCACCTCTTCGCAACCTTCCTCAACCAACAAGCCCCTGACCATCCGGCTCCCCAGCAATGTTGAGCTTGAAATACACAACTTCACACGCGAGGAAATCGCAGAGAAGAGAATGTATCTACTCAACGACAACGGCCAGATTGACTACTACATGAAGTATGGGGGTGGGCCATTGGAAATCCAATACCTGACCATGCTGGGCGCGCATAGCAGTTATTGGCTGAGCAAAGATTTTGTGAGGATGATTGTCGTCGAAGTAGGCAGAGGACTAGGGAAAGCAGGTACAATCAGCGAAATGCGCGCTGTAAAGAAGAAACCTGTTATTGGTGGAACTTGAGGGATCAGCTCAACCAAGCATGCATGCAGGCATTATCGGGGATCTTGGAGTTTCACTTGGCTTACTTTCCCCTCTAGTTATACCCCCCCTTTTTTTCTCTCTTCCTCTTCCCCTTCTCCAGTGTGTTTTTAACCCCCTCTTATCAAATGACGCTTCGACACAACATACATAAGACGGATTCAGCAAGATGCATGCGCGGAAAAAAAAGCTGAGATGCGAAAAGAAGGGAACACGATAAGATTAAGAGAAGTCATGATTCGATTTTATTTTCGTAACCGCAGCAGCGCTTTTATACAGATAGATGGATATACATTTTAGCACTTTTACATACATTTATTATGTGTACAATCTCCACTTTAATGTAAAATTTGAATTTTTACACTACGCCGCTCGAATCGATGCTCTGAGTATTACACATCATACTCGCACACACTACTCTTTCTCTTTCTCTCCATCACGCTTGTACTTGTCTCCGTGTGGGGGAAAAAGATGGGGATGGGAGGACAAGCATATCGGTCCATCCATCCTCCGCATTGTTTCAATCCATCCATCTCCATATGCACTAAACTGACTAAGTTACCCTGTTTCCACGTGCATCCCATCCCTCGCATCCATCCATGCCTCCCTCGTCCACACTGTTTCAATCCCCCCATTTAACCCATCCATGTATGCACTAGACTGACTAGTAAGTACCCGGTTTCCCCTCCCCCCCCCCGCGCCCATGCCTCGATTCATAGCTTGCATGGTTTTGTTTCTTCGACCTGGACTTGCCTACTAACTGGACGCTAGTGTCGCACTTGGCGTCTCTACTTGATTTGCTTAGTCGCTTCGCCACTGCCGCATGTGCATGCGTCAGCACGGCCGTCGTCCAGTGTGCGCGTTTGAAGTAGAGTGGGAGTGGGAGTGGCGGACGGCACTAAAAGCCGATCTGGCTTTGGTTTCTTAATTTTCCGGGTGAACTGGTATTGGCAGTGACGGGGTAGTAGTAGTAGTGGTGGTGGATGTGTGGCAGGGGATCGGCGGGTGGCGGGTGGGGAGGGCTTTTTCTTCTTTCTCCATCTATATAGCGCGGTTACGTGTGTAGAGATGCATATAGCGCCATTGCCAAGGCTGAACTGTGCGTGTCATACCATTATGTGGCACGAATAATACATGTACGCCGGATTATTTTTGGTTGGATGGATAAAAGGGGACGGGTTATGTATATAACGGAATTATAGCTTCATTAACATGCCGTCACACACACACACACCTCTAAAGATTGAAGGAACAACCAAAGAAGAAAGTGAGCCAGATAGCGTTGGAAGTTACACAGTGTCCTTGATCGACCGTTGAATCAAGCTTTTTCTCTGGACCTTTTGTTTTTTATTCATTTATTTATTTTCTCACTGATTCATGTCTACGCTATCTCCACAATTCAAATCAAATAAAAACCCACGTGGGATTTCCAAGATCGCACACCCACTCACAACCGACTGACTGACACATACACACATAATATAAACGCCTGCCCCTTTAGTAAAAACTATTACCTTAGCTACTACGCTAGCTGACCCCCCCCCCTCCCAAGAAAAACGGGGGCTAGAACAAATAGGCAATAACCAAACTCCACTTCATGTATGGTGATCAATTAAGTCACTAACTAGTTACTTCAACTAAACTGACTCTCTAAGTCGGAGTTTCTACTT
>NW_007360288.1:1027420-1045472 GCF_000359705.1 Exserohilum turcica Et28A
GCTGTGTGGTGCCCACAATTTGCCATGTTGATCATACCCCCTCCAAAGCGCAGAGGCGTCGTCGTGCAACCGAAGACATGTCCCGCCACACTGCATGTGTTGGTTAAGCTTACGACGTGGGGCGGCCGCTGGGTTGCATGCATTTTGCCATGATTGTACATATACACATACATATAGGCGAGCAAGTGACACCGATCTCTGGGTCGCTCGAGTCGGCGCCATCATCGAGTCGCGTCGTATCGTATTATCGTATTCAACGCTGCGCTGGCTGGTGTTACGACTGCCGTGGGTGTACGTATCGCATAGCATCATGACCATGACCTCTCCACACGGCGCGAAAAGCCATCGGCCTGTGGCTTGCAGTGGTTGGGGGGGGGAGGGGGGGGCGGCCGGCTGATGAACAACAGATCATTTAGATTATTCCTCGATGGATCCTGGTCGGCGGCCCGGTACAGCAACTTTGACCGGTAGATCTGTGGCGCACCCCATTGGACCACGCCTATCATTCGCAACAGCAACCGGGCGAAGCCGACTTGACACAGAGTCGCATATGCAGCACCGAGCAAGAGGATTGCGTGGCTTCAACGAGGAAAGAAAAACACGGCACTGCATGTGCCTTGCTCCATCAAGGGTGTATATTATGGTTGGATATTGAACGCCGAGATGCAGTCGACTAGAAAAAAAAACATGGGGTGACTGCCAAAGGGTCTGTAGGTACAGGATACTGTTTCGGAGTCAGGTCGCGGCAAAGCCAAAGGGGGGGTTGGCGGTGAGGTTCGAAAGCGCTTCATGCACCGAGCCCCAAGCCGTGGACAGACTCGTCGTCTCCTAGCGCCAGCCGCACTTCATCCTCACCAACACCTAGCCGCACACGACCGACACGCTCACCGTGTCGGGCCTCTACACCTATTATGCCAGCCTCTGCGAGCTCAGCGGCTGCATGCGCGAGGCCCAGCGCTCTTGCTACCTTGAGGTCCGACTGTTTCGAGCCCATGGCCGCAGCATCGCGGTGCTTCGACGGCGTCAAAGGCTGCATGACGGCGCTGTTGGGAACATTGCTTCTATCGTCTTTTTCCGGCGCCAGTAGGTACTCATGAACAGGCTGTAGTTGACTCATGAGGCCCAAACGTTTGGCTTCATCGATAACGTCTCCTAGCACCGCTTCGCCTATGCCCGAGCGACGGAGCCGTGCCAAGAGCGCCGACAGGAACACTTTGGAGGCCAGCGGTAGAGCCCGCAATGCCTGTTGCAGCGGGCTGCTAGTGGCTTCGTTGATTGCCTGTTTGATCGTCGCCATAGTGACAACGCCTTTGCGCCAAGCAACAAGTCCCGCCTGACCCATCCGACCGTCCGACTCTCCGGTACTTTTGATTGATCGCGAGGATTGCATCGAGCTATCTTTGTTACTCCTACCGGTCCTACTTGGGGTAGCGGGCTGCGCTTCATCGTCTCGGTCCTGTGATTTGATTTCGGCCTCGGTTTCGGCGAGTTCCACCGCTCTTCGACAAATGTCTAACGCGCGTCGAGCATCGCCGCTAACAGCTGCCACTTTGCGGGCTGCAAACTGCACTGCGTCTGGGTGCACAATATTGCCAGGGACGCCTTCAAGTCGAGACTGGATAATCTGCATCAACTGGTCGTACGTGTAGCCAGGGAACGTGATTCGCGTCAGGCCTAAAGGGGGATTAAGCTCGTTAGCCTTTCCGAGGCCGTAAAGAAATACGCCCGATCATGTGGGACGACGCAACGGTATGCATAATTGCGATGTGCACGCCGCTCGTAGCCTCCCTGGTCTACAATGGAATCTTGTTCGTGTTGGGTAGGGATGTGGGAGGTGTACACACAAAAGAAGCGTTTCAGCGCGTGTGGGGCCTTGGGGGGGGGGATATTTTTTTTTTTTTTGCGAAATGGAACAAGGGAAATGTTGGAACTTACCGAGCCGGCTGCTAATCTTATTGCTCAATGTCCGCTCCGGCAGATCCATGGTGTTGGCTACAGCGAGCACAATTAGCCTGCTGTGTCGCAGCCCGGGCCAGTTGAAGAAGTTGTACATGACGGATTGGTTCTTCGTCACAAGCTGGTCAAGCTCGTCCATCAAGACGACGCATGGGACACGGCGCGGGCTTGGGGTGGAAAATTCGCGCTCCAGCAGCTCCAAGGCATGCGAGGGACTCAGGCGGTCGCCGCGCAGCGCCTGCCATAGCAGCGAGTAGGACTGATGCGGGTCTGTGACCTTCATTCCATTGATTTCAACAAAGATGAAGTCATCGAGCTCCTCAGCCTGCACCGAGGCCTGCAGTTGAGCCACCACCTCCCGCACCGTTGCCGTTTTGCCGGTGCCCGGAGTGCCCGAGATGTAGATGCAGGAACCTGAGCCTTCAGTGATGGCAGCCTCCAGATGGCTGTAAACAGTGGAGAACTCCTCCTCGCGACAGGGGAGGGCAGCAGGTACAGACGACACATGGAGTTGGTTGCGAGCCATTTGGAACGGCGAATTCAAAGTCGAGGGATCCAGTACGCGTGTCCCCAGGGGGGTAAACTCTAATTGTTTCTTTATGAGTTTTGCGCGGTAAACGTGTCGAGTAGGCGGTGAGATCATAGCGCTCGCCGCGTCTTTGCCATGCCAAGCCTGCTGCGACGCGTCGTACGGCTCCGCGCCAAGCAAAGCAACAAATAACCCCCGAAACTCCAACTCCCCCCCCCCACTCGACAAACTCCTCCTATGGCTCCCATCAAGCGCTCTCGGGTGGACAAGGCACGGCAGTATCTCGCTGGCGGCGCCGTATTCCGCGAAGACTCAGATGATGAGCTTGGATATGAAGACCACCCATGGGAATGGATCTACCACGACAATGGCGCCGAAGATGCACAGCCTGATGCGAATGCAACACCACGGAAGCGGAAAGCGGCACCTGAATTGCTAGGAAAGCACATAGTGGGCGCCCGCATGGGCAGTTTCAAATGCAAAGTGGGCGATGCCGTCCTGCTCAAGGCAGAGGGTAACCAAGCCTGGGTCGGCATCATCTGTGACTTCTTCGAAGACGTCGACGAGGGCGAGAAGATGGCCAAGTTTCTCTGGTTCTTCTCGGAACAAGAGATTCGAAACCAGAGCAAAAAGCGCACCGACTTTCTCCCTGTGAGCCAGCCCCATCGACACACCTTGTTGCATTGATGAGTTGGGAACTGACTGCGAACCAACTAGAATGAGCTCTATATATCCGCCGCCTTTGATGAGAACCCGCTCGCCTCAATCAACGGCACAGCCAAGATTGTCTCCCTGGAACGCTTCCAGGAACTATACCCTACAGGCGTGAAAAAGTCGTCCAAGGATTACGGCAAGATTTTTGTCTGCCGGAGAGGCTGCAACACACGCACAACTACGTATACATCCGAGTTCATATGGGAGCATGTATACAATACCGCCGACGATATTCAGTCACTGGTCCATCTGGTACAGAGCCAGACCAAAGCGACGCGAAGGGGTCCTGGTCGGCCCAAAAAGCAGCAGCAGCAGCACAAAGACCTGGATGAATTCGTGATTCCAGATTCGACGGAGCAAGACGAGCCTGAGACCCCGCGGAAGCGCCGGAAACTCAAAGATGCAACTACGCCTACCTCGTCAAGGAAGAGCCCCGCGGTGCGCAAGTTCCTCACTCCGTCGCATAAGAGAATCGTACCGCCAGCAGCAGCAGCAGCATGCACCTGCACAAGGCAATATTTACACAGGCGCAGAACGTATCACGAACAAACATGTGCACAGAAGTTGAGGAGATGATGGATATATTTCATGTCCGTACAAATTGTGGCCCAGGCTCGCACTGGCACTGAGCTCACGTCCTCTTGATGAGGTACTATCTTATGTATTCATGGCGCAAAAAAAATCAGACTTTGTCAAGAGAGACAACCCCCAGCCATCCGCCTCCCAAAAAAACGCCAGATGTTCTTTCCCTCCCAAGGTCAAGGGAGGGAACTCTGCCGAAACGACCGACGCTGACCATGCAGTACAAAGAAAAACAAACGTGTAGTAATGACAAGAGATGGAGAGAGGTAGAGTTCCCCCGAGAAGAAGTGGTAGTGGTAGAAGAAGAAGTAGAAGAAGAAGAAGTGGGAGAAGAAGTAGAAGTGGGAGAAGAAGTAGAAGAAGAAGTGGGAGAAGAAGTAGAAGAAAGGGGTTTTGACGCCAGCGCACCAGGATTCCAGCTCAGACTGAGGGGAGGGGATGCATGGGCGGGGTTCGCGGCATCGAGTTGGGAGTTGTTGGGTAGTCCGTGTCCGAGTGCTCAAGCGGCGGCGTGGTCGTCTGCCGGAGTCGTCAGCGGATGCTCGGCGAGGGAGTAGCAGCGGCGAGTGCAAGAGCTGAGGGGGTCGTCTATGCGTAGTATGGCTGGCGGGCGGGGAGCCTTACTGAGTGTGCGTACGAGTGTGGTGGTGGGATCTCGATGCCGCCAATGGCAGCGTAGCCGACGCCAAACGGGCTCATGTCCTCCTCGGAGTAGTAGTCCTGCTTCATGCCGGGGACCAGGCTTGGCAGCGGCGTCGAGTACGACGACGAGTGTGGCGGGGGCAGGTAGGCGTAGCTTGGCATGTCGGTTGCGAGCGTGGTGGGTATTGTGTGGTAGGGTGAGGCTGAGTAGGGCATGGAGTAGGCCACGGCATCGGGGGCAGGATACGAGGAAGAGTAGGCAACGGAGAAGGGAGGGGGGCTGGTGGACAGCTGCCTGGTGTACTGGTGGGAAAACATGCGGTCCTCGGCTGGCGGGGTTGTGTAGGAGGACTCGGAAGAAGAGGGTGAGGGGAACTCCTGGCGGGGTGGTGATGGTTGGGGTGGCTGCAGCTCGGCAGGCTTCTGTTCAGGTGAAGCTGAGCTCGAGGCAGCACGGCGCTCCTGCAGGCTGAATTAGCACACGACGCGGGGACAGGCAGGAGGCATACGAGGGGCAGACTCACCAAGTCTTCGAGCCTCTTCTTGAGCTTCTTGCGGTAGTTGCGCTGGGCAATGCGGTTCTGTATCCGCCTGCGCTCGGCGAGATCTGAGATCTTTGTCCAGTCCTCGTTGGGGTTGGCCGAGGCGGAGAAGGCTGAGGAGGTGCCCGAGTATCTGGTGGAGGTGGTGGCCGAGGCCGTAGTGGGATACGGGTAGGCCGAGTGTCGATGCATGGTGTGCACGAGGAGATGTGATGTGGGGGAGGGGGAGAGAGAGGGAGAGGACGAGAGCGAGGACGAGAGTGATGGACGAGGAGAAGTAGGTGGTGGACTTGAGCAAAGAACTGGCAGGCTGTGGTGTTATTAATGCTCGAGGCGTGGTGGAGGGCAGCTGGGGAGCAGGACATTATATTTATCTCGCCGTCACCAGCAGCAGCAGCAGCAGCGGCGTGCGCAGTCGTTCGAGTGGAGCACAGACAGGCAGGCTAGTGTTGGTCCCCAGCTTCAGGCCGTCGCAGGCAACACCCCGGTCTTCGCGATGCCGGCTCGAGCATTGCTCAATTTGGTAGGGTTTGGAGGGACCCTGGCCGGTGGACATTCACCGACTGCGGTCTTGTAAATTTAGTATGGGCGCTAGTGCAAGCTGGCAGCGGGCCAGTGAGCGTTGGGCAGGCCAGGGCGGCGCAGGCGTCTGAGGGCACGGCAGCGTCGGACGCGGCGGGCCAGGGTGCGTAACAAAACGGCGGGCGGCGAAAACGGGCTACTGGGGGAGCGGTGTCTCTCAGTCTGCCCCCCCTCGCCCCCCCTGCCGCGCTCCTGTGCCCTGCCCTGCCCGGCCCTGCCCTGCCCTGCCCTGCCCTGCCCTGCCCTGCCCTGCCCTGCCCTGCCCTGCCCTGCCCTGCCCTGCCCTGCCCTGCCCTGCCCTGCCACGCCCTGCTCTGCCCTACACACCCTGCGTACGTGCCTGCTGCCCTGCCCCGTGCGCGCCTGCCCTGTGGTGCCCTGCCCCTCCCCTGCCCGGCCTGCCCTGCCCCTCCGCCCCTCCAGCTGCCCAATGCTCTGCGCAGGACAGCCCTATGCATCTTGGCCGTGGCCGCGACGACCTGACGGACTGACGGACTGGCACGTTGACAGAACCTCGCCCGGCGCCCGGCTCTGGCATGTCTCCGGCCCTGCGGGTGCGCGAGCGCGGGCGGGCGAGCGAGCGAGCGAGGGCGCCATGGACATTGAGCGAGCGCGAGGGCGACGGTGCGTGAGTGAGTGCCTGGGTGCGTGAGTGTGTGAGTGAATGTGTGTGTGAGTCTATGTGTGAGTGAGTGCGCGAGTGCCACCGCCGCCGCCGCCCCTTCCTTCCCCCCCAGTAGCCCTCCACATCGACATCCACATGCACATCCACAAGGCACCACCACCGCCAGCCAACCTCTCACCATCGCCGCCGCCGTCCTCTCACCATCGCCCGCGCCCGCGCCCATCTCCTCCCCTTCTTCCTTCTTCCTCGCCGTGGCCCTTCTTCCATCACGCGTCGGCTTCCATACGGAACCGTCTCGGCCCCGTCTGCTCCTGCTCCTGCTCCTGCTCCTCGTCCGCGCCAGCCGTGCCCTCCATGACGACTATGCCACATGCACCAGCGCGCTGGGGGCCGCAAACCACACCACGCACCCTTCCATCTCGTGCGCGCTGTCTCTGGGTAGACTCGCACTTGCACCACCCGCCCCCACCGCCATTGGCCGCTCCACCGCCTTGTTCGCCCGCTCGCTGCCTACATACGTCGTGCATGTGCAATTGCTCGTCCCGCCTGTCCACACCGCGACTTGTCGCTGCGTATAGCCTGCTGCTCCCTCTCGCATGCCATGCCTTCTCTACACCTAGGTCTACACTAGATGCTCTTGTCGTGGGGGAATAGGAACGCGGCGCTCCAGGAGCATATGCTGCTTTCAGCCTAGCCCCGCGCCCACCAGCAAGCCCGCCGCTGCACCTAACCCTCTGCTTTGTCACTCTCTCCGCCTCCGCCTCCGCCTCCCCTCCAAGCAACCAAAAAGTGCGCTGCGCTGCGCTGCGCAACGCGCCCCGCCTGTCCAAGCCACGACAAGAGCCCCAGAGTTTCGCTCGAACAAGCGTCTCACCTTCTCACCAGCCCTACGCATCCTTCCATGGCCTGCCGCAGCCGCATCAGCACCTTACTGCAGTGTCGGTGAGTTGACAGCCCACAAGCGCGAAGCCCAAAGCTTGTTGCGCGTCCAAACACCAATGACCTGGGGCCAATGGCTGCCTGGCAATGCCCCTCCAATCACTCGCTGCAGACCAGCAGACCAAAAAGACTACTAGACGTCTATTGATGGCATCTCACCAACACTACTACATACGCCCGACGCCTTGCAGTGGTGGGGGGGCTTGGTCGGCTTTGGCTTGCACGAGCCGCGGCCCACCAAGCTCCAACCTATCAACCCCTCCCCATGTTCCAATTCCGGACGACGACGGAAATGCTTTGCTGGATGCTCAACCCGCGCCTAATACAGCAGTTGGCACACAAGCCGAGGGAAGCATCCCCCTCGCTCGCAGCCATGTGCTGCTGGACATGGTCCTCCGTCCGACGCCAACTATTATTACCATGGCATGCCCTGCCCGCACTGCAGAGGACAGCTGTGCGACGACTGCAGAAACCCCGCCAGGCGGCTATGTTGTAAATTCAGGCAACCAAGCCGTACGCGAAGCCCTTTGGTCGATTCGCGCCTGGCTAAAGTATTCCCAAAGCCATGTCTCTACCGTGTGCGGTGGGCCCTGACGCCCGGCGAGCAACGAAGCAATTCTAGCCTCACTCTGGAGATTGAAGTGGGGGCGAAGGGGGGGGGGGCGAATTACCATTGGGATAGCCAATAGACTCGAGGGCAGATATCTTTCCTTGAGACATGCCGGTGGGCGGCGACACTCGCAAGATGCTGCGTCTCAAAGTGCAAGAGGGCCAATTTCCATGCCGAGCGAGGTGGGGGGGCACACTACATACAGCATCGGCCCATCGTACGAGGAAGCGGGAACGCGACCCATGTCAACTTCGGCGGCTCCTCATTCCCAGTAGTTGTATAGTTCAGACACGACACGGTCGCCATGTTACAGTACCAGTTGACAGCGAGCAGACTTGGTACCTTTGTTGTTTGTGCCAAATACCACGTCAGCGCCTGGAACACCCCATTGCCGCCCCAGGAGAATCCGTCTTGGTTATACAAGGCTAAAGCACAAGAGAGGGCAGGTATGTATGGCACAAGTGGTGAAGCGTTGGAGTTTTGGAAGATTCGATACGTGGCCACTGCAGGCAATGCGGTGTCTTCGCTTGCAGAAGAAGAGGGGAGGGGGGGGGCGTGGGTTGCTGTGCAGTATGGCCGGTGACTGCAGTCATTGCATTGCACGCGCAACGGCGGGGAGAGCAAATGGTGAAACTGTGGCTCTCTCTCTCTCTTTCTCTGTGTGTGTGTCTGTGTGTGTGTATATGTGGGTGTGTATATGTGACCTGTTCCGACGGTGAGCGTGTAAGGCGGGAGGATCCATGTGGTGCTGATTGCGGCTAGCAGCAGCGCCCATGGCTGCTGGCGCGAGCTGGCGGGCGCGTCTGAGTGGTGGAAGCAGTCGCGACTCGAGCCAAAAGAGCCTTTGCAGGGCGCGACATGACCGTTCTGTCGGGCGTTCCGATGCCATCTCACCGCTCGACGCCATACCAATCCGGCAGTGGCAGCCAGGCTGGGGGGGGGAGGGGGATGCATGCCATGTAACCCCATGTGGGCTCTTGGTAGCTAGTGCTAGCAATGGTTCGCTGGCCACGTTTCTGCCCGGCACGAGAGACAGCCAAGGCGCGAGGCAGAGGCACACAGCGACGGCGACGGCGACGGCGAGAGAGGTCGCCAGGCGCTAGGCCGTGTCAATAGGTGTTCTTCGGCGGCGCTGGTTTGCACGTCTCGACAACTGAGTTTGGGCTATTAGCCGCTGGGTTCATGCTGGCTCTGCTAATCTTATCATGACGGGCTGGCAGGCGGCCTATATTTAGCGCCCGCTCTACCAAGTCGAGCCGGCCTCTTTTCTGACGACAGCGCCCTGCAGCCCTACGGCGCAGACGAGCGCAGACGGGTGTACTTGTCGCAGCTGGCTGGCACGCAGGCATGAGCCCAGCAAGCCATGCGACGCGTGAGCTCTGCGGCGTGTGTCTTGGGGGGTGCATGTGTGGTCGAGGGAGCACAGCGGAATCAGGTGAGGGGTAAGTCGAGGCCATCTGGGCCAGGCCTGCGCACCATCGACTTGACCGGCCGCTGGGCGTAACCGGTACGCGGGCACGACCAGCGCCGTGGGAGCGCTGCACCTGCACCTGCACCTGTCATGAGCGTCCCACGGCAAGCCATGGACATGGACACAGAGAGGGCGAGAGCCCCTTATGGTCCCCAAGTAACGACAGAGGATCAGAGGGCCTGGTGCGCAGCGTCGAGCACCCTCGCTTACAGTGGCCTGGGCGTGTGTGTGTGTGTGTGTGTGTGTGTGTGTGTGTATTGTATACATGGCCAAGCGCCCATGGCAATGTTGCAGCATCGACTTGACCGATGACGATTGGCGCATCCCATCCGTCCACCCACCCACACACGCATCCATGCATGCATCCAACCATCCAACCAACCATCCATCCATCCATCCAGCCAGCCATCCAGCCATCGATACAAGGGCAGGCGAGGGCGTGGCAGGCCTCGTGGCAGTCGGGCTCCATGTTTCGCGAAGCCATTTGCGCAATCACAGCACGCTCTGGTTCCGTCATGCTGCAGCCTCGACCCCCCCAAGGCAGAATCCTGCTGAGGGCTGTGGCTGCATCAGCCGCAACACGCCGTTTGCAGACAAAGAGAGGGGCGCCAAACACGCGTGCAATCACACCCGCAATCACAGGCCACGCCATGGGCATGAGCAGGAGCATGAGCACGGCGCTGCCTTCTTCACCCTTTTCCCTCGCCCGGCAATTTCTCTGCAACCCATTCCCTGGCTGTCGAGCCCTTCTCATGGGAACCGGCAAGTTCCATGACGAATCCCTCCAAGCCACCACGACGCCATGACTCTGGCCCGCTCGGGCCCAAACGTGTGCGGCCGGTCCAAATAAGAGCCAACGGCCAAACGGTGCAGCCACATTGGGCCAGGGCGGGCCATTGTGAAGCGCAACATAATTCCACGTCTGGTGTGCACAAGCTTACTTTGCCTGCGCAGATCCCATCCGCCGCCCACCTCGCAACATGGCGCAGTTTCCTGTACGCGACTCGACTCGACTCGACGACACACCCACACCCACACCCACAACGCGTGTATTCTTCTCCTCCTGCCTGTTCACGCTGCGCTTAGGGCGGCCGTGCCGGTGCCAAAATTCCACCGGGTAGCCCAAGTGGCTTGCATCCGAAGTGGCTGCCAGTCTGCGTGCTCCCACGCCCGCCACTCCGTTCAAGCACGCCAAAGTCGCGATATCTCTCTATAGCACATACATGTAGTTTGGTGTGGGTGGCTGTCATCCCACACGATCAGCAAGCGATGCCCCACCACGCAATCCCCATCCAGGAACCTTGCCGCAGACGTTTGCCCCATGGCACCACCCACCGGCCCCAAGAAAATCAAACAGCCCCCCGACCAACTAACCATCCATCCAGCCAACCACGCCCAATATGCCTCGTGTGCCCGCTGCACTCTCCCTCCCGAGCGCCAGGCGGCCGAGTCATTTGCGTGCAACACCATTGGGGTCCTGTTATTTGGCCTTTGTTTCCGTCGTGCAGAAACACTCGTGCCCGTTCGCCAGGCGGCGAGGTGAGGCGACGCGCGAGGGATCAGACATGCGAGTCAGGATCGTCAAGCCGTCCCGGTGCTTAAGCCTGGCAGGGCCGTGGAGAGGAGCTACCGCGGTTTCGCCCGTGATTGGACGCCACACGGCCTTCTGTATCGAGCAATCCCATTATCCACGCCCACGCCAACACCAACGCTGCCTACGCGACTTGCACATCCGCCTGTGACGCATCCAGCAGAGGAACCAGGACGGCTCTGCCTCGACGCCGCGCAACCCTGATAGGGCTGAAGACGGAAACTTGCTCAACGAGGCCTTAGCACTATCGCTGAACACCACTGCCACTGCCACCACCCACACCGGAGCTACTCTCTTATATCCGCAGCATCATCATGCTCGTCATCGGTCACTTCTTGTGCCCTTTTCTTTTGAGCCAAGGTGCTAGGCAGCCGATTGGAAAGCAACGCGGTAGCAGGCTCTGGCTTTCGCAAGAAGCGCTTGCGGCACTGCGTCGTCCATGGTCTGCACATGACGGCGTGCCGAAACGCAGTGTGACGACTACCAAGGCAAAGCTCGGCATTGTGGCAACACATTCACTCACCTCTGGCCCCCAACCAGTTTGCCTGGCTGCATGGCCTGCGAACAGTGCACATCTAGAGCACACCTACAACAAGACATGGTTATTACTTATCGAGGGCGGTGCAGGTTGGTGGTTGCTGGATAATACAGACCATGCAGTTACCCCGCGCTTGCACCCCTCCATGTACACCTACTACACCTATGCCTACACCTGGTCGTGGGTTGCAAAAAAAAAAGATGCAAGTCATCAGATGGCCCGATGACAGTCACAAGTCCGAGGCAAAGACTCGAAGCTCCGACTTGTCTTTGCCATGGCCCGTCTGCTCGTGCCCGCAGCCATTGACAGCCGAGTGATTGCGCCTATCTTTCAGCTGCTGGGTCATGAGGCTTGCCACGAATGCAACCATACGTGTCTGCAGCGCAGTCGAGCCCACCAAAAGCGGAAATAAGAGGTGGGCCAATGGCAGCGCTCGTCACCGCAGGCGTGCTTGCTAATCCTGTGAGGAGCAGCTCCATGGAGAGTGACGCAGGCAGCGAAAAAGGCATCCCACTGTCGAAATAGCAGCGTTCCACATGTGGAAGTATGGTGCGAAATGGTGTTGCTCGCCTCGTCGACTTGAGCGTCTGGCCGGGCGTGGGGCTGCTGCGACCACGACTGCGCCATGACGCATCCAAGCCAACGTGCTAGTGTCGAATGGGCCAGCGGGAGAGCAGTCGGACGCACTACACCGTCTACCGTCCGTGGACAGAAGGCTGCCACGGCGGAGGTTCCAAGGAAATGGGATGACGAATCAAGTGGGGGGTGGAGGAGCAGTCGGCGGCGGCGGCGGCGCCATAACGCCTCAGGATTGAGTTGTGAATGGCATTTTCGTTCTGCAGTGCTATGCCGCGCGAAACATGCCAGAAAGAGTGTTAGGCACGCGACGAGAAGCCGGGCGGGCACTCGGTGTCCGGCTGGTCGTCACGTGCGATTGCGAGAGAGGGACGCGGCACGGAGCTGACTCCGCAAAGCCCCACTGGGCAGCATCACCACACACACTGCACACACACACACACACACACACACACACAGGCACACAGGCAGGCTGGTGCGGGCGTCGAGTGGAATGATACAGTGGCAGTGGCGCAAACATCCTTCGCGCACCCAACTGTAAGTGTTATTTGCGAGGTTGTTCCTTGGCCTCGCGCGCAGCCCTGGCGACGACGACGGCGGCGGCGGCAACAACAGCAACAACAACAACGACGACGACGACAATGACAAGTACAAGCGGCACGCCTCTGCCCTCTGGCGGGCTCCGCGCGACGCCCGGCTGTCTCAAGGCGACAGCGCTGTCGGTTTCACAATGGCGATGCAGTTCGCACCATGGACGACTTCCAGACGACCAAAACATCTGCGCCACGCCTGGCGCCCGCCAACCAGCAGCGGCCGCTCCACACGGTACTCGGGCCCTGGCACCGCCTGCACCGCCTACATACAGGCGGCAGGCGGTATGCCCCCATGTCATTGGGGATCAGAGCGCGTGGCTCGCCAAAAGATACATTACATACGCACGCACGCGGCATCGAGGGCGGGCAAAAGCTCTCTACTACCACGACGGAAGCAGAAGCTTTGGCAGCGTGCCCTAGCGCCGGTAACTATCGTAAGCCGCTAAGCACTCAATCCATCCCTCTGCTTTGGCCGCCAACGGTCGTTCTGTCGGTAATTCCGCCCTCTTGACCTCCTGCTTGGCGGACCAGCACCCTCCTGCCAGCCCGCACGCCAGCCCCCAAGCAGCGCGCGCCCATGTCAGCCTTGCGCTCCTACTCCCACGCTAATCGCCCATCATTCCATCGAAGCCCGCAAACGAGCCGGCGAATCAGCGATCGGCAGGCCAAGGGCTGCAACGAGCACGAGCAAGAGAGCAAAGAGGGCAAGAGGGCAATGGCGCTTGGGCGCTAGGTCGCTTGGAGCCATGGCGGAGAAGGGCCGCAACGCTTGCCTGAAGCGGCATGGCGCGGTGATCCCCTGGCGGAGGGCCTGCTGGTTCGTGCCAGCTAGAGCCCAAGCCCGAGTTTAGGTGTAGGGCAGTCGGCGATTTGTGACGACGGCCTCGCATTTGCACGCAGGGCCGCCGGAGCCCGAACACGGAGGGAAACACGCTGTCGGGTCCGACCAGGGCGTCTCTTCTCCTTATCGAAACATGCACCTTAGCCAGCTTGGGCTTGCAGACGCCCGGCAGTTGCGCCTCTGGCAAATGGCGGTCGCATACGACGTGGAATAAAACCGTCCTCGACAGATATGGCCGTGTTTTATTACCCCGGATTTCTCCCACGTTGGCACGTTTGAGTCGTTAGTCAGCACTCAAATTGGGCCGAGGCGATTGATTGACGGGGGGGAACTAACCACCCTACTCCACGGACGGTTGCTCGCGCAAGGGCTTACTGATCTGATGGTCGCGAACGTTGTAGGGCTGAACAGGACAGCCCTTAGGCCGTCCGTCCACGCGGGGGGCGGGCGTGAGCCACCAGCGGGCTGTCTGACAGGTTTCCTCTCTCATGCTGCGTCCCTTGTCTCACGCGCCTTACCTTACTACAGCATACACACTTAAACATGACGTCGCTGATCAGAAGAAGACAAAAAAAGGTTATGACATGAAAGAATAGGCCCTAACTCCCCGGCTTGGGTTCGTTTTGTGCGGGCGCGTGGTTGTCGCCCTTCTGCACCTACACACACACCCCTCCCCTACTCGCCTCACTCGGCGGGTGCACTGAATCCAAACTCACCTCAACATAAGGCATTTCAAACACACGAGACCCATGTTCAGACAAGGCACGCGCACACAATGCACATGCACTCAAGGCACTGTGCGGAACGCGCAAAAGCCAACAATACCCTGTCTTAGGATCTTTCCGTGAAACATGACAGGAGCCCCCCCCCCCTATGCTTGAAGCTGGGACGACCTGGTGACACGTCCTCCCCCTTGGACTCCCAACCGCCGCCGGCCATTTCGGCGCAACCACACAGGACCGAGTTCCGATTGTCTCTCGATTGCTCGAAAGGTGGTACACAATCAACGCTTGCCGGGCGCCCCGAGTCGTGGACTGCAAATCCGGCCCTTCCGTGTGCGATTTGCTCCGGGTGTACCGTCGCTACGTACGGCATATTCCACCCACACGGACGCTCAAGGTACACGTAGACATGCAGGTTGCTAAACAGATCATCAACGACTAGTGATCGCGAGGCTAACTTGACTCACCATGCTCCATGCAGCTGCCGTACTTGGCCCCCGTCCGTCGTGGGCAGAGTCGCTCCGACTTGATTTTCCTGCTCCCTTTGTTCGCGCCGATTCCAAAGATGCGGTGGGCAGAGCGACCTACACCCGTGCGCATGGTCGGCGTGTGTGGTGTGTGTGTGTGTGTGTGTGTGTGTATAGGTACGGCAGTTGAAAGTTTGCATCACGGAGACGTGACCGATGGAAAAGTGCGGCCATGTCGGCGATGTGGTTGACTTGATGCTTTTCCGCGGCCAGACGTCATACACACACGGCTTCCTTTTCCTTTGGCCCCTCGTGCTCGTCATTTCTCCTGGCGGGCCAGCTAGGAGGGTCGGTGAGACCAAAGTGCCAGAGTTGCGACAAAAGCGGCCAGCTCGTGGTTTTAGGCAAGGAACGCACCCAGGGTTCAAGGCAAAGAGAAGGCAGAAAAAGGCACACACACACAGCTATGTGTTGTAAGGATGCAGCGGCTTGGCTCGTGGAACCCTGCATGAAGGGTGCCGGCGTACCAGCAGGCAAAAAAAAACTCCCCCCCACGACACAGACACACGACGACGACGACACACAGGCACCAGTGGGTTGACAGAGTTGAGACACTGAAAGGTACACGTTGTGTGCTAGACCTGAAAGGGGGGCGCGTATGTTGCAGTACACTTGAGGGGGGCTATTTGGGACAGAATAGGGCCGTTGAGGCCGTTGACACTTGGAGGGCAGCCAGCCGCTTTGGCGCTATAGTGAGGGAATTACCGCCTCACCCTCCGGCTTGTTCCAACTGCCGTAGTGTGTACCGCCACGCAGGAACGTATTTTTTTTCCAAATTTTTTTCGTCGACTTGCCCTTCGCTTCGCTTGGAGACGGGTTAAGATTAAAAACGTTAATAATAATGAAAAAAGGGGAGCACAGAAGAAGATGGACAGAAGAGGGAGAGAAAAGGGAAAGGTACGTTTACTAATCCCTTGCACCCCCTCCTCCCCCCCCCTCCAAAGCGGTGATGGCGCCGAGTGATGGATGGGAGATTTTTGGTGCCGTTGTCGCGCTAGTGGGTGGGAGCTATGTCTATCTATGACCATCGTGTGTGTCGTCCATGTATAGTGGCTTTTGCGAGATGCATGGACAGCACTGGTGGCAGAGAAGCTGGGACAAAGCCGACTCGGCCGACGTGGCCCCGCGATAGGCTTCTCCGAGGGCAGCAGCAATGAATAACCAGAGCGATTCATCACCAGGTGAGTGATAGCAAAGTCATTCGATGGGGTGAGATGTTTGACGAGAATTGTATCATGGTTGGTGGTTGGTGTTTGGGCAGGGGGGATGGAGGCGAAGGTTGCTTACTTGGTTGTCCACATTTATCCAGGCAAGACGGACTAATAGCGACCCCCCAGCAGTGAGTATGTATAATTCGCGGCGCTCGCGTGGGCGCGCGCGCACACACACACACACACACACACACACACACACACACACACACACACACACACACACACACACGGTATTTTGGCAGCGCGTACGTATATGCAGGCGTGGCAGGCAAGCTGTTATGCTATAGCCCATGTGTTTCTGCTATATTGCAGTGGTGGTGTGATCGACGTTTGCGCGGTAGGCCAGGCAGAAAGATGCACGATCACGATCATGAGTGAGCGGACCACGCAGGACGGTCCGCCTCACCACACGAACCATGACCCATTCAGCAAGGACGGCCATGATTTACCGTGGATTCTGGGTGCGTTCTGGCGAGGCAGAGCAGCACAAGGGAAGCCGAGGCAAGGCAAGGCAAGGGCCGGAAAAAATATGGCCGGCGGTGGGCGCAACACAGACACAGATGCAGACAGAGACACGACCACCACACGACACACATGGACACACAGACGCACAGACGCACGCACACACAGGCACAGACAAGCAGGCACAGACAGCAGCAGCCGACTGGGGTGCTCGACGATCTGCCTTACCAAGGCGATCTTATTAGCAATGGCTAGCCACAGCCTCCCCCCCCCAGCCGTTTCCAGCCCAGGCTAATGGAGGAGAAATAGCAGCTGAGGGAAATTAAATCGAGAGCAAGAGAGACGGGTGGGCGATGCTAGCCAAACGCGCCCTGACTCGCAGAGCCACGACGACTACACGCTACCACTACACGGGTAGTTTGGCGAGCGCTCGGGCCAAGAAGGGGTGGCTGCGGTGGAGGCGGCGACACCAGCGCCCCAGTGCCAGCGACCAGCGACCAGCGACGGCGACCAGCGACGGCGACCAGCGACGTCCATGCCATGTTGCTGGTACACGCACACCACACTTGTGTCTGCCAGCGATGCTGGACTGCCAGACTGCCTGCGCTGGCCGCCCGCCGGGGACGGGCCCACGGGCGACGAAGGGGAATGCCTGTCTGCTGCTGTGCTTGTATTCCACTTGGGCGCGACGCAATCACGCTCACGAGCTCGCCCAAACACCTGTCATGCCATTCTGCCCCCCCCATACATCCATGGACACAGACATGACGGGACACACGCCAAGCCATGGGGACGTCGTTTGCCAACCCGTTCGACGCTGCGGTGCCAAGCATCCTCCTTCCTCTTTACCACGCTGCTCGGGGGGGGGGGGACGCGAGCGAGGGGCCACGCTTGCCAGTGCCAGTGCCGGTGCTCCTCGCCCAAGGATCCTCGCCATGCTCGCCGACGCCCGCACGTGCGTGCATTTGTCAACTTGGCGATCTGGATGTATCCATGGGGGGTAGTGGGGATCTCGAGTGTATGGGCAGCAGCCTGGGTGTGCTATGGTGGCCATGGACGGCGGCGAGGAGAGAAAGGCGGCGCTGATCGCGGAAATCCAGAACCGACGTGTGCGTAATAGCAGCAAAAAGGGTCGTCGCCTCGACACTCCCTCGTTACATAATCACCCGCGCCCCGATGCGGAAAGTCGCCGTTTCGGAACCGCGCGGCTGGGCTTGCCTAGTTGGGACAGTCCAATCGAGGCTCGGGCATTACTGAGCCATGCTGCTGCTGCTGCTGCTGCTGCCACTGCTACTGCTGCTACTGCTGCGCCATGAGGCGGAACAAGCCCGAGACAGCGCTACCGCCTTGGGTACAGACCTGGCGTGTTCTGCCGTGTGCGGTGTGCGATACGACTCAATACGACTTTCGATACGACGGCGATACGATGCGCGAATCAGCATCACCACGGGGGGGTTATCAGATCGTCCTCATCACCCATCATCTCTCCATCGTCATGCATTTGCCTGCCAGCCGTCACCGTGTGTTGTCGACTCGTTCTCCTGTACACTTGACTTGCTAGTGTTGCCCCCGATACAGTTTCCCACCCCCATGCACTTTCACTCACTGACAATGCTACCCCCGCCAAACCTCCCGCTTTGGAATCATCTTTCCCCTTCTCTCCCCCCTTCTTCTTGGCTCTTGAATCGAAAAAAAGAAAAAAACACTCGTGTGAAGCCTCGACCTGCCCGTCCATGTACGCATGCTGACCCCACATGGACGAGTCTAAAACACCCAGTTGCAATCACCCCCCCCCC
>NW_007360288.1:1045492-1046936 GCF_000359705.1 Exserohilum turcica Et28A
GGCCACGCTTGCCAGTGCCAGTGCCGGTGCTCCTCGCCCAAGGATCCTCGCCATGCTCGCCGACGCCCGCACGTGCGTGCATTTGTCAACTTGGCGATCTGGATGTATCCATGGGGGGTAGTGGGGATCTCGAGTGTATGGGCAGCAGCCTGGGTGTGCTATGGTGGCCATGGACGGCGGCGAGGAGAGAAAGGCGGCGCTGATCGCGGAAATCCAGAACCGACGTGTGCGTAATAGCAGCAAAAAGGGTCGTCGCCTCGACACTCCCTCGTTACATAATCACCCGCGCCCCGATGCGGAAAGTCGCCGTTTCGGAACCGCGCGGCTGGGCTTGCCTAGTTGGGACAGTCCAATCGAGGCTCGGGCATTACTGAGCCATGCTGCTGCTGCTGCTGCTGCTGCCACTGCTACTGCTGCTACTGCTGCGCCATGAGGCGGAACAAGCCCGAGACAGCGCTACCGCCTTGGGTACAGACCTGGCGTGTTCTGCCGTGTGCGGTGTGCGATACGACTCAATACGACTTTCGATACGACGGCGATACGATGCGCGAATCAGCATCACCACGGGGGGGTTATCAGATCGTCCTCATCACCCATCATCTCTCCATCGTCATGCATTTGCCTGCCAGCCGTCACCGTGTGTTGTCGACTCGTTCTCCTGTACACTTGACTTGCTAGTGTTGCCCCCGATACAGTTTCCCACCCCCATGCACTTTCACTCACTGACAATGCTACCCCCGCCAAACCTCCCGCTTTGGAATCATCTTTCCCCTTCTCTCCCCCCTTCTTCTTGGCTCTTGAATCGAAAAAAAGAAAAAAACACTCGTGTGAAGCCTCGACCTGCCCGTCCATGTACGCATGCTGACCCCACATGGACGAGTCTAAAACACCCAGTTGCAATCACCCCCCCCCCCAAAAAAAAGAACTCGCCGCCATTCTTTGCTCTTCTGTCCTAATCCCTATCCGGAGTCATCGTCTCTCCTTCTCCTGCTTTTTCTTTCCAAAATAGTACTTAGTGTGCCATGTACACACTTGACCCCTCCCACCGCCCCCTAACCCGCGATGATCGCGGCCACGGAACACCATGGTTCCGCCGTCTATACGCGTATCGGCCCAAAGGAGAGAGAGAGAGACACACACACACACATACAGAGAGAAGGAGAGCCCATCACCACACCTCGCTTGCTCGCATTCCCTCCCCGAAAACGACGTTGCTTGTGTGCATGACCACCCTCCTCACCATTACTATTCTGAGAAATTAAACAAGACAAATAAAAAAGTTTCCTGGCTTCCCGCCTCCCCTTCCCTCTCTCTCTCCCCTACCGAAAAAGGGAGAGACACACACACACACACACATGCGCCCGCGCATACATGAACGCGATGTTACACTCCATTACACTACGCCCACATACGTACGTACTTGTGTACCCCCCCCCCCCCCCCC
>NW_007360288.1:1048928-1061613 GCF_000359705.1 Exserohilum turcica Et28A
TTTGTCTGGAGCTCTGGCTGGCTCTGGACAAAGCGCGACACCCAGTTCTTGCCAACAGGTGGTGGAGGTGGATCTTGGCCGCGCGCAGCGAGTAGAGCGTCTGCCATTCGTCGCACATCGATAATATGGGGCGGAAAACCGCGCCGGTCAAGGTCTAGGATCCATTGTACGAGAGACTGCTCTTCAATAGGTAGTAGCTTTCTTTTTCTAGCGTTAGCAGTAGCTTGAGGTTGTCTACCTTGAAGGCGGTCATAAAGCGTTGAACGAGGAACATTAAATAGCTGAGCAGCTTTACGTTGACTCTTAATTTGATGTCTTTGAATTGATTGAGATGCAAGACAAAGTCTACCTTGCCTTTGAGGCGATAGAGAGCGTTGTTGTCGCGTCATAGCTGTTGTTGTGTAGAGGGTTAGGTCAAGTTTGGTGGGGTGGCCGGATGACTGGTGTGGCCGGATGACTGGTGGAACACGTTATTATTATTATTTTACACATCAATCCTAGTGCTAACCAAGTACTTACTTACCTTCTTACCTACTTACCTACTTACACACAGCAAATACAAGTACTAACAAGTAACAAGCTAAACACTAATAATAATAAATTAAAAAAATATGTAGTAAATCGTAATAAACACCGCGCATTGAAATATTAAGAAAAAAAAACCCTCACCTCATTTCTACTTGTTTCTTGCTTGCTTGCTTGCTTGCTTGCTTGCTTCGATTTTTGTTCCTTTAATTAACAAAGCTTGTTGATTACTTAGTCCCCAAGTCATAGTTGCAGTTGCAGTTCAAGTCGCCGTCTGACTGCAGCCACCCCCCCTCCCCCCTCCCCTCTTCCATGCCTTCCATGCCTTCCATCTCTGTCTTTCATTTCATTTCATTTCATCTCGGTGTCTTTTTTTGGGCTGCTCGTCTATGTACTAGCTATGTGTGTGTGTGTGGATGGATGTGGGTGTGGGGGAAAGGGAGGGGGCTCGTTTTCGGACTGACTCTTGGGCCGGGTCGGGTTTCATATTGGGGCTTGTTTGAGAGCGAGGAGGGGAGGCAGCGAGGGGGGGGGATGGTGCTGCGGACAGGGACGAGGGATGAGGGACGAGGGGAAGGGGGCCTGGTAGGTGGGTGGGTGATCGGCGGGCGTGGGAGGAAGGCACATGTGGAGGATGTGGAGGGGGGTTGTTGATGTGGAGGGGATGAATACGATGGGAATACGGACAGGTGGAATGCATGCATGCGAGACGATGGGATGTGTGTTCTTCTCCCTTTTTCTCTCCCGTTCTCTCCCGTTCGCCCTGTAACTATGTGGATGCGTCTTTCTGGCAAGAAAAAAAAAGAAGAGAAGCAAAGTTTGTACATGGCAGAATTATAATGTCTACGTTTGCATAGTAGTTTGATTCGATAAACGAGAAACAAAGGACCATGGCTTGTGTGAAATACTACAAGAATAGATGCAATAATTCAGGTGTTAAGGACATGGTACTTTTTGCTCTCTCTCTCTCTCTCTCTGTGTGTGTGCGTGTGTCTTTGCAATGTACAACAATAATTCTCACGCACGCTTCGCATATACTCTTTTCCACACAGTATCATCAATAAATCATCCATACATCCGTATATGCAAGTAAGTAACCAAGTGACTAGCCAAATGTGCCCTGGACTCCTCCATCCCATCTTGCACTCTGTTCCCACGCAACTCGTCCGTCGGCATCGAGCAGCGCCTCCAACGCCGTCGACCCAACTACCAACGCGTGACGTTGCGCGCTTGCAGCGCCCCGCCGAGCCAATCACCCATCCAAGGGCGTCTTCTAAAATAAACAAAAGGGCGTAACTTGGCAAGGCCATGATACGTGACGGGGCGCCTGAGCTGAGCGTGCGTGCGTGCGTGCGCGCGCCTGAGCTGAACCGAGGAAACCGAACAAGGGAACCACCATAGTTCGAGAAAGGGAAAGGAAGAAGAAGGTGAGAAAAGAAAAAAAAAGAACAAGAGCTGACGTAATCCTTCGGCGCATAACAACACAGCCCCTCCCCTGCGCACTGCACTTACTACTAACTGGTTGTGCCCTATTCTTTTCTTAGTCTTGCATTGCGCGCTCAGATATGGCGTGGCGGGGGGGGGGGGGCAACCAAGTCATTAATGGTTCCAAGAGGCGTTTTTTTTAGGTGGGGGTTTTAGGTCCCAGGATATGCTAAGGAGCATTGGCATTGGGGCTAGAGGTGTTGCGGCTGATAAGTAGAACAACGTGTATTGAATTCCAACTTGGGGCAATGCTACGTGCGTGGTCCCTGTGGTTGTGTGGTGACATTTGGAGAGCCGGCGCAGGTGCAGGTGCAGGTGCAGGCGCTTTGGCTTGTTACAACACAACCTGTGGCTCATTAGAGTGTATTTTGGATGGGCGGAGACGCCGTGCTGGACGCAGAATCAGGGCAAGCTAGCCTTGGAATGTCTATGAGTAGCGTGGCGTGTTGTTGTTGTTGTCGTTGCAGAGTCTCCATTTACTACTTGTGTAATGAACCAGGAATGCTCTATCGAACCATTTTTCTAGGAGACAGTTTACCTCTCTTCTAGCCACGTGAAGCCTAAATCAGCATCGCCCCGGGGCAGTGGTGACATTGCAAAGCATTGCCACGAGGACCCTTCTTTTCTTTCTGTTAGCATGTTCCAGACGCGTAGCACGGCAGAGGCCGCATGCAGCCAGCTGATGGAGGTGGTACATACAGCGTGGCGTGTCGAGTGCAGATGCTGTGTTATGGGAGAATGGCGTTGTTGGCCTTTGATAGGACAAGTTTGAAGCACAACGGCGAGGCATTTCCTTTGCTCTTGTCCCGAGAGAATACATGCATACAACCTCGGGAAGCAACGGGCCGTCAGGCAGTCGGCTCATATGACATCCATGTGCATTTCACACGGACTGCCTTCCAGCTTGTCTTTGCGCTTCTCCACTTCAAAAGCATTGTCTAGATCCACGCCAACCACGCCTGCTGGCCAATCGATCAAGTGCCGATGTTCGCGACCAAGCGTCATGGCAACAGCTGTGACAATGTCGGCACCAAGGCCCTCCAACCACCACACGTTTCGGACTCTGCCTAGGAGAATGGCATAGTGAGCCAAGATGATTAGTGCATGGATGTTCTTGGACTCGATAAGACTGATGAACTCCCGCGGTATGCGAGCCGCCCATACGAAGATCGCGCCACGGTCCGTAAGGGTGGAGATTGTCTTGTCGTCAACTGAGTAAGGAACTGCTGACATGGGAGGGAAGCGCTCGGGAAGCGTCAGCTGACTGACCAAGTTGAAGCTTTGGCGTAGATAGAGAAGTGCCTGAGAGAGATAGACACAGTGGGGTTTCAGGGGCTCTTCGGCGTCCATCCATAGCTTTTCAATCTCTTTGAGACGTTCATCTTCCACGACTGCGCGCGGGGTTGCAGAAACATTGTATTCGGGCCACCATTCGCGTGCAGTGACTGGCTGCATCTTGCTTCCCACCACCCAGCCCCATCCTGATAATAAAACTGTAAGGGGCCCTCGGAGACCCCATATGGTGCGCAGTGCACAAGACAACATCTTGTCGATGATTTCGGGCGACGGCGTTACTGCACCTGGCGGAATTGACGCACGTAGGTTCTCCATATCAATGGCTGATGTGCGGAAGAGATACACTGCCGTGAATGTTGAGCTGGCGAAGAGGGCTGCAGCGTTCTTCTCAGTAATACTTTCCAATTCGACTCGGTACCTTGTTAGAGCCTTGTTCATCCGCGAAGCTGCCAGAGCATTCATCTTCTTTTTATGTTCTTTGCATTCGTATAGCCGGCCGAGATGCAGCGAAGCGACAGATAGTACGCAGTTTGTGAGAAAGTCATGGTTGTGCGCCATTTCGGGGATATATGCCTGCCACGCTGCCTTTGCTGGATCATCATTTGCCAGCGTAAGGGAAGTTGTGAATTCATAGTGACATAAAAGTTCTTGCAGTGGTGGTGGAAGCAACTCGCGAATGTCCTTCCAAGCGTCGTGTGGGCGAAGAGAGGGCGATATGCTACCATAGGGCGGAGTGTTGCCCTCGGGAAAGGAAGCCGACTGCAAACGACCTTGGGCCGAGAAGGTCGGATGATGAACAGCTTGCTCTTCGACTAATACTACTTCGGTTTGTCGAGGTGTTTGTGTCGCGAGAGCTACTTGGTTGCTAATAGCCACAAGATTTGTCGGAGAATATATGGGAGCTGGTTCCGACTTGGGTGTCTCTGGTCCAGGCGACGACGACACTGGTTGCACCTGCCTAGCGCTGGGTGATTTTGAGCTTGTTAGGAGACGTGAAGACGGAACAAGAGCGAGAAAGCTACATGTGTCGCCCTTTTTATCGCAGTTTGCGCATGACGGGTGTCGACAATCACACTGACGGAGTGTTAGCAATGGGAGAATGATGAGGAAACACTCGTCTCCGAAACCATGCTATCAAGCACGGCGCTTCCGCAGTCTCAACATAGGACATGTCGTTCTTCAGGTGCCCATGTGCCAATCCGGTTCTGTTGTGGCGCGTGTAGTACATACACCCACTCCATGTAGCGCAGGTACATGATTCAGCGTCTACATGTTGCAACCTCTGGAAACATTGCATCAACAGAGCAAACTCACTTTTATTCGTCTCCTTTTGCACTGGTGACACCCCAGTCTGGTCTTGTTATGCGATCTTCTTGTCGCCATCGGAGTTTGCCGTCCAACGGGCTATATACGGCGGATACGGTGGATATGGTGACTGGCGACAACGCACAGACCGTATGTAAGCGCCGCGGATGGCCCTGCTGCTGGATATGTGCAGACGCGTTGAGGTCGCAGGTGGCGTGATGGAAATACAGAAACACAACGGGATACGCTGTTGAAGCATACAGAGTGTGAATGTGAATGTTACTTGGAGATCAGAGTTTCGTACTCGCCGCTCTGACAGCTCCCCACGCCGCCTGCAGCTAGCCTGAGAGGGCAGTTGTCGTATTGCGCGTCCTGTGATTGGCCCAGGCAAACGAGAGGAAGCCTCTCCATTCCGACTGGCTTACGAGAGACGCACAGTCGCATGTCTCATCCTCCAGACATGTGACGCTACACATTCCAGTGGATTTGCATTCACATGGGCATATGCTACAAGTATTGGCAATTGGCAGTACACGCATCTTCACAGCCAGAATCAAAAGCCCCGCTTTGGCGTATATCAACTGTTTTGTTTCTGTTCATGCTTTTGTTACGCCGAGTGCAACACCATGCAAATGCATGCGCATTCACCAAGCTTGCAATCATATACAAGACGTAACACATGGCTACCTGCTAGTAGCTCTTCGCGCTGTCGTCATCAAGCGTATAGCTTAGTTTTTGAAAACAGTAGCCTCGCTCCAACGGCTGGCCGCCTTCGCCCTGTAGTCGTCCTTGACTCCCTGCTCACTCTTCCACTCCTTTAGCAGTGACAGTCCAGCCTTCGCTTCTTCAATCGTCATGTTTGGGAGATCCAGTGTCTTCAGCAGATCCTGCTCGCTCTGAGATTTCGCGCTGTCGTCGAGAATGTAGCGGACGTTGTATCCAGATTGCAGATGCAATGCGCTCTCCGAATGCTTCTTCAGGAACTCATCGTTGTAGGCTTTGAGGTCAGCATCTGCCGGAGGTGTGGTAAACATCTCCTTGATAACCTCTGATGCTTGGGCTGAGAGAGGCTCGGCGGGTTTGCTGACTGTTGTGTGTTAGCAACATGTTACATTGCCAACATCCTGTTGCACCTACTGGCTTGTCGGAAGCGCACGCTCTGTTCATGCAGCTTCGGGTTCTCAGGATCAATCTCTCGTGCAGCTTGCAGACACTTGAGGGCGAGGAGGTACTTGTCTGGTAAATTGTTAGTACCGGTTGAGACAGCAGTTGCAATCATGAGGACATACTTCTCCGGATATAGACTTCGAAGCCCACATTTTGAGCTTCAATGTTCTTTGGCGCCAACTCAAGCATGGGCTGCAAGAACCGCATGGCATCCTCTAGAGGCTGCTTGGTTTGGAGCAGCTTCTCGCCGTTGGGATCAGTGTCCTCCTTTTTGGTGTCGCCATCATCACCCTTTGCAGTTGCCTTTGCCGCCGCCGCCGCTTTTCGTTCAGCCTCAGCCTTGTCCGCCTTTTCCTTCTCTTTCTTGGCCTTCTTCTCGGCCTTTTTGCGCTCCGTAGGATCCAGCTTCTCAAGCTCGACTTCGTTTGGATTGTTCATTTTCGGGTTGTCCGCTAGCCGGACGTACAGTGCGACTGCCTGGGTGGCTGCCCTAGTGAAGAATGGATGATCGCGTAGGTGATCCTCCCATCTGACCATGTCAATGTAGGCACGGATCTGTCCTTTCCGTAGTGAAAAGCTATGGAAGTCGAACTGATCCTCATGCCAAACATCAAAGATGTCGGCGATAGCTGTGAAGCGCTTGAGTGCGAGACCGTACTTCTCCTGCCGTAGGTATGCCTCTCCATCTTCAAGCAGATACCACATACACTGCATATCGTGCAGATCGCCGAGAGGCCCACCCACAGCTTCATTGCGAGTAAACTTGCTCATTGTTTCAAGTGCCTTATCGTTTTCATTGTTCCGTAGCTGGTACTTGGCGCACTTGGTGTTGATGTATCGGTCCCTCTCGTCCAGCTCTCTTGCGTGATTCATCGTCTCCGAGGCTTTCTGGATATCCCCTGCATGTTTGTAAACCCGGGCCTTGGTCTGGCTGTAGTCGACTGACTTTGGATACATTTCAATCAGCTTGTCTATGTACTCCATGGCCTTTTTGAGGTCGCGACTTGAGACATAGTTGTAGTGCTGGGCCAGGAAGTACAACACAGACTGCTCGAAACGATCGGTGGTGTCGCCGTTGCTTTCCGTGCCGGCAGAGCCGTTGATCTTCTTGTCCGACGCATACCCGAGGACAAGTTCCTCAATCACTGCCTTCTTTGCCTCGTCTCGGTAGAGCGCCTTGATGTTAGGGAAGGTTGAAGGCACGCCCTTGTTCAGCATTCGCCTGAGGTACTGGTCCACCTGTGTCTTGAAAGCCTCGCCCTGAAGGAAATCCAACGGTATCCGCCTGGCAGCATCGTTACGCTCGTTCTTGTCGGCGAAGGATTGGTATAGTTCGTTTAGCTTCTCGATGTCGGCGCCATTAGAACGGTCCAGACCCAAAGACTTTTCCAGCCCTTCAAAGTATGCACGGTATTCGCCGTTCCTGTTCAGCAAGATCCGGTAAGCCTTCTCAGCCTCTTCCTTTCGCCCAAGTTCGAGTAGATATTTCGCCTTTAGCTCCAATGCGGCGCGTCGGTCGAGACTGCTCTTGACGATTTCTTCCAGATGCTTGAGAGCACGTTCCACATCACCCGACTCGTATATTATCATGTTCTTGTACAGGGTCGCTTCAGAATGCTCGAGATCGGACTTGGGCGGGGGCTGCTTCAGCGTCTCTTCGTAGGTCTTGAGAATGTTCTCTGCCTCGGCGTGGTTGCCTGCCAGGTGGTAAGCCACGGCCAACGCAGTCCAGTTCTGGCGCAATTGCGGCCGCTCCTGCATCATCCTTCGCCGGCTCTCAATGTATCCATCATAGTCACGGACCTGGCATTGGAGGAGGGCGAGATCGCGGAGAATGTTCAGCGAGCCTGGCTCTAGGCGCAGGGCCATCTTGTAAGACTTGATGGCCTCGGGGTAGTTTTTGATCGAGCGCCACAATAAACCATAGACGTGCCAGCAAATGTGCGACTTCATGTCATTGCGAAGGGCTTCTTTGCAGAGAGCAAAGGCCTCTTCGCCCTGGTTTGTCGAGTTGAGAATCAGGGCCTTCATCGCCTGGGTGTCGCCATGCGTGGGGTGCTTCTTCAAGATCTGTTCGGCAGCTTTGAGGCCTGGCGGGGTCAGCGGTGTTGTGTGGTGTCCTTGCGCCAATGCCTACCCTTCTTGTACTGCTTGCCCTCGTAGTACTTGACAAGCGAGCGGAAGAGCGTCTGCTCCTTGCTGGGCAATGGCTGCGGCATGGTGACGGCCGTGTGAGGCGTGCGCACAGCGTTGGGCAGAGTCGGCCGGCGAGGACCTTCTGTTTTGAATTGAGAGGTGCGTTCACCTCGGAACCAGGCTGGGGAGGGCTAGAATAAATTTCGCAGATGATTTAATCGGTACAATGAATCATCGCGACGCGAACCGCTCAGCAAGCAACAGTGGCACTGGTGGCTGGATTGCACGGCGCTATAGTGTGGGGAGCTCTGAAATTCGATGTCGGAGTGCCCATGACCGCTAGCGCACCTCGACCTTGAGTGCACGTGCGCACATTTACACCCCGCATACATGGGGCTATATGGAGGAGGGCCATTTCACCCATTTTCTTAATAGTATCTGGCGGTGGAAATCACTGAACACTACAACTTTATACAGTGTCTCTCGTCCATACCTTACAAGCCATACAAGTCCCTTTGCTTGCCTTTACTTGGACAAGCGCCCTGACCGCCGCTTTCCCCCTGTATCCTCGCTCTTTTTCTCCGCTTTGGCAGCAGTCTTCTTCTGCTTTGTCGTGCCATTAGCCGTGGTCTTGCGCTTCTTATCCGGCTGCTTTTCTTCAACTTCATCAGTCGTCTCCTCTTCGGCTTCCGCTTTGACTTCTTCCTTGACTTCTTCCTTGACCTTCTTACTAGCACGCTTCGGTTTTGCTGGTAGCTTTTCTTCAGCAGCGGCTTCTTCCTCTTTGACGGCAGCTTTCTTAGCATTCTTGCGCCCTCCCTTGGCCTTAGCGGGTGCCTCTTCCTCAGCTTCGTCATTTTCCTTCTTGATATCCTCAGCCTTCCTCTTGTTACCCTTCTTAGGCTTCGTGTCCTCTTCGTTGTCCCCTCCCTCTGCATCATCGGAAACATCGCCAGCAACAGCTGCTGTCTTCTTCTGGATGCTCGGAACGATAGCCGAAGTCCGACCACCAACCTTGAGAAATGTAATCTTCTCGCCAGTCGGAAGCTTGCTGCCCTCTTTCTTTCCTTTGCCCCAGCGATGCTTCATGAGCCAATTCTCGGGGAAGCTGTCCGAGTCTCCATTGGCTTCTACAGCTGTGTCGCAAACATACATGATGGCATCATGTAGTCGCTTGACTTGCTCGTCGGTGAAAGTGTTGCTGTATTGCTCGGGATGCAGTTTGGCCTGATACATGACCTCGTCGCTACCAATATCAGCATGATGCCTAGACTATTTTGAGATGGACTTACCCAACCCAGTTGCCTATGCCCGATATGTTGGCTGCCCGAGGTCAGATAAGGGTTGTCTTTTAGGCTTGGTGGAGATGTGCGAACCTTGATCCAGCAGCAGTGCCTTGACGGGCACCTTCTTACTCCTCAGCTTCTTGCTCAGCCATTCAACGGTCAGAATGTCCTTGTCAATCACGGGGTCTGGTCCATTTTCCTTCAAGGGGGTCGTCTTCCTCATATCTTCCGCAGCAGCATCCACCAGCCTAATCCGAGCCAGTCGTCTTGCATCTACGAATGCGACTTCATTTTTTGGTTCTTCTTTCAGCTGCAGAATGAACTTCCAGTACTTGGGTGGCCACTCTGCTTCCTCTGGCTTGGTCGGTCGGTAGTAGGCTGTTTCGTCGTTGCTGAACTTCATCCAGCCAGACATGCCAAAATGCATCACAGGGTGTGGCGGCTTGTCCATGACGAGCCAGAAATATTTGCCCTGCTGTCGCGCGTCTACTATCTTCTTGCCGGACATTGCTTCTTGGAAGGCTGATGCAGAGGTTCCCACTTTCCCATAGACAATCTGGGCGACGCCGTCAGGTGGTGTCATGCGCGTAAGATGTTCACAAACGCACATTGTCTTCTTGCGTTTTTACCGCCTGTATCGTCTTTCCGACAGCATGTTTCTTCAGGAAGTGCACAATACGTGCCACTTCGGCGATCTGATCAGCGTCAGCAACTGTCACGCGCGTGCAACTGGAACGCGTCCCTACCTCGGGTATCCTAACAGTAGGACCGCGTTTTTTGCACCTGTCGGTGGACTAGTCTAGAATCTGCAGCAACGAGTGTAGGATAGGTTACACGTGCACTGGGTACCGAGCAGTGGTTGTGAGTTGAGTGGACTGGTACTGTGAATGACAAGGGTTGGAGGCTTACAGTGACCGTGCGCCAGATGGTCATGGTCGCCAGTTGGACACCCCTACCACAACAACAACAAAACTTCAACGCGTCATAACTCAACCAATATGAACCTAATCCAAGAAGCGATTAAAGAAATCAAATCGCGAGAGCTAGGAGAACAATTCTCGTACTAACAAATTGCTAAAAAGTACAACGTACCACAAACAACGCTAATAAGACGACACAAACACCAAAGCAACGACTATGGCCTACGCAACTAATCCCTCCACCTAGAACGCGAAGCCAAGCTTATACAATACGTCAAAACGCTTACCAAACAACGTTTGCCACCTATAAGAATAATAATACAATAGTTTGCCAGCCAGTTAGCTGGCAAACTAGTCTCCAAAAGCTAGGTTACCCAGTATCTCCGCCGGCATCCCAACCATCTCATCTCTCGCTCAGGCACAGCTATGGCCAAAGAGCGGACCAAAGCTAATTTAGGGGCTAAGTACAGCTTGTACTTTAAGCTTTTACATAAAAAGATTAAGGAGTACAATATACAACCCATCAATATATTCAATATAGACAAAAAGGGGTTTTAACTTGGCCAGGTTGGCAGTACAAAACGTATATTCAGTAGGAGACTCTACGAGCAAAAAGAGGCAAGGCAAGCACTTGAAGATAGCTCAACTAAGTAGATAACGGTTATAGCTTGTATTTGTTCAGATAGTACAGCTTTAAGTCCAACACTCATCTTCTAGGGATCTAATAGGTCAGTTTAATCGAGCTAGGTTAAAGCTATACAAGCCAACGAGCACTCAGTCTTTGTAACCTCATCTCCCTCTAGCTAGACCAACAACAATATTAGGTTGGCTTGGCTCAAGGGGGTTTTTAAACGGGAGACCAGACGATACGCTTCAACTAGGTATTGATTATTAATCCTTGACGGCCACGGATCCCATGTAACTATGGAGTTTATTGAGTATTGCCATGATAACAAGATCCTCTTGTTTGTATTTCCACCTCACGCTACCCATACGCTTTAACCACTTGATGTAGTGATGTTTAAACCTCTGGCAACAGCTTACTCAACTCAGTTATCTGGATACCTACAGGACAGCCAGGGGTTGCTCAGTTTAACCAAAGGAGACTTCTTCCCGCTCTTCTAGAGGTCCTAGACCTCTGTATTCAGGCCTTAACTTATCAAAAGGTCTTTTAAAGCCACCAGTATACAGCCAGCCAACCCAGACGTTGTACTTAAGAGGTTTGCCAAAGAGGCTTTAGATTCTGAAAGCAGCCAGTCAGTCCTCTCTAGAGACGATTAGCTCAAGCTCAAATCAATCGTACGCCGTGAGGTGAAGGATTAGAGCAGTAAGGACGTCAAGAAGCTTCAACGAAGCTTGTGCCACATCTCAGCTCAAAACAGTATACTTCATGAGGAGATCAGGGGCCTTAGGCAGTCCCTAGCCATCAAGGAGAGGCGACTAAAGCAGTTATTCGCCCTCTAGCTTAATGAGGACGAGGTTTACTATAGGGGAGCCAAAATATAGTCGCCTAAGAGTGTACAACGATCCCGCGATCGTTAGGAGGCACAACAATAATAAGCTAAGCTTAAAAAGCTTTAAAAAGCTAAGCAAGCCAAGATTAAGAAGGCAAATCGCGATTACGAGCTTCAAATTAAAGCTGCGAAGCGTGTTAAGCGAGAGAAGGGTTGGGAGGAGAGCAGAAAGCGGAGGGCTGCAGAGCAAGCTAAAAAGGAGCGCCGTAGAAGCCTCCGCGACGCTAAAAAAGCTATACAATTGCCCTAAAAGGGTAAGCGCAAAGCTTCAAAACCTTATAAGCCAGCTACAAAGCGTTAAAAGCGTAGTAGTGTTGCTCCAGCTATAGTAAGAGCCGCAAGGGGTGCACTAGCTGTTGTACCGCGTAGTCGACGAGACCAACTAATAACGCCCTCTAAAAAAAAATCTAAATAAGCTAAAACTTTTATAGACCTATATATAGTATAATCCTAGCTTTGCGCAGTTTTATCACGATTTGTAGGGGCTATACAGCCTCATCTTTTTGATTATATTGTTGTTGTTGTTGGGGTGTCCAACTGGCGACCATGACCATCTGGCGCACGGTCACTGTAACTAGCCCCACCACAAAGTGCGCGCGACTACAAAGTGCGCGCGACCACAAAGTGCGCGCGACCACAAAGTGCGCGCGCGCCTTACAACCACCTCAACCTCAACGCGTCGTATCCCCACCACCATGGCTAATATTGAGGCTGCGCTTGCAGCTATTAATGCCCTAGGACCTGATGAGCCTTTTTCGTATACAGATATTGCAAAAAAATATAGTGTTGTTCGATCTACGCTTACCTGAAGACACCAAGGCCTACACGCCTCACGCGCGATAGGTGGCCAAAAACGGCAGCTCCTCCACCCACAGCAGGAGCAGGCCCTAATCGCCTATATCAATCGACTAATAGATAGAGGCTTACCACCTACTCAGCCAATGATACGCAATTTTGCCTCACAGATCGCCAAGACTGAGGTTGGAGTACACTGGGCTAGTCGCTTCGTCCAGCGCTATCCTGATCAACTTACCTCAAGGTGGGCAAAAGG
>NW_007360288.1:1065316-1074145 GCF_000359705.1 Exserohilum turcica Et28A
CCATAGGCCTCAGTTTCGCCGCGGTGTCGTCTCATCAACGTCATTCGTGCTACACCATGCTTTTTCGCGATTGCTTGATACGAGAATTTATCTCCTGGTTCTCGCGATTCGATTTCTGCAATCTCTTCTTGAATCGGGTCCATATTGGTTGAGTTTTGACGCGTTGAAGTTTTGTTGTTGTGGTGGTGGGGGTGCTCAACTGGCGATGGTGCTCATCTGGTGCACGGGCACTGTAGCGTAAGACGCGAGGGCGCGTCCTCACGAGGCGCGCGTGCAACAACGTCATCGGTTGGTCTCCCGTGTTGCCATGAGCAATTACAACCCGTGACATTTTCACTCCATTCATTGCTCTCGTGAAGTCCAAACATGGTTGTCGAGAAAGCCTTCGTCTCCCAGGATTCCAGGAAGGACTTGCCTTTCTGGGCTGCCCCGCAATGCCATTGGCAGCATGACATGAGTTTACGATAACGCGGTTTACATAATGGACCGCCCTACACGCCAATTCGCAGATATTTGAACCCGATGGTTTCGCTCAAACGTCGCGAGGATCCTGCAGTGCGCACAAGATGCGGTTGAATTGGACAACGCTGTTTGCCTATGCGGCCTATGTCTCCGCGCATGGAGCCCACCATGCTGAAGGACAGGACTCCTTCTCTCAAGAGCGACTAGATGAGTTGGAGAAGAAGTGGGGTACAGACGTAAGGAAGATTTCCGCACCATGGCACTGAATTGGGACTGACTGCGGCGTAGTGGCCTTTTTCTGGCATCTCAACCTTTGCTCATTTGCCATACACACGCTGCTTGACTCAGCCCGAGACGACATACGACATTGCCATTCTTGGTGCACCGTTCGATACAGCAGTTTCATACCGTCCGGGTGCCCGATTTGGGCCTCGAGCTATTCGCGCTGGCTCTTCGCGCCAGACGTCCTTTCGTGGCTTCAACCCGCGCGCCAATCTCAACCCATACACGTCGTGGGCAAAGATTGTCGACTGCGGAGACATACCCGTCACACCCTTTGACAATGCATTGGCGCTGAGGCAGTTGAGCGAGGCTTTTATGGAGCTAGGAAAACGGCCAGCAACCGAGAAGAGCACACAGAGCGGAGTGCAATACTTCAAGAAGCCGAAGCTGCTTACACTGGGTGGGGATCACAGCATTGCACTACCAGCGTTGAGAGCATTGAAGGAGGTGTATGGGGAGCCCATCACTGTCGTACACTTTGACGCCCACCTAGACACATGGCACCCGGGTAAGCAGTTTCAGCAAGCTTAACTAGAAGACGATTAACTCATCAATAGCCCGCTACCCATCGACATGGATCAACTCGGAGGATCCGACGACACAATCCTTCTTCAACCACGGTAGTATGTTCTGGTTCGCCTCGACCGAGGGTCTGATTGCCAATGGCTCAAGTGTGCACGCGGGGCTAAGGACCAGACTGTCGGGCGACGACGCCACAGACTACGACGACGACACGCAACAGGGCTGGCATCGCATCGTCACCGACGACATTGACGACATAGGAGTCAAGGGAGTCATCGCATCCATCATGGACCGCGTTGGCACCGAGAGACCTGTCTATCTCAGCATCGACATCGACGTGGTCGACCCCGGAATGGCGCCAGGTACCGGCACACCGGAGCCTGGAGGTTGGTCGACGCGTGAATTGCTTCGGATCCTGCGAGGCATCGAGGGCCTGAACCTAGTTGGAGCCGACATTGTTGAAGTCAGCCCGGCATATGACGCAGCAGAGACGACTGGCCTTGCCGCGGCACAAATTGAATATGAGGTTTTGACGAACATGGTGCACAAAGGCCTTGTTGAGCAGGCACGGACTGGGAAACCCCAAGCCAAGGATGAGCTGTGATGGTTTGATGGAGTTGCCGAGGGTATGGGAGAGCAGCATAGAGTTGGTTTGGCGGGCTGATGAGGGCCATGTCTAGTATACCATTTGATGCAACATGTAGGCGGGATGCAGTGAATCGAGAAGTAGATGTAGATGTAGATGCAGATGGAGATGGAGAGTAAATACATCTGTAGATGAATAGTTGTGAGTATCTGAGACACTCCAAGTCAGTCGTACAGCAGCCATCCCGCAGCACCAGTGTTCCCGAGTCGACACAGCTTATCTGAAAGATTTTTTCTACAAGTCGAGAGCATGGGAGTCTGGCAGCCGATGGATCAGTGCTGAAGCTGAAACCAACCTGCAGTACCATGGCCGGTCCTGACGATCGTCGACGTATCGTGCATAAAGCAATTTGACTTGCACAGCGCAAAGCAGCACAGAGCTCCGTCGGCCGCTTGCCGCGCCAGTCATTAAGCCATTAGGTAATACCGCCCGCTCCACGCGACCCGCATCTCCACTCGAGTCCATCCAACGCAGGCTGCAGGCAGCAACGAAGGCAGCAGCCCGGCAAAGGCTCGGCCAAACCCAGCACTAGCACTAGCGCAGGCGCCCGGACCGCCAGCACGTGAAGCGCTAAACTAGCGCCTCGCCCGCGCATACTTAAGCCCGCCGCCCCCCGCCCCCCTCGTTTGCTCTTCAGCTCTCTTTGCCTTTTGGCTTAGATCAAGTGTAGTAGTATGGCAGCCCCCCATATTGAGTTTGGCTTTTCCAGTTAACGAAAACTAGTCTGTTCTTTTCAGGTATGCAGTTCACACTCCCATATCCTATACTCCATATTTCGTTTTCCAGATCTCGCATCTCAAGCTCCCATCTCTCATCCCGCACATCAACTAACCATCGCATTAGTTTAATCTCTGAAACGTGACTACGGTCACATTCAAGATTATTCTTATTTTTGTAAACAGTGGACGGCTCCCTAGGCTTGCTTATAGTCGTCCTCACAGTGTCGTCCGTATCGCACTACCTCGGACTGACGCGAACTTTTTCATCGAGTATTCTGGATAGCTCCTGTCGCTTGAGGAAGAAGATAGTCGTGGTCGTAAATTTTCAATACCAGTAACAATACGCTCAACAACACGCAACAATACACTCAACAATGCGTATCCCTGGTCTTTCCCCTATCTCCTGCATGGGCTGCGCCTCACGACACGTCAGCTCAATATACGTGCCAACGAATGATTGGCATATGCGTTTATCCGTAATCCCGCTTGTATCATCTCGAACCATATCCACACGCATTGACAGTGATATCCAATATCGCAGTGGAGATGAGTCAATTATCTCCAATTAGATGAGACGTAGAAGCGCCAGGTTTGCCTCTTATCTCGGTTAGCTCTTAGCGAAGCGTTTTATTGGCCATATCGCCGTAACACGATACTTTTATGCTCCCGCATTGCCAAAGACACAGTCAGTGCAGCGCTTGCAATCAATGAATGCGCCGTAGTTACAATATTGGAATTCCATTTTCGTGTCCAACAGCAGTAAAAGAGGGACGGGGGCGTAAAGACTAACGTTTGCGGTTAGTTATGCTGTTGGTGGCGCTACGCATTCATCTATTCTTGTGGTTCTACGCACCGGTTGATTGGTTTGCGTCGCTGTGCAATGAGGGCATAGACCTGATCTTGCGCAGCGCTCTGTATGTGATGCGATATAGTTTCTCGCAGATCATGCTATGCACAGCACCTACCCTTGTCCTCGTCTGCCACTGCAACTGCTCTGATAGGTTAGTACCTAGCATACCCACATGCGTGAGTGGAGTTCTGCAGTTTACCTATACGCTACGCTCGATGGAACGTTGCGGCGCAAGGATTGCTTATAGCGAATCAGAACTGTGTCTCTGGCACTGCCGTTGCGTTTTCGACATGTCAGTGCCAGCGCTGCGCTGCCTATTGGCTGCTCATGTAGGCCTGGCCTAGTTTCAGCCTGATGCGCCTTGCACCTCTCCAGAACGGACATCGTTTCCGACTGCGTTATGTGTATGCTCGTCAGCAGTCGTATATATACTCGTAGCAGAGAAAGTAATTAGAGAGATGTGCACCAGTAACGCCTACAAGTTGCAACTCATACTCACGCTCGTACCCCACGAAACATGTCCGCCATAGTTACCGAGGAAGCCTTCGTCGAAGTCCTTCGCACTCAGGTGCAGCAGATAACGAACCTGTTATCAGATATCGACCACCAACTGAACGCTTTAGAGGAGTCCTCATCAACGACAAGAAAGCAAGTAGAGAGACGCCAACTCCGCTCCGGACCAAAATCTGGGAAGCAACAGCGGCTATATCAGTTAGCTAATCAGATTGAGAGATCTAAGTCTCAGACCCACGACATCTTTGAACAACTTCTCGATAGATTAAGGGCCTTCTCGAACACAGATTTAACATCATTGAAAGCTCAAAACATTCCGAAAGAGGCCGTAGCACAGAATTCCACGTGCTTTGGCAATCAAATCGATCAGATTGAACAAGCCAACATTAAGTTGATCACGAGCGGCGCTACGGTCAAAGACAAATCAACAGCCTCCAGCAAAATAAGCGCAAGCACTATCGCCTCGATAAATGTGGTACCGAAGAGTCCTCAGGAGCCTCTACATGGGCACGTTTTACCCATCTTGCCACATGATCCACCCAACGAGCAGGCACTCAACGAGCAGGCACCCGACGAGCAGGCACCCGACGAGCAGGCACCCAACGAGCAGACACCAGCTCCACGATATCCATGTCAACACTCACAGCTTTTCGAGAACATGGCTTCAACTATACAGAAGGCACAAACCGACCTTGAACACAGCAAGGTTGCTGAACGTGGCTACCTCATACTAGTCTAGCCCCCTTGACGAAGACTTATCTGAATTTTGGGATGGATGTGAAGCGGCACCCCATGACAAGAACATGGTACAGGGATTCATTCTTCAGCCTCATGATTCTGGTTACCTAGAAGTTTTAGTGGATCCATCAGCTTCCATCAATCTCACCACTATTCCCTCATTTGAAGAAACATCACAGCCACCACAAGACCCAGAACAAGACTTTCAGAATTGGATTGAGCAGCCCCAACAATATGGTAAATATTTAATCTGCGATCCACTCAAGGAACACAAAGTCAACAAGATCCTCGATGCAGGATCACTTAACCTGAGACCTCAAATACCTGGAATCAATTCAGCTTACTGGTACGTAAGCTTTGATGCTGACACCCCGGCCCCAATGCACATAGAAGATGCCAATACGGGATCTGCAAACCTGTTGCTTGCAGGGGCAGACAAGCATTGGCTTATCATCCATCGCAGTAGCGCCTCAGAGTTTGAAGACTGTGTCAAGAAAGAGCTTTCTGGAGGTGATTGTTCGCAGTTCGTTCGCCACCAAGACTTCATTCCTGGTCCGCTGTGGTTAAAGAAAAGAGGTATTGCGTTCGAGATTGTTGTTCAGAAACCAGGAGACATCATGTGCACGCTCCCTGGGCGCACGTACCACGCTGTCCGAAATACGGGCAAGAATTTTGCCGTTGCTATAAATTACGAATTCGAGGATGCACCCGATCAGCCGTTGGAGTACCGATGGTGCTCTAAAGGCAGAACTAAATGCGGTTCTACAGCCCTTACCATGGAAGACTTCCAAAGGTCCCCTATGGTATCATCCGATACTTCTTCATCTATCGATACAATCGTTATTCTACAAGAAGAATTGAAAGATGGACCAATGGAAAAGAACCACCTGGAGATGTCAATTGAATCTACCTCGCAGGAATTTATCAAGCGATGTTCAAATCCGGAGTGGTTTGGATATAAGAGCAAACAGGAATTGCAGACGGATCTTGCTTTGTTCAACCCTGGACGTCAGTTGAACGACACTGTCCTTCGTCAACTTCTCGAATTGATATCCCTCCCACACGGTTACGTTGTCGTTGAGTCTCTTGGACTAGACCTTTTGAGACTATCCACGGAACATATACGCAACGACGATGTCAAGGGACTCGTTTTCCCGTTTCATGTGAACAAATCGGATCCTTCGAGCACCGCTGATCGTGATCATTGGGCGATGGGCATCCTCGATCTAGGAAGGAAGTTGTTTACTACTTACGATTTACCAGAAGACCTGTCTCTGGAATACAAATTCTCTTTGGAATGCGCGTTACAAGAAGAAAGTTCAACCCATTCTGTTTCAGAGCTGAATGTTCAAGCTGTAAGTCTTCTATCCTTTTGCTTAATAGTTTAAATAAGTTATTTGCATAATCCACTAACACTTATTTTTAGCTGCCACCAAATCCAGATGGGCAATCCTGTGGCTTTTGCTGTTGCCTTGCGCTAGAGTGCTACCTTGATGGTATTAGCCACGATGAGAAGACACGCGAGACCCTTCGATTCCGTTATCTCTCAAAGTTGGTACATCATTACGAAACTTCTGCCCGTCTTAGCAAGGTCCTTCCATATTCGCAACCAATGAAAGTAACAGCAGCGTTAAGCTTGATTGAGCTACCTCAAATCGACACTGGACCTCCTACGCACAGTCATGAATTCTCAAGCGAGTGTTTGGATGACGTAGAGATGGAAGAGACCTCTAGAAATACCCTTAGAGAAGCACTTGCATCTACGGAGACATCAATCGATTTGGAACGCAAGGCTCGGCTGGCGCAAATGATCATGCAATGCTCCTCTAATGATTTCCCTAGGATCAATGACTGGAAATTATCTGTTGCCGAAAATACTAACCTGGCTGCTCAGAATTCTGTACGGACAATCCCTATGGTAATGGAAGAAATTTCACGAAGCAAAGAAGCCTTCTCCGCTCCAACTCTGCATCAACGCCGGCTACTAATAGAGCTGGCTGTTATGTATGAAATCCAAGTTCGAAAGGAAGTCGAGCATATGCAGACAGCCCGAAAACTAAGGAGAAGGGCACAAGCAAATGGAGAAAAGGTAGAGCCTCTTTCAAATAGTGGCAAGACGGCCCAAAATAGAGTTCTAGACAGAATTATCTGGCAAAGTGCATCTGGAGATCGGATTTCTTATAAAAACCAGAAACTTGGATCCAAGGAGCGATTCCGCCTGAGGGAGCGAATAAACATCGGCCAGAATTTGTGTGCTATCGTACTACGACTTGGCCCAGGAGCTTTATCTGGCTTGCCAGCTACCACAGTATATCCCTCAGAGATATCAATTTCCTTTGGTAAATGCTGTCACATATCTCTTTGTCAAGCAATCGAACCTCGCGAGTAAGAACCATAACCTCTATACCGTTCGCTATGCTGATATCCTCTAGTTATCATACTATGTCGGCATTCGATGTGAAGTTCTTTCTTGATTGGTTCGATAGATTGAACCCAGCATTTCTACGAAACTCAAAAACGCTCGATTTCCAGTATTTGCTCCCTCAGTACAAAGACCTAGTTGTTAAGGAGTACTCTATAGAGCATCAAAATTGTAGCTCATTGATGAAGAGAAAGCTGAGGCCTCCTAGATGTTCTGAGTCACGCCCAAGGGCAGAAAAGAAGCCAAGGAACTTGACTGATAGCTCTTGACGTTTAATGGATTTGCGTTGTTGATTTTTAGGTTTCTAGATTTAGTAGGCGGATTGTTAGAGAAGCGAACTACAGCACTACAGTCTTGAGCGCTAACTCCTATATTGTAAATGTCTCTAAGTAGTTAAAGTAAATAAAGCCTGTCTCCGTCCACGGACTTAGAATACTCTTGGTTTCCATAGCCCTGTCGTAGGTCCTATTTCTATCTTGTAGCTACTATGTCAGAGCACCAACCGACAAAGCGAGTTCGACTCGTGGAGCACCAGCCTTCTAATGGAGGTCTATCGCAGAGCGTCTCCCAGGAGACTGCCTTTACATTCCCAAAGTCCCTTACGCTACCGATACCTTCGTCTTACAATCATGCCCTGGGCAATCTAAAGGGTAACTTCCAAGGAAAAGCCTTCCAACAACATGGAAAAAGTTGGATTACGTTAATTAGTATTGAGTATGAATTTGTTACACGGGGTGGATTGCTGATACTTCTCTAATCTCGTTCCAGGTTAGGGCGAGTGAGCCTTTGTAGGATTAGCTCCGTGGGAGGTGTCTGGTATGTCTTAGTGGAAAAGAGTTATAGGATTTAACTAAAGGTTTAATTAACAGTCTAATCTGTATTACTATAGACTAACAAGTAATAATCTTGTTAAGTAAAGATACTAGTAAGAAAGTACAATTTAAGTTGACCACAACGAGAATAAATAATGAAGTCCATCCATCCTTATATCCTTATTGCTTCCAGTCCTGTCCTCCCTGGCTTCCTATCTTGGCGGGAGGTTTGGGAGGACGTTGGCTTCCCTATCCTCAGTGGCCTCCCAGAGGCCATGTCTTGGCGGGATGCCAAGTCACGTGATCTTCGCCCCGCGATAATCGTTCTATTTGTTGGGATCCCCAGTGGTTTCCCAACCATCCGCTGTCATACCTGGGGAGAGGATCCTTCCTGCTGTTACTTGTAACATTACCTCCCCCTTTAGGGCTATCGTCTCGATACCCTAGGTTATCGTTTTCCCGCGCCGCGTGTTGAAGCGTCGGCCGCGTATAAGGTCGGAGCCCGCCCACTCATTGTAGCCGTTCCTTCCTATAGTGTGGGTGGTCAATGCGTGCAACGGGTCAGACAATGCAACACCACCACTAAAATGTCCGCCTATCAAAAATGAGGCTGTAGAGCACCATACAAAAGCTATTATCACGAGATTTTTTAGTGGAGTAGTCTAAATAGTTCAAAAAACAATCCTATCTACTCAAATTTCTTTGGCAGTTTGATGTTGCGGCCGCGCATCGTTGTTTTGGTGGTGGGCTGCGCAGCCGACGATGCAGACGCACCACCACTTTGGCTGCCTGCATCACCACCACCCTTTGACTTTTTTGACTTTTGAGACGATGAAGCTTTTTGTTTAGGTATATTTTTGCTT
>NW_007360288.1:1081922-1088424 GCF_000359705.1 Exserohilum turcica Et28A
CCTCTTTCAAACAAAAGAGGGTATAGAAGCAACTATTACCTTTATTCAAGAAACAAAGGCTAGAACACAAGCCTAGTACAAAGGAAACACAGAAAACGAGGAGTAATACCTGTAACAGGTAGCCATACACCTCCCCCACCCTATCCCCCCCTACCTACCAACTAATAGGCTACGAGCCTCACCTTCATCTAGTTAAAACCCCTCCTAAATATTGTAGCTAGAAACAACCTACTTAGATACTTGTAGGCCTAAAAATCCTACACGTCTTATATAGCCCTTTGGGCTGAAAAAGGACGTTCAACTAGAATAATAATAATAATATAGAAAGTCCCCCCTTTACTATATTAGTACACCCCCAGTTCTATTGCAATCTCTCACTCATCAACGAATCCCAACCGCTTAGCTAATCAACACCGGCGATCTAATTATTAGCTACTTGGCCGACTTTAACACCAACATAGAGTGCTTAGCAAAGGCGGCGAACAGCCACACCGCTAGTACGCCGCTACACAGCCACGCAGCCACAGATCTAACACTTCTAGCAGGTAGACATAGATTTAGCACAACAACACGACAACCTTTTAAGCCTAAGCGCAGTGTTCGGAATAAGATAGGCATATAACGAGCTGTAGTTTGACAGAGTTTTAATAAGATGCATAAGCTTTAGACGCACCTATCGCTAATTGAATTGAGGCAGTCGCGTGATAGTTATGTTAAATTATCGTATTACACGTTAAGCAGAATCTATCTCGAAGAGGCCTCGAGAGGAGATAGATTTTGTCATTCAAGGCTACTATCCTGAGAGTTTGTATGCCTCTAGCCCGTCTTTGTATTTGTTGTGTTGGGGGCTGTTTATGGCGTCCCAGCACGCAGGGTGTCCCGTTACGCAGGGATAGACATTACAATCGTACCTTGCCTAGCCAGCCATCATTGTTTGGGCCCGTAAATCCCTGGAATAAGGCGAATTGAGCCAACTTTAGTCTTCAGCTAACGCCTGTCTATATGTGGTGAAAAGCCCCATGTGTCGAAAACGACCAATTGGATTATAAAGATCATAGACTTCTCGTTGACCCTGGCGATCCAGTTGGTTATCTTCGGCATACGGCGTTTTTCGTTACACATTTTTGAAGATTGCCACCCAGATCGCAGACCTAAAGAATGGCTTCAGTAACCTAACTAGTTAACTATGTTTGTTGTTTTCTGGATAGCTGCAATATGTGGTACGATTGGGCGTTCCCTAGAGCATTGAGTGGATGATCGTTAGAGCTAAAGAACTTATTGGCCAGCCGCGTGCTAGCTCGCATAAGCACAGAGTCATAGAAGCTTCGGAGTTCAAACCAAAATAAACTGCTCTCTAGCTACAGAAGATGGGCGATGCATTCATAATTGCATCTTCTAAGAGAGAATGTCAATCAATGGCTGAATAATTTTATTGCTATTTACTCTAGGCTACAAAACGCCAAACTAAGAAGACTAGCAGTTTTGACATAACTATAAAATTTGAGGGATGAAAACGAACAAATGAACGAAAAGAACTGAGAATCCTAAACCCTTACTCTTTAAACCTTTTCGAGGTTCTTTTCTTTGTTACAGCAGAAGTAGATTTGCTTCTCTTGGCTTTCTTTGGCTGTGGCACCTCTGGTATCTGAACTGGACGTGAACCCATGGAACCTGTTTGCATAGGTTCTTGATAGATATGAGCACCAAATCCTAACTCTGGGGCATAACCTGAGTTGTAAATATCGGGTTGATGCACTGTTATCGGGTTATGTCCTTGTTGAAGCATGGATAATGCCGGGGCTGGGTGATTTGGTAAAGAGGTAAATTGTCCGTTGGGGTTACTGTTAGGGTTGTGCGTGTAATTGTTGAAGTTTGGTGAATACTGAAAAAGTGGCTGCTGTGGAGGCGGGTCAGACATACTCCATTGCATCGACATCGCGTCGTCTTCACGTGGGCGTTTTGGCGACCCATGATATGAGCCTCCAGTGCTCTTAACGCGTCGTAAAGGCTGTTTCCTTTGTCTGACATTCTGCTTCGTCTTTATTGGCTCTTCATCGTCATCGTCGTCGTCTGATGGATCATCTTCATCAGCAGATGTTTCTGGTGTTTCGTTGCCCTCTGAAGCCTTGTCGTTAGAGGTCTCATCTCCCGAACCGTCGTCCTCTGAATCATCAGCAGGCCCAGCTGTCAAAAGTCCTCTGCTTGTTCTGAGTATTTCCTCAGGTAACTCTCGTTTCCCATCGGACCCTGAGCGAGGGTTACGAAAGTTGCTTTGAGGTCGTTTTTTTCGTTCCTGGTGAACCTGCCACTCCCAAAGGCCCCGAGTTTCCTCATTAATAACTCCCATCCCCGTGATACCCTTACCACACGTATTTTTCTAGCATTCACATTGTAAGTTAGGATATTTCTTACATACCAGAAGTTGGAACAAACTCACCAGGTCCTGTACTGTGGACCACCAACGCCCGTCGTCTAAATGAGAGCGAAACATGCTCACTTCTTCCCCGAACTCATATATGATAGTGATTCCGAGATCGACGTTGTGCATGGACAGCGACTTCATGATGAGATCTCGGGCCTTCCGATCGAGACCGGTCCTTCGACGATCAAACAGCTTCTGTGCTTCTTTCGATGCCATAGTAACTACGACTGGTTGAGTAGAGCAATAACAAGGTAAGAATGGTTGTGATTGACAGTTTTTTGCTACAAATGCATGGTATATGTATCTATAGAACCCGCAGTTGGTGGAACAAGCGCGCTGCAAACTGAGCCTGAAACTTATTGGCCGTGGCAAAATCCACATGCTGTACCAACAGGGCACGGCGGTTCATAGGACATATTTGGGCCAATAGGAATGCCCGCATAAGCGCAGCTATATTTGAAGGATCAGAGATCTTCTCTGCATATGTACGGCGCAACTCGAACCCCTGACCATGAATGTGGGGCCAAAGTCCCACGTTGCGCTCCATTCTGAACAACGGGTTTCCGCAAATCGCTCACCGCAAACACGCCACTATTCCGCTTATCGGCTTTCGGTTCTTGTTTTTTCATTTTCCATTTTAAGCATTGCTCGGATATAAGGCCAGATATATATGCCGGGCGTACGGCCTGGACCTTTCCGAGGCAAATAATCATGCAAACTAGCTTGGTCTACGCGGTGGCATTAGCCTCTGCATTTGGTCTGCTTCTCATCTGGAAAGCGCTTCGCTTCTTGGAAACACCTGCACGGCGTAGGCTGTGTTCTTTCCTGCGTAAAAGATTGATCTACACAACATTCTACCGTCGTCGGATCGGCTCGGACAATGTGTCTGTTCTCACTTTCTTGAAGATCGTTATTTATTTTGCCGCCAATATTGCAGCTTGCGCTCTTGATGTCGGCAATCGTGAGGAATTAGCCAATCGCTGCGGGAGTCTATTCATCATAAACCTTGTACCACTTCTATTGGGAGGAAGAACTAGTCTGCTTGGAGACCGACTTATTCGACTACACCCAAGCCAATCATCTCTTATCCATCGTTGGGTGGGTCGCGTTTGCATTGCAGAAGGCCTGGTACACGGCGTTTTACATGCGATGTTGGGCCCACGTCTTACGATAGTACAATCGTTGGTACGTACTCAACGAAATGGCCTCTACAAACGCTTACACTCAATGCTCTATAGCTTCTTTCTCTCGCCACTGCTTTGATAGTCGTTTCATTCATATTTGTTCGTCGATATATTTTTGAGCTTTTCATAAAGACACATCTGCTTTTTGCATTGATGTTCGTCGGTGTGCTCTGGTTCCATATTCCGTTCCGTAACCGAAGAGCCCTTGTCTGCCTTAGTCTAACTTCGGCAGCCTGGCTTGTTCAAAAAATCCTTTGGCTTATTCGGCTTGGCAATCAAAACTTAGGCCTTAAAACGGCGAATGGAGTAACAGTAAATGCTTTCATAAGCAAAAGTGGCGTTCCTGACGCAGCGAGTGTCACTGTGCCACTGAAGAAGCATTGGCTGATTCGTCCAGGACAGTATATCTATCTAACGTTGCCGGGTGTGTCGCGCCATCGTGCAGGGTTTATCCAGGCACACCCTTACTCAATAGCCTGGGTGGATGGGTCTGAGATAACTCTGATTGTTCAACGTCTTGCAGGATTCAGTGCTAACTTACACCACGCCGCCAACCTGCAGCTATCGTCAATAGTTGACGGCCCATACGGTTCTCCACATCATCTCAACCGTTATGACAAAGTGTTATTCTTAGCCAGTGGCATTGGGATTGTAGCACATTTACTTGCAATACGCGATCTGCTTGTTGCTCATGAGGATCAGAGTGCTAGAGTTCGACGCATTACTCTTGTTTGGTTCCTCGAAACGACCAGTAAGCAGAGACTAGTCATAAAAGAATAACGCTGATTTCGGACAGGTCAGGAACAGTGGGTGAAATCCATCCTACAAAGATTGATGAACAGTGACCAACGCCACATCTTCACATTAGCCATGTATGTTCCTGGCGAGGGTGTGGTGCAGGACCACACCTCTCTTGGTATATCCGAGCGCTGTTTTCGGACCGATCAATTCTTGGACCTCGGTTGGTTCATAAGCAAAGAAAATTTGGCTGAGGCAGGAAGTATGGCGGCGCTAGGTATGAAGATCATCTTTGACACGCGTATGCGAGACTAATGCAATTAAGTGTGCGGCACTGCCCATTTCGAGGAAGCCGTTCGGCATGGTGTGCGCCGGTGTGAGCAGGACATACATCTTCTACATTGTGGATTTCAACCTGAAGATACAAAGGTAAGTGCGATGGCGAGATCTCGTTTTTCGTAGACGATATATAGTATACATAGTAGCAAGGAATATTTAAGATGTTGAGAGGAGCTGTGACAGTTTTAATATGATGGATTGTATCATACTAGATTCCTTAAATCGTAACTTTGTTTTTGAAATCTGCATGCATGTAGCATGTCGAGGAGATTTTCGGTCTTTCTTGCTTGCTTCCTCTCGTTGGTTGCATCGGACTGCTGTACGTGCGACTTCAATGCAGGAGCGTGATTACCCCGCGGGCTACGGTCCCCTGGACCCCTCGATGTAACATCACCTCGAGCAATAGTGGAGACCTTGTGGGTCCTTCATGTGCATCGGAACTTTAGGCCTAGGCAATTAGGAGACGCGCACTCCAACATCACGAGCACACTTTCTGGGTGTACGCCACGAGCATGCATGCAAGCCAACAGTCCCTGCGTGCGTATATCCCGCATACCCCGGCAGTCCATACGGGCACATTGGCCCAACGCAAAGACGGCGCTTATGGGCCCAACAACGTGATCTATTGGTCAGCTATCCGCGCCGCATGAACCATCGGTTCCTGTCCACTGTGCGCCCGTGGGGCTGAAAAGCCCGTACGCGACTACACCCTTCCGCCTATGCGCACATAAACCCTCCTGGTTGACTTTCAGTTTCAATACAACTACAACTAAATCACTATCAATTCTTTGAGCACATGCCATCCAATTAGCACCTCATCTTTCGCAGACCATCAAGATGACACCCAGAAGATCGTCACGAAAGAAGACGATAGGTATGCATGCAACCTCCATGATACCATACTATTGCTAAATTTCTAAAGCTTACTATGCCCAGACGCTATAGCAGTAGTTGTTAAAGGGCAGAGCTTTAAGTTTAATATTGTAAACGTGTACAACGAAAAAGGTCCACTAGGGACTAAGACGTTCCCAAGAGTCCTCCTGAGCACTAGGCTACCAGCAGCAACAATACTAGCTATTGACGCTAACGAGCATCACCCCTAGTGGGATCCGCTATGCCCAACCACCAGCCAAGGCGCTCAAGGGCTAGCCGACTGGATAGAGGACCAAAACCTAAGCCTACTCAACACCCCAGGTGCTGGGACCTTCTTTAGGCCGCACCTATCAAGAGAGCCAGTATTAGACCTATCACTTGCCACGCCAGACATAGCCAACAAAGTTAAAGACTGGCAAGTTACTACAGAAACTGGCTCAGACCACTACGGGCTGCTCTTCTCTATCCAAACAACAACAGAACTAGTAGACAACCTAGCAGCCTAGCAAAAGTACAACACAAAAAGGGCTAACTAGCTGCTATTTTAAGAAGAACTAGCAACAGCAATCTAAGGCAACGCAATACTACAGAGCCTAGACCAGATCAATAGCCCAAGGAAAGCAGACTTAAGAAATCTACTCCTAGGCCAAGACTAACAGCTAAAGCTGCAACTAGAAGCAATTGGAGAAGCAATTACTCTAGTAATATAACAAGCTGCAGATAAAGCTATCCCACAGCTAAGGCAAGGACTAAAGCCTAAGCTATGGTGGAGCCAGGAGCTTACCAAGCTAAGAAGAGACGTGTCCTATTACTAAAGGATATTCTTGCAAAAGCTAAAAGAGACTTCTATGCAAGAAGCTTACCTATATAAGAAGGACTTTCTAGCAGCGCGAAACACCTACTAAAGGGCCATTAAAGAGGCAAAAAGAAACAACTAGAACGATTT
>NW_007360288.1:1090847-1095305 GCF_000359705.1 Exserohilum turcica Et28A
GTCTAACATCTCTTCCTGTTTACTAAACTGCTCTTCAGCAACTGGAGTCCGCTTTAAGCGCAGCTAGAAGCGACTAAACCGCAGCACAATAGCAGTACTATACAGAGAACACTCTCACTTTAATCAAATTGTACCTAGAACGGCCTCTGGCCAAAGTCTTACATAGTCACTGACTGCAGATAGACTCTAATGGAATAATAATAATAATAATAATATAGCTTACTATGGGCCTCCGAACCCTTCACAAACCTCGCTCACTCAACGAAAAAGCCTTGAAACGAATCCAACGGCTGCATCCTCGGGAGAGTGTGCGGATACGACGCTCTCGGTGGAACCAGTCATAGACAGAGAGTCACAGGAAGAAGGCTCTACCAACACTTCAGTCGCATTGCCAGAAGCTCGTATCCTTGATGAGTCACCTGCGGAATCTCCAGAATGTGGCGTAGATATATCAGCGTCTCAAAAGCATACGACTCTCGAGAAGGACCCGTCGCCGCGTCCTAAGAAGTCGCATGTGTCTTCGTCTTTTAGTCCACCGCCAACAGATACTCCGCCTTCTGTTACACCAACGCAAAGCACAAATCATGCTAACCTGGCGGGTGATGTTGCTTGTATTGCGAATGTATCATGCCAGGCCTCCCAAAATGTGTCCAGCATCATTCGGCAACGGGAGATGCTATTTCAACAAGCTCTGTTCGACTGTATTATGGACGCACGAGTGCCAGGTCCAACATTGCGCTCTAACATAGCCGAGGAGGTCAAAGGCCGCCTTGAACATCTGTTGGCTGCGCACGAGAAGGAACCTATGCATATCATCCCAAGTATTAGATCAAGGGCTAGGTTCTATCATAGCAGTATTCATCTACGCTACCGCTATGGTATGAGCGGGGAGAAACTAAATAGCCTGCTGGATAAACCCGTGCCCCGCGCTGGCTTGTACTCACATAAGGATCGCAATCGAGTACTCTATTTCTGGGCTGTTCATCAAGGTAATCTAAACTACGGAGAAATCTCTTATGAGCTTTCATTGCCGCTTGGATGTCTGTTATACTGGATTATGCATTTCGTCAACTCCATCAAATGATAGCATACTATTTCTTATTGTACCTAGTCTTCTGCGTTGTTTAGCTAACAATCAAATTCGTTTTTACTCATTTTTTGCTCATTTCCATTTTCCAGATTTGATTTTCAAAATTCATACTAGTCATAGTGCCATTAGGCGACGCCACTTGGATTCTTTCAGTTAGTGTCTAGGCGTGGTCCATAATTCTAGATATGTAAATGATGAAGGATAATCTCTCCAATAAACACTCTTCAGAATTCCTCTTGATTACATTCAGCATCATTATCAAATCCATACCAGTTGTTACAAAAATGCAGACTAAGGTCCGTCCCTGCGTACCGAAAAACCCTATGTGCCGAAAACGACCACTCGGATCGCGACGTTTAGAGGGAAGTCCATGAGCCTTGCGACTTGATTGGTCGTTTTCGGCACATAGGGTTTTTCGGCACGCAGGGACGGACCTTACGAGTTGCAATTGCTCGCTATGTGTCTCAGCGCTGGCGGTGCATCAAGCACACATTAATCGTTGGGCCTTTCGAGCAGTGTATGGGGTCAACCAGCAATACCGGAATGATTTCCGTGCTTTAGACAGACTTCTGCTCCAGGTGAAGTCGCGGCCCCTCTGGATGATACATATCAATCAAAACATGGAAGAGTTTAGCAGCATTTGTGATGGTTAGTGATGCAACACCGTTTAAGAAATTGCGTTAATTTTCATTAGAGATTGACGAGAAGCTTGAACACTTTGCGACAATGGCTACGTAGACTTCTCCTCAACTTTCACAGTATCGATCATATGTTGGTGGAAATGAACTAAGTCAATCTACCTATCCGCTATATATGATTCTTCTACCTAATACATAATAATATCTATGCACGTTGTGTATACTTCATCAAACCCGATTCCCTGGAAGTTCCAGACCCACACCAAAGTATAAATCTGACCCTTTTGAACATGTTTGGGCAGTTGAATGGTTATACCGCACCAGACATCTGTCCCTTCCTCAGGAAGAGAAGGTCGATGATGTAAAGATTGCCGTTCAAGGGCAATAGGCGTCTTGTTATCCTGATAACATAACCCGTCATCATAACTAGCCAGTTCTAGCAGATCGTATGCCCCTCCATCGTCTTTAGGTAGTGCGAGGTACTGCAGGGTGTCAGTAGGCAATGAGTGCAACGTACCAAATACTGCAATTGTCCCAGAAGTCGCATGACCAGGATCATCTGCTACCTTGGTGACATGCCCATTTTCCTGGTAGAGAAGTATCACAGTATCGTTTGGTTGTGCACGAAGACTTGGACTTCCGGTTGTCTGGTTGTACGTTATCTGACTAGATTTGCATGCGAGATCACTTTGCCAAATTTCGTTGCGCTCTGCAGGAGGGAGGCGATATGTCATATCCTCATCTCTAAAAGATGGTGTGCGTAAAACTACAAATTAGCCTATGCTCCCAACATGATACAGCTGCTTACCATTTCCGCGGGGGTAGCCGGGTGGCTCGATTGGTTCACCCCCCTTTGTTACATATAGTCGCTCTACCCAACTGTGCGTAGCGATATTCACTACAAGAGATAGAGCTACCAAAATCCTAAAGCATTGTAGTTGAGCCATGGGGGAAGAGGATATGAGGCGATACTTTTCACTGTGCTACCTGTTGCTATATATGTATTGTTTTCTCTTGACTAACAACATCATAAATCATACACAAGAAATAAAGTATCTCTTTACAGAGAAACGTTTACAAGATTTCAATCATAGGCTGTTGTCGTCTGATATTTGAGAATGCAATTACCGTTAATGAAATTTCTATTCTTCCTGCCGTTATGTGGTTTCTTTCCTATGGGTTCTTCCCTTCGTCTTATGTACTGACATGGGATCTTACTATAAAAGAAAGACAACACATGAGATTTCGAAGTGCGGAAAATGTTAGTAATAAGCACATAACACAAAAACACGCCACTATGCACACACGCTCCCTTGTAAGCCCCATCATCGCCTCTGATCTTCCGACACTTGCGCAAGTCACATTTGCGGGCCAGTATGCTCCACGGGAAGTTAGAAATACTTCGCCGCAGCTTTTAGCAGGCATGATATGCGGTGTCATTGCAGTTGTTATGCTAGTCTCATTGCTGTGGTTCCTTCGGAATAGGCGGCACCGGCAACGCCACCTTACAGATGTTCACAACGAATAATTCAGAAGATCCGTATTCAGATACAGATATACCCAGTTAATGCTTTTCATTGATGTGTTATAAGAAGAATCTGAAATGTCTCAAAATATGCTTCTCCAGAAGTGTTGAAAGTGCTATGTTTTCGCTTCACGCGCTGCTGGAAGCAACCCCTCACTTTGCGCATTGTGACCAATGTTTTGCATGCTTGTATGTAATATGGAACTATGGGAAGAGTTGCTGGAGTTAAGAATGAAATTAGGAATCAAAAGTTTAGGTGTTCAGTTCATCCCAAAATGCCTAATGATTTTCGATAAACAGAAAGCAAACTCCGCGATGATAGTGAGTAGCTGCTTTCTGGTTGAAGTTTAGCTGTCCGGTTGGATATCCGGATAGCCGATGCTAAACCAGGTGCGGCTTAGTGCATTTTGTGAACTGGAGCACTCTCCCACACAACCGACGAAAACGGAAAATGGCGGCCACTCATAGCAACACAACCCCACCCAAGAATAATAGCCAAATCGCTACCCGCTTACCTCCTGCACACCTGCAGTTCTAGCAAACCTGAGTAGATATATAAAAATTCAAGACCTACATTATTAAAATATGTATATTAATCTAAGTATTTAATTTAAGAATAAGTATGTCATAACGGAGATTTCGTATTACGGATAATGAGTTTTGATGGTAGGAGCTGTTTGTTTTGATTTTCCAGTCTCATTGGTTGCATGGGGAGCACTTATGCGTTTTAGGTTTCGAGTTTTAGAAAACAGGCACCAAAATCCAAAACAGTTAACCTGCATGGACGCGCAATGACCCAGGACGCGCAATGACCCACCCCACCATAAAACCTATTGCAAAAGATGAGGCTGTACAGCCACCTACAGTCGCTATTATTACAAGATTTTATAGTGTTGTAGTAATTATAGCATTGCGATTATAATAGGCTACTTGTATCTACTTAGTAGCTTAGTAGTGCAGCTGTAGCGGGTGGTCTAAGTTAGGACAGCTAGTGCAGCCACCTTAGCTTATACATAAGATAAATTAACAACAACACGTTTCTAACGCTTCTGCTTTTAAGAGGAGCCTTATAAGGCTTTGCGCTTACCCCTTTGGGATAATTGTATAGCTTTTTTAGCCTCCCGGGCTGCCTTTTGAGCCTCCTTTTGAGCCACCTTGGCGGCTCTCTCCTTCTCTCTCACCTCCTTGAGCCTCTCTCTCTCAAC
>NW_007360288.1:1101577-1142464 GCF_000359705.1 Exserohilum turcica Et28A
TGGGTAGGCCTAGGCGGTTCTTCTGTTTGCCTGTTAGGGCAAGGCGTAGAGGCCTCCTTAGCCATCTCAATTTCTAGATTATTATCTATTAGTCGTTTGCTTTTGCCTCTAAGGTCCTTTAAGGCTAGTCTTTTTTTGTTATTTTTATTATTTTGATATGTCTATGTTTCTTGCTAAATTTAAGCTTTAATAAGCTCCTGCGTTCCTATTAGCCCCTCTAGTCTTGGCATTAGAGCCTAAGCTCTGTGAGAAAATTCTTATAGGCGTGAGAAAACGAAGGAAGGCCTCCTTCTTCTCCCTACTGCGCGCTAGCGCCTTAGCTGCAGGTGTTGAAAGTGCTGTTAGTCGATTCCTCGTGGTCGGTTCTCCTATTATTATTCTAGTTTAACGTCCTTTTTCAGCCCGAAGGGCTATATAAGACGTGGTCGGTTCTCCTAGATAGCGTGCTTTTCTAGCGGTTTCCAGAAAACTCGAAGTTGGTGTTGGTGCTAAGATGCATATGTTGATATAACCGGCATTTGATAATCTCCAAGACATGATTTGTTGTATGTCATACCGCCACAACGACTCCTTGCATCCTTCAAATATGGGTTCGCATATTGTTGCTATACTTGCATTTCGGAACTTCAATATCTAATGCCGGCTACTTAGCTCGGCCAATACGTCGTCTTCACGAAAATGCCTCTTTCCCTTCCCCACAACTTGCTTTTCCTTTTCAACGTCCAGCTTTGGTAATGCAGCACCAGAAGGCCCCTCATGCTGCCGTCCCAGAATATCGTCGAGATGCTCATTGTCTGAAAAATCGTCGAGATGCTCATTATTGAAAATATTGCTGGTTGCGTTTCTTAGGTTGGATAATTCTTTAGTTAGTTTGGCATTCTTTTTTTGATACGCATTATTGATCTCCTTTAGATGTATTAATTCTTTTTCCAGCTAAGTTTTCTTTATGCTCTGTGCTACCCCTTCTTGTTTAGAATTCAACAAGTCGTTTCTAAGTGTGTTCATTCCAAGTTGCGTGCTCGTTAGTTGCTCACATAGCCTTTCCCTCTCTTCCTTTAGTTGCTGCAGTTCTGCCTGAAGATGGTTCACTTTAGTTGATGCAGTAGCTAAGTAGAGTAGTTGCTGGTGTTTGTCATGTACTACAGTCTTATTTTCTAATAATTAAATAAGAATTGACATCTCAGGCCGTATCTAAATATTTACTTAGTGTACTAAAACATTTTAGGTTTAAAAGACATACTAGTGTGATGTATTTATTAAAGAAAGCTTCCAGGACGTTGCGCTTTACAAGAGCAGATGTGATTGTCTGGCTAGATTGTAGAGGATGGTAGAACATAGTTGCAAACATCACTGATTTGTCGTGTTCGTGATCCGCTTCATGCGGTTTCCCACATCGTTTTTCCCTTGGCCACGACGTTACTCTGTCATCAACCCATATGGGGGTTTAGGGGCTTTACGAACTGGTCTCCTGCATACTCTTCAAAATATCAGCAATCTTCCTCTCGCAGTCACTTCTATTCGACTTCCACTCAGGTCGTGCCAACTTTAAGAACTGTTTGGCTTAAACCATCTCCGCATCTTCTTCCGCAAGCTTGCAAATGTTTGATGTCTCGAAGCCAACTTGCATAGCCAAACAGGCAAGTTTCTGCCACAGAGCAGGATTGTGATCCCTCCGCGCTGATTTAGGTCTTACTTCGATATTTCCTACATCCGCTTCATCAGTAATTTTCAGCCTACTCTCGAGCCGCGGTGTAAAAGACGTCATCTCAGGCCAATGCCGAAAACAAAACATCCACGACTGGAGATACCCGAGTTTAGCTCTTTCCTTTTTTCCTAGTGGTCCCGGCAAAAGCAAGTTTTTGGTCTCGGAGATTTGGACTTTGATCTCACTTTCATGCCCCCAGTAGTTTGCTTTGAACTCTTTCCATATTGGTCGCTTACTCTTCACTCCGAGAAGTTGCTTCAGAATCTTGCTGCATGGCTCCAGGTACTTTTGATCCTCGAAAAACGTGCGTAAGAACGGGATCATACATTTTTAGGACTAGATACGATTCAAAATTTCGTTTCGAGCGTGTATATCTTCCAGCTGTGGAAATATGCATCTGTCTAGCATCAGCTGCCTCACCCTAGCAGCGTCATTAGTCGATGCTAACGGTGCTAACATCTCTAGTATCGACACAGTGCGACTGTCAACATGCATTCGATACTTAGTTGGAATTATCAATTCCCAAACTGTATAGATATGTCGGAGGTAAGACTTTAATTCCTGAATTTTTAGTGAGCAAGAGCCATGACTTTAGGATTAGATTTGTACTTTTGTGCATTTTAATGCATAGAATTAATGTAAGGTTCCTAGACAGATAGGCGTCCACAGACCGGCATAATCAATCAGTGCATCAAATGCTAGTGAAAGCTTGTGGTTTGGAAGAAGTTGAGTGAGGTCTTTCCGCTTCGTCGCTGTTAAGCGAGCCCACCACTTTTTTTCATTTTCTGCATCATGAGCTCGAGCATAGCGCCTTATGTTGCGAAAAATGATACCATCTGTATATTATTGTTCATGATTGTATGATTCGTAGAGATGTGTTTCTAATGTGCGTTTGAAAGCTATGCCATCAGTCCAACGTCCAGAATACTTTCCTTTCCTTAATATCGCTTACTTGCATCTTCGTAAAGATTTACAATCCACCACTTATTGTTGTTGTCTAAAAACGCTTCTGCTGCCTAAATTCTTTGCAGGCCATTTAAACATTGTATAGAGGAGTTGAGGTCAAGCTTTATTGGTGTTTGAACGCAACCATCTGCTGTACTACAGCTGTCCTTGAAAGTCTCTTAGGTTAGGCCTTTTCTGAACAAAGCGGTATTAAAGCACTGTCTACTAATCAACCCATCAACAAAATTCTCGTGATCCAGACGACGACATCCCTCGAACTCGAAGACTTTCAGCAGGCGTTGTTGTGCTTTTTTTAACTCTTCACGATGCTTGTTGCTCAAGGCGATACCAAATTAGAGTCGCTAAAGGTCTATTTGGGCCCTCCCTAGAAATGACTTAGCTTTCTTTGCGCTGAGGGAATTTTCTGGGAGCGACATAATGGGATGTAGATAGAACAGCCGTTTCTGCTGGATGTAAGGGGGCTGCGGGGTCGCAGTATTGCTTCAATCTCATCTTCTGCACTACCCTAATCGGGACGGCAAAATCCCGTATTCGGATTTTGGAAACTGGGAAGTTCGTCCTCACACATACAACTAGACGAGATAGCCACTATTGTTATTCTAAAAAATAGAAACGAAATTGGGATCGTTGAGCTGTTCGAAACGATATTTAGCGAAGCATGTTCACTAACAATATCAATCATACAAGAAACAACATGGCACCGCAACCTTGGATTAGTGTCTTGTACTCACACAAGAATATATGTCTTTCAACTCACCGCTCTTGCTTCTAGGTTAATAGCGTAAAGGAGACTAAGACAAGGCCTTTAGTTATCTCTTTCGTCGGTGATCGAACAAAGTCTAGATATCTAGCAAGTCTTTTAGGGTACACAAAGCCCTTCGAGCGACATAGCCAAATACGTCTACAATCCCGACCAGGATATAATGATATTTCGACAATATATCTTGATTCTGAGATCTCTCTCAGGACTAGCGAGGCCCTAAACACTACCCAAAAGTTCTCCAAGCGCAGTTCCATTAACTAGTTTTGCCCAAATACTACATCTGCAACCGACTTTTTAGATCAAGTAATGTCGCATCTTCTCACGCCAATATCAAACATCGTATGCTATTTCGCTGCAGACTATGGTGGGCTCAAAGGGATCGCCTCTGCATTGGCGCAGCAGGCCATGTTACCACTGTCTCATAATCTACCCGCTCCCGTACTTCCCCACATCTTAGTAGTTACATCGACAAGCTCCAAGCTCTACAATACTTTTAGTGTACAAGAAGAGCTTAGGATGCTTATTATCAAAGAAATGAGGAGTCTCACAACCGATCTATCTACGTACACTGCAATGCAAAGGATAGATTAAAGATTTAGTAGAATCAGCCTTTTAGGATTGCAGAAGAGACAGATGCTCACACAAGAAGTGTACTAGAATCGACGGAGGAAGGGGTATCTCTTTCAACTAAAGCATATTGAAGCCTTTTCTACCCGTATAGTAGAAAACTTCTGCGGAGCCAAGTCGTGTTTCAACTTCTTACGCGAGTCGCGGCCGCTTTGTTTTGATCATAAGCAACTAAGTTCGCACTTCAAAGAAGCACTCATGCTGATGCCGAGTGCGGAATGGCTGTGGTCTGTTTTGTGCCCGCTATTAGCTTCAACTATGTTTCTCTCAAGCTATCCACCTGGCTCTCATAGTATGTTTCCCGTAGCCTATATCATATAAACCCTTACTCACGTTTAGTAGACTTTCAACCCGTAGCACTGTTTGAAGAGTTCTTTGCGGAACCTTGTAAAGAGGCAATACTAAGCTATGCCCAGGATCCAGAGATACATACAAAGTTCCTCTCCTTGATCCGAGAGAAGTTGGAAGATCACTTCCGCCGCCTTGAATTTAAGCCCAAAGTAGAAAATGCGCGGGCTCAGCACTCCCATTGTGTTGAGTTACTTTGGCCTTATCTAGCAAGCATTAAGAGTTTCCGCTCGTGCCTTTGCTACCTTATGTTTGCGCCCGAGAAGGTGCTCGCTTGCGGTCATGCAATATGCAACGTTTGCGTCTGACGTTTCGGGCAACCTTCTAATAGTAAAAGGCATAGCTACGAAATAGAGCAATGTGTTCTCTGTAGATTTTTTCAACCCACTAATCAAAGAAATTTTACCCTAATCCCACTAACTGCCAGGATACGCATTCTGTGTGTAGATGGTGGCGGTGTACGTGGTGTCATACCTTTGATGTTTCTCAAACATTTGGAAAGTCAGATAAGACATCTTGGAAGCTCCATACACGATCTGTTCGACTATGTATGTGGCACATCTGCAGGTGAGTACATTATGTCGATATTTTGCAAGGCTAAACGTGACATAGGTGGTCTAATTGCCATTGGCATATTTCTTATGCATTAGGACCTATCAACATGTCTAGATCGCTTCAAAGAGCTTTCCAAGGCGACATTTAAGGGAAAAGACTATTCTCTCTTAATATCGCAAAAATTACAACGTATCTTCCGGGCATGGGTTCAAGACCATCGTTATAACCTCTCACCAATTGAGCGTGCATTCAATCCATACTCGTTAGCAAAGATGTTCAATCCACTTTAGAACGACACTAAAGTAGCAGTAACGGCAACAAGTGTCCGGGAAAATGTGCCGTGTATTATTGCCAATTACAATAGAGGAACCAGATCAGATAATAGTAGTAAGCTCAGTTAGGGGTTTTTACTCTCATTGGACCAATCTTAACTAGTAACAGACTATTCCTATATCCGTGCAGCGAATTGCCATCATGATATGACTATCAGCGATGCGTAAGACTTTAGCAACTGCCTTGAAACAACACTCCACGCTAATTAATACTTAGAGCGGCCTGTACCTCAGCAGCACCTTTCTTTTTCAAGTCCAAAGACGTGGACCATCTGGATACTTTCCAGGACGGAGGCCTTTAGCATAACAATCCGGCTCTCCTTGCAAGCTGGGAATGTGCCGTGCTTTGGCCTGATAAGTGCCAGTTGTTTGATACGGATAAAAGCCATCTTGACCATCTAATATCACTTGGTACCGGTACATCGTCCACTGAGAAGCACCAGGTAGGTCCACACTCTCCCAAAAGAGATCGCTTTATGCGAAGGTTGCTCGGCAACTCCATGCGCCAAATGGATGGAGAAGAGCAGTGGAAGACATTTATTCGCTGCGTTTCATCCAAGATACGCCCCCGTTGCAATCGTTTAAACTTGTCGTTTCTAGGAACAGAGCCAGCCCTTGACGACGTCGCTATTATTCAGGATCTCAAAGAAGAAGTCTCAAAGCTGGTGGAGATCAACCCTCATATTGGCAAAATTAACGATACTATGATCGCTTTAATCTTTTACTTTGAAGTTGATAGTTTAACTCTGCTTGAAGGAGGCTCTTACCAATGCTGCGGAACGATATGCTGCCGACTAGCATTGGACTTCTTGGCCCGTCGAAATTTATACAAAACATTGCTTGCGAGTTATTCCTTTTTTACCATTGGAGGCTAGACTTTTCCTTGTGCCTAATTAGTGCCGCGAGGAGCCCCTATATATTGAAGATTAGCAAGTCTCATAGTTAAAAACTTGGAAGACAAACTTTCGATAGCGATCACGGGCATAACAAGCGAACCAACAATGATTAGCGGTATGCCTACCCGCTTAAGCTTAATGATCAAGGCGCAAGGGCTCTATGTTCCTTTTGGGTGCATTAACAATCGGAATGTTTGTAAAGAGGTTCCTTCTTTACCTGTCAAGCGCAAAGTAGATAACATCTAGAAATATATAGAAAAATGTTACTACGAAATTGAGCTATAGAAATCTTGGTCGACTTCGAGCAGAAAACAATAGAATCAAAGATTCAATTACACGCGAAGGAGCGGAGTAACGTGTATAAAATAGGAGTTTTCGATATCCATCACTGTTACGATTAATATACATTAATTGATATCATACTGTGAATGGAAGACGTGTAACTATCCCTCCGCTTTACCTAGCGAGTCAATGGGAGCGCAAATCACGGCCTTGCAACGTGGCGTATCATCACAGGATTGGGCCAGATAGCGGATGCAGCCCTCACCTGCCACTTGGCCTATTTTAGTAAGGTGCCTTCCAAAAGTCACTGCGAAAACTTGATGATACGAGAAAGTAAGGGGAAACATTTCCACCACCAACTCTGCATTAGCCCCAAAACATATTTACTGCTTGCAAATATGTGTTCTTAGAATTGTAAAACATACCAATCATGTACACGCAACCCTCCTCATAAGAATCGAGACCACATTGTCTATTGTGCAACAGCACTCAATTGTCCTAACAGAGACCCATGCATACCACCGTCTGGATTTTTAAGGGACCTTCCATTGACTCGCGACGCTCAAGATACAAACCTAGCTAGAGACTGTCCTGTATGTAAGGGGGTAACGCCGTCTAACTCCTCTGATTAGATTGGTTTGCTCCCTAATCTAGTGTAAGAGATCGTTCGTAAGCCTTCTTGCTAGCATTCTCACCAAGATCTTTAAAAGTACTAGATTTTTCTGACTTAGTTTCGTCCTATAGCTGAAGGAAATAACGCACAATGTATTATTTTTCGAGACTTTGAAGACTTGGAGTTCTAAGTTGCTGAGATCAACAATGGGGACCTCCCTGCAGTAAAGATCGAGGACGAGATATAGAGTGGTAGGAGAAGATGGATCTCCACATATGTGTATCCCGTAGTCTTCTATATCTAGGAGATTTTGCGACTCGAGGAAAGTCTTAACCATTCGCCCGTGCTCTCTGAAGTATTGTTCGCGACATCGGAGGACAACTCGCTTTGGAGCAATATGGCTCATCGTGGCTAACCACAGAAATGATATCGCGGATGGAGTGGATAAGGAGGTCGCATGCGATGGGAAGACGAAGCGCGACGGAAGGAAGACGAAGTGCAGCGCGAGTTAAAATAAGTGCTGGCCTGTAACCATAACTTAGAACGTGATACAATGAAGGTCGATTTAGTGCAACATGCGCAGTAGGACTTACACAACACGATGAAGAAAGGTACTTCGGCGCTCTAGCGGGTCGTTGCGGAACAGGTTGACGCGAAAGGGTGGAGTCGGCAAACATGGACAGTAGGCGGCTTGAGTAGGATGCAGTTAAAGGCTTGGCGATCGACGTGACAAACTGGACAAGCTATAGGCAGGCAAATACGTGTAGAAAGGTAATAAGCTAGAACTAGGTGAGTTCTGAAATGTTGTTTGATGAGTAGGAGATGGAGGCGAATCCACGTTCCCAAGCAGCCGCGCCTGCACGGCCACAAAGCTAAGCCACTTGCTGATCGATTGGATTACTAATTGTAGGGCCCCGCACACTAACCCAAGACGTCGTCCCTTTTGTGGTGGCGACCTGATCAGCATCGCCTGCACACGTAAAGGATAAGGGTACGACACGCTGTTCCTACTTAACCTGGCGATGAATCGAATATCATGCCGTGAGGTGATCAAAGTATATAGACTAACGTCCCTCCCTGAGTGCTGGGACACCATCGTGTGCTTGTCATTTTTTAGCACAAGCTCCGCTCATACTCTGCCGCATGTCATTAGAGCGACAGGGCGCGCTTTGGTTACGTCGAGGCTGCTGGTTATTGCCTTTTTGCTAGGCTATCGACATATTTGCAGCCATGGATCGAGCTAGCTAAGCACTAGCTCAAGCTTTCTCTTCCGACCACTATGAGACATAACGTAAATTTTAGGTAAGGGAAGAGGAACAAGTTCGTTAATCACTTTAGTATATTGCCGATACAATCTTGTAACGATTACTAGAGTGTGCTAGGAAAGCGAAGTGCCCGAAGTCGAAGTACCGCTCATTGTCCCAGCACTTAGGGATGGGCGTTAAGGTAACAAAGTTATGTCTATAATAATAGTAAGTGCTCGCAAAAGAATTGACCACGATATTTAGTAATATAATATCCATCCACCAGTAACAGAACAATTGCTGTAGCGAAAGACCACCGCGGCTCTCTCTTAACAACAACGACGATAACTAAACAGCTTAGAGAATCTCGATATTCAGTTTTTGGTCCTTCATTTCTTTTGGCTGTAGTGTTTTAATTATAGATTCCCTAGATATAAACTATGACATAATAATTATTGTATACTACGCATAACTTTATCACAAATTATACTAAACCAACTTTTATCACTCTTTGAAAAAATCAATCGCCTCAAGGACTTGATGGACCTTTGATATGTCCTCTCCACAATCTATATAAACTGCTCCTACCAGTGCCTCAACTGTCGACGCAGCGGTCTCTTGAGGCACCTGACCTTCTTGGCATGGGTTTTTGGCAATGAAATCCGATATCCCGCTTCTCTGAGCTATTTCTTTCAACCTCTTGTTTCCACATAAACTTTTCACCCTGTTATGACCCTCCTCTAATAAGGTTAGTTTCTTAACAAAAGTTTGTGTATCTGTGCACTCACCAGTACTTTCCTTAGAGTTATACCACGGCTCCAGAACAGCTTCTTGCAGAACGGAATCTCCTAACAGAGCAAGGCGCTTATTGCCTTTTGCATCACCCTGTATATCTTTGCTGGAGACTGACGCCCCTGCAGCGAGTAGTGCTTCTTCTAGCAATTCATGGTTGGAGAAATGATACTTGAGGATAGTCTCCACGGAACGCTCGGTCATTTTCACGATTATAGAAGAGATAAAGTGAATAGCTGTGGTTCGTAGAAGCTGTACACCATAGATAACTACTTCTCATCTAAAGAATAATCAAGTGTCAATGCACCTACTTTATATGCGTAGGCAACTACTAAGAGGATTAAAAACCCCTGTCATCGTGCCATTGCTTTTTTTGAAAATTTTCTGAACGTTCCATGTTTCTGTTCAATCCCCAATAGTAATTAAGACTATGACTAACGTGTACCAGACTTATAGAACTCCGCACTACGCTTACCCACGTAACAAACAGGACGATTACTGATATTACGACAGCAAGATGACGTACTACGCACTGATTAACTACACTAACTTTCAGCTACGTCAAACCTACCACATAAAATGAGGGTGTTTGATGTGACGCTGAGCAGTCTCTGGTTAGAACAGCATCTCATGACACTCATAGCTGCCAGGTAGAAATCGGCTGGGTTAAACTAAACTAATTACACTGACGTAGGGTAGATACTCTGCGTATTACACAGAATGGTAGCTATTTTGCAAGCAAATGCATGCTCATGAGATCTTGTTGTCGTGATTATCACGGATGATGACAATGTGCATGTCCTAAACGCATTAGTATGAGCATAAACATAATTATGGCCAGGTGATAGCGAGCGCTTGTCCAGGCGTGCGGTGTAGTACACCATGTCTAGGTGTAACGTCTATCCTTGCGTAGCGGGACACCCTGCGTGACGGGACGCTACAAACACTCCCTAACATAATAAACTCAACAGGATAGAGGAATAAATACTCTCAGAATAGCAGCCTTAAGCTATTAAGTCTATCGTCTCTTAACGTCCTCTAGAAATAGGTTTAGCTTACTGTGCAATACGACAGTCTAGTACGAGCGTCACGCGACCGCCTCGCTTTAGCTAGCAGTAGATGCGTTGAAAGCTTATGCATCTTGTCGAAAGTCTGTTAACTTACAACTTATTACATCATTGTCTTATTCCAAGCACTGCGCTTAAGCTCGAGAGACCGTCGTGCGTCTGTGCTGAATGCAAGTCTGCCTGCTAAAAGTGCTAGATAGGGAAGGCCCGCGCACCGAGCTCGAAGCAGCTTAGCTGTAATCTATCGCTGCTGATGCTACGTCTGTGGCTGTGTGGCTGAGTGGCTGTGCGACGCTTTTGCCAAGCGCTTCAGGATACCCGAAAAGACCCCAGCGTTTAGCTCATGTCAACAAACAAGCCCAGCATCAAACCCTTCTAACACAGCCATCGTGCAACTTCAATATGCAGTGCAATAGGCGACTTTAGCTAACGCGAAAGCTTGCGTGCTATAGAGATACACTATCGCGCCGCCCTACAGCTCCACAGACCCGCCGTTGATCCCTCGTCCGACCCACCACGTCCTCGTACTTTTCGAGCACATCGTAACCGATTTCGCTAGCGCAGTCGCAAAATAAGAGGCATCAGAGTCATGTGGTACACGCTTTTTACATCGCCACGAAATTGATCTTAATACTTGCGTTTGCAGCGATGGAAGCTCGCTGCCGCCTGCGCTTATCTATGAGGAAAAAGCTAACTAGGGGGTTTGTGTCGCAAACTCAACCTCTGGATGGATAATGGTTGTAATCCAAGGAGGGGCACTACCTGCACTGTCTGTACTAAGCCTATTGTGGTAACCTGCATGGACGCGCAATGACCCAGGACGCGCAATGACCCAGGACGCGCAATGACCCAGGACGCGCAATGACCCACCCCACCAAACTCAACACCTACACAAAATACCTTATAACTCTACTAATATGGACTTAACTTAGGAAGCGATTAAAGAAATTAAATTGCGCGAACTAGGCGTATCTTTTAGCTATCGCTAAGTTGCAAAAAGGTTTAGCATTAGCTATTATACGCTCGCTTAAAGACACTAAGGCAAAACTTAGCCTCGCGCGCTCGCCTACCTCTCTATCTACCTATAACGCGAAAAGGAGCTTGTATAGTACATTAAATCCCTTGCTAAGAGGCGTACACCACCTTCGCGTCTAATAATACGCCATCTTGCGTCATCCTTGCTTAGTAGAGACGTTTTAGAACGCTAGGTTTCTAGGTTCCTCTGCAGGAACTCCTCTTATCTCATCTCTCGCTGGTAGAGTCCTATAGACTAGAAGCGTCACAAGGCTAATTTAGCAACTAAGTATAGGTTGTACTTTAAGCTGTTACACAATAAGATAAAGGAGTACAATATACAGCCCTCTTACATCTTTAATATGAATAAAAAGGGCTTCTTACTTAGAATCCTTAGAAGGTCTAAAAGGATCTTTAGTAAGAGGCAATATAAAAGAGGAGGAGTTGTTTTAAGCCTACAAGATAGCTCTAGAGAGTGGATTACAGTCCTAGCCTGTATCTGCTTAGATGGTACACCTCTTTCTCCATCTCTCATCTTTTAGTTAGATGCTGGAGCTCTAAAATCAGCCTAGGTAGAGGCTATTAATCCAAACAAGCACTCAGTCTTTGTTACCTCATCGCCCTCTAGATGGACTAACAATAATATAGGCCTAGCTTGGCTTAAAGAGGTCTTTAAAAGAGAGACTGCACGCTACGCTTGAACTAGGTACTAGTTACTTATTGTTAATGGCCACTTATCTCATGTAACTATAGATTTTCTAGATTATTGCAACAGCTATAGGATTCTAGTTGCTGTATATCCTCCTTATTCGACCTATAGGCTTTAGCCTCTTAACGTTGGGATGTTTGGGCCTCTAGCGTCAGCCTACTTAAAGGAGTTGTCAAACTTCCTCTATTAGAGCTATGGAATCCTTCCTCTAGCAAAAGGAGACTTCTTTAAGCTCTTTTAGAGGGCTTGGGGTACAGCTTTTAGAAAGGAGACTATTATAAGCTCCTTTAAGGCAACTAGCATTAACCTACTAAATGCTAAGGTTATTCTCTAAAAGTTTTAACAAGAGGCCTCTAGTTTAGATGAAAGCTCTTCTTCTGTCCTTAGTGGAGATGATTGGCTTAAAATTAAGTCTATTATACGCTGGGAGGTGAAGGATTTTAATAATAAGGAGGTAAAAAAGCTTCGCCGAAGCCTCTATGACTGTAACGGGCTGAACGCCCTTTGGATAGCTCCTCGATGGAATCTCGGGCCAAGCTGCGCGCGCACCATCTGAACTACGTTCAGACCGAGCAGCGCTCAGACAACGCGCTCAGATACTCCGGCATAACCTTTCTCCGATAAGTAAATAAACACCACGTAAGCAGAGTAGATAGCTCCTTATCGAATACAACCTCTTGTATACCTCGCGATTGCTCCCCGGAGCGCAGCCCCTTACAATTACCTCTTAGCTTAAAATAGTATACTTAAAGGAGAAAACTAGGGCTTAAGGGAGGCTCTAAAGGTTAAAAAGAGACACTAAAAGAAGAGCTACACGCTTTAACTCAATAGGCCTGAGGAGTACTATAGAGGAGCTGTCTTTTGGTCTCCTAAGAAGGTTCGCCAAGCCAAGGAGGATGAGATGGAACGACAACAAGAACAATAGCAATTACAACTCTAGAAAGCTAAGAGATCTAAGTTAAGGAGACAAGCTTAATTGTACAAGCTTCAAATAGCCCAGGAGAAGCGTGTTGAGAGAGAGAGGCTCAAGGAGGTGAGAGAGAAGGAGAGAGCCGCCAAGGTGGCTCAAAAGGAGGCTCAAAAGGCAGCCCGGGAGGCTAAAAAAGCTATACAATTATCCCAAAGGGGTAAGCGCAAAGCCTTATAAGGCTCCTCTTAAAAGCAGAAGCGTTAGAAACGTGTTGTTGTTAATTTATCTTATGTATAAGCTAAGGTGGCTGCACTAGCTGTCCTAACTTAGACCACCCGCTACAGCTGCACTACTAAGCTACTAAGTAGATACAAGTAGCCTATTATAATCGCAATGCTATAATTACTACAACACTATAAAATCTTGTAATAATAGCGACTGTAGGTGGCTGTACAGCCTCATCTTTTGCAATAGGTTTTTTAGTGGGGTGGGTCATTGCGCGTCCTAGGTCATTGCGCGTCCATGCAGGTTATCGCTAGTTAATCTAATAAAGAAATGCAGAAAATTGTTGTTGTCATTCTCTCAGATTACACGCACTACAGCTCGTCTTGACTCATAATCTAATGTCGTTATACACCCTTACTATGTACTAATTGCCTTTGTCGTATGAGAATCGCGACGTTGTCACGTCATATGATATTTAGGTTTACTATGGCCGAATACATACACTATTGAGTTGGCGCGAGGCTGCGGTCCGTCTTAACTGGATAGGATATCCTAAGATGTGGGAAACTCATCAGCGCTACGAAATGACGCTCACGTGACCAGTTGCAAAGCTCCTCTCAAACCCCTACAACAACTCGTATCATTCCATATTAGCTCCATCCTCCTCTCAAAATCTATAGAGATAATGGCTACCCTCCAGCATCAAGTCGAGCTCTGCAGCAGTCACGTTGTTGAGCAGGTTGCAAGGAATGGATAGGGAACAATGCCAAGACCAGCGCTTTGAAAAGGGATACGAAAGTGAGGTTTGACATGACTCGTAGGGAGTAATGACCAGGCTTGCATCTATTCTCGGAACTCCGCACATGGGCTACACGTGGAGCTGAATCACTTCCTCGGGTGACCTTGGCTCTCATGCTTGTTTCGACACTGGTGCTTGGGCTTATCGTTGCTTAGGTCAGAGTGGATGGGTACTTTAACACTTAATTAACTGTTGATACTATTGGCTTGGCCCGGCAATGAAGGACATGAAAAGGCCACGGGAGTGCTCTTCCACACAATGTTCACCTCGCCATAATTATTCCGCTTTTGTGGTCAAAAAGCCACAGCTTACCATCCTGAGATGCGATGGTCAGGATCAACATGAGAGGTAAAAAGCCATCTACTCCGCGCTGTTCACAGCCCCCTGTCCTTGCCCGTTCATGCTCGGGCCGTTGGACTTGGATCATGGCTTTACCTGGGTCCAGGACATGGGGGACCATTTACACAACAGGTACGTATGCGAAATTCCGCTTGCGTACGTGTCTGCTTGAGTGCAAGGCGACGGTGGAAAGTGGACGTGGGCGCGACGCGACGCGAGGGGCAGAGTGTGTTATAACAGTAATACTGGGCTCCGCCATGTCAGCACTTGTGTGGAGAATGGGTAATCATGTCTTGGCCCAGGATGGCAGGCGAACGGGCCCCTGAGACGCGCCACTTGTCAGTGTCACTTCGCGACCCGCTCGTACCCGACCTGGCGCTTGATAAACGCATACTTGCCCGCGTAGAATGCGGCCAGCAGCTCGTATTTTTTTTATTGTAGTTTAACGTCCTTTCTCAGCCCAAAGGGCTATATAAGACGTGCAGGCTTAAGGCCTGCAAGTAACTACGTAGGCTAGAATTTAATCTAGGTACAAATTGAGTAGGTACAATGTAGGGGGTTATCTAAATGAAGGTGAGGCTCGTAGCCTAGTAGTTTTTTAGTGAGTAACTCTCTCAGATCTTTCACTTTAAATGAGTCTTCCTCTCAAGTTTTAACGAGTAACTCTCTCAGTCGAATAGGTAGTTTAATGAGTAACTCTCTCATGTGGGTGGACCATAAATATGGTTGTGAGGGGAGAAGGATTCGAACCTTCGATCTTTGCTGACGTGAAACAGCAGAAAATTTTCCAGGCGCTCCACCACTGCGCCATCCCCCCCAGCAGCTCGTATTGTGGCTGCAGTTTGCGGCTCAATTAAGGCAGGGCTGAAATTTGCACAAAGCAGTTAGTGTCCATGGCGCACTATCGGACGTGCCGCCGCGCCTAGTCACTCTTCCTATATTACATGTACCCGCCCGTTCGGCGAGACAGTGAGATGATGAGCCAGGTAGGTTTACGGTAGCTTTATGCTTTCCGCCCTCATTCCTCCTCTCCTCTTTCCCTCAAGCTCTTCGTCTCGACTTTCATCATGCTTGCCCGGCCACTGCAGCTACCCAGAATCATCAACTATGCACTGCTTGCGCTGTGCATGGTAGCGCTGACCTACCACTTGTTTTACAGCAAAGGCCCGTTGTTTCGCTACACATCGGGCCCTTTTGCGGTCCCGCAGCACGCTGGAATCCCCAAAATCATCTGGTACAAGCTGGGCCCCAATGGCCTCTCGGAAGCGACGCAAAACTATACAGAGACCGGTATCCAGCGCAACCCGGGCTACCGCGCCCAATTTGTAACAGATGGGAGCGACGATGACTACGTTCGCAAAACCTTCGCTTTCCGCCCAGACATTGTCGACACATACCTCGCGCTACCCGTCCCCATCTTCAAAGCCGACATGCTGCGCTACTTGTTGCTCTGGGACCAAGGCGGCATATGGTCCGACCTGGACGTGTCTTGCGAAAGTATTCCCATAGAGGAATGGATACCCGCCGAATACCAGGGCAAGGCGGCGCTTGTCGTGGGCTGGGAGTTCGACGCAGGCTGGCCGGAACCCTACGTCCGCCAGTTTGCTAGCTGGACAATCATGGCCAAACCACGGCTGCCGCACATGCTACAGGCGGTCGACCAGATCCTCGAGAGGTTGCGGGAAGAGACAGCCGAGCACAATGTCACAATTGCAAACGTGACCTTGGAAATGATGGGCGATGTTGTGGATTTTACAGGTCCACGGCGCTTGACGAGCGGCGTCTTCGCAAGCCTGGAAAAGACGCTCCGACAGACCATCGACACAGAGAAATTGAAGAACCTCACGGAGCCGCGACTCGTCGGCGATGTCTTGGTGATGCCCGGCCACTCATTTGCAGCATCTTCGAATACGTACCCACCGGAGCTAAAAGCACAACTACCGCCGCAACTGGTGACGCACCACTACGCTGGATCCTGGAAGAACGACAAGGGAGGGGAACAGTAGAAGAAGATACGGTGTCAGTTATGCAAACTGCATCAAAACATGACTTTGAGTCAGTCTACATGTTCCTCAGGGATCCCAGTAGACCAGCGGCATACGAGGTTAGACCTATCTGTGAAAAGAAGCTTATGTTGCGTTGTCAACACGGCTCGTGCAAGCAGCGCAGTCTGCTGCTTCCATGCCGGGACTGACCCTACGACGTGCGGGCAAGGGGCTAGGGAAAGAAGTAATAGGTTGAGAAATGAGGATTCGCGCTGCTGGCCTCGGTGGCAGGTCAGCGCGTATCATCGACACATGGCTCGTGCAGCTGAACAGACGCTGGAAGCTCCATGGTAGATTCGGTAGACGAGCAACTTGTTGAGGATTCCACGGCATAGCTGGAACCAACAGGACTGAAATGCTGCGACGTTGCGGCTCTGGAGCCACAAGAGATATTGGCCTACGTCAGAGGTTTCCGAGAAGCGAGTCATATGGCGGCCCACCTCAACTTGCAGCGTGTTTACAGAGGCTGATATATAAACATAATTACTTCAAGCTCTATGAAATTCAATTTCTTGTGAGACTCAAGAGTGTAGCACGTGTCTGTAAGAGCAACCAAAGGATGAAATACGGCAATGGCACCACGTAGCCACGATGACAGCATCATGTACCCTGTTGTTCTGGGCCCGTGCACCAGTTCACGTCCCTTACCTTGTATCATGCAAGGTATTGCTTAAACTACAACAAACCACCAAAGTTTGCACATCCTCCAATCCCCTCGAAAATCATCAGTCATGGAGCACAACGGCCCGCACCCATCCGCCCAATTCGAGGGCTACTACTCCAAGTTCGACCTTGCATCTGGCGCCCACATTGTCTTGATCATCTGCTCTGTACCCAAAGCGTCCTCACGGCCGCACATGGTCTCATTTACCTACTATCCAGCATCCGGACATCCCATCTTCCAGCGCGACCACTTTGTCAAGAACATCTCGGCCATCGTCAAAGATGCCAAGACCAAAGCCTTCGAGGTGCAGATCCCCGGCATGGGCACCATGCGGACCGACGCCAACGGCCAAACAAGCTACAAACTCGCCGCCGAAGACGGCAGCTGGAGCCTCGAAGCCCAGTGCAACGACTACACTGCATGGAGCCCCAGAAAGAATTCTCCGGAAGGCTGGCTAATCCATCTCCCCCTTCCACTCCACTGGCACGTGCATTCCCTCTGCTCCCCAGCTACCTTTACCCTCGACATCCCCGCTCTCGGCGACGCCTTCCCATCAGCAGACGGCGAGTCCAGCGCCACCATCCACCAGGAGAAAAACTGGGCCCATAGTTTCCCAGACGCGCACATGTGGATGCAAGCCTGGGACAATGAGCACAAGCGCGGTATCTGTCTTGCTGGCGGCAAAATCCTCTACAACACCGCGTACATGATTGGATATCGTTCTCCCAGCCTCGATCTCGACTTTGTACCCCCATTTTCCGTGTCCTATCTCAATCTCTTCTCGCCCTTTATGAGCGTCAAGCAGGACTGGGGCAACCGGACGTTTTCAATATGGGTGAGTAATTACTTGTATATGATGGAGCTGAAGGCGACTGCGCCAGAGGACAAGGGCTGGTTTGGGCTTCCCGCTCCGTTTGCAGACGGCCATCGCTTGAATTACTGCAAGGAGAACTTTATGGCGACGGTCGAGGCCAAGATTTGGAAGAGACAGGGGTGGTGGCCGTGGAGTGCGTGGCAGGAGATTAGGACCGAGAGGTGGGAGGGCGCGAGCTTGGAATTCGGCGGAGAGTATTATCCTGAGAGGGGCGAGAGCAAGAAAGACTTGTGATGTGAGGGAAATGAGAGAGACGGCTGCGTAAAAAAGGGGGTTCAATAGCCTTGTTACCAGCTTGCATGCTGATGCATTACGATGTATGATATTGACGGACAAAACAACATTGGTTCTCAAGACAATTTTAGTACTAATACACTGTTCAAATCTAACGATAAATTACAACTTTGACGTCTTCTTCTCTCGCGGCTTGATGAGTGCATCCAGCTCCTCTATGAACCGCTGGGGCATTACGCTCCTCTCTATGCCCTGTTTGCCATTCCATTCCTCCTCCGTCTTGCGCTCCCAATCCCGGTACCTCTCCATTTCCTTACTGATCCATTTGCCGATATGGTCTGCACTCTCGTCGACTTTTTCCATGGGAATCAAGTGTCCGGTCCCCTTGACCGTGACATTTGCTACACGGCCCTCTGCACGGCCTCCGCTGCCGCTGACGCCAGATCCTGTCATGCGCATCTTCTCTTCAATGATGGCATCGTTAGTCAAGAAGGAAAGTTCGCCAAAGATGTAGAAAACCGACGGGCGGAGCGACGGTAATTGGTTGAAAACAAGTGTGCTCTCGCCGCGGTAAAACGGCGTTTGGGGCTCATCGCACGGCGTCATGTCTGGGTGTGTCCTCCTGTTCACTTTTGGATTGCTCAATGTGAATTCGGCTGATGATGGCTCCTTGTCTCCCGGCCTTGCGGTAAAGTTGCTGCGCAAAAAGGTCATCACTTCTTGGTGCTTGGTGGTTGTGAGGGTAACCTCGGGCTGCTTTCCATCGGGGAACAGTTGTGTCGGCATGTCCCGCAGTCCGTTCTTGACCCAAGCATCCAGTACCCGCGGGTCCCAGGTCTGGTAGAATTTGCTCTTTGCGAAGCTGCTTGCGGCTTCTTCGCGCGTTGGCCAGCGCTCGCGACGTCTTGCTGAGGCGGCTGCTGGCGAGACGTTGCCAAGAATCGAAACTTTCCCCTGAATAACGGGGTCTACGAGAACCAGCGTCTCAAAAAGCGTGGGATGAAGGAGAGCAAGATTGGCGAGTTGACAGCCACCCATGCTGTGGCCGACGCCCACAATAGGGCGAGGCATTTGGTCGCGGAAAAGGTTGACCATGTGGAGGAGATCTCTGCTGTGATCAAGCCAGGCGGCTGCACTGAGTTAGCTGTTAATCTTGCAGACGCGTGGGTTTTCATACGGTCATTTCCCAATTTGCCCTCATTCAGAACGCCGCTCCAGCCCTGGTGCACAACATCGGCTATCCAAATGCCACGGATACCAAAGCCCTGTTGCTCGCATCGCTTCAGGAGCTCATTCCACAGCGGTTCATATAGCTCTTTTGCAAACCCATTCGCATGCGCGGCAATGATGGTGATGTCGCCAGGTTTCGGGCTCGTGTTGCGCAGCGGCGTGTACTGCTTCACTGCCAGGTACAGGACATCGTCCTGCTTGTTTGCTGTTGCTCGTGGAAATCCACGTATATGCGATGCTTCTATCTTGTGCTCGTCTATCCGGAAGTAGTTTGAAGACATGATGGAACAAGAGATGACCGAGGCGCGACCACCGTCTGCTCCAGAGTACAAGGGAATGCAAGGAAGGGAGTGCTAGAGGAACAGAGAGAGCGTGCGATTAGGGGTCGAAAAGGGTTGTCTGGCTGCGCGCGGAAAGAAGATAACAGCAAGCGCGGTTTGATGCTCAGGGTGTCGTGACGAGTTGCCGGCATAATCTGGACAGGAATGCCGAGGTCCATCTGCGCCGCCTCTAATGCCCCTCACACTACCTCTCCACAGCGACTCGATGGACGGATAGGCCACAGAGAGATCAGGTAGCCGAAACCGTCAAGGTATCTGAAATGGCGGATTCCGGATATCCGCCTGCTGTGATGGAGCATGCTGGCATTGCACGCCCTTGGCCGGCATGACGAAATGGGGTTGGAAGTGTTTTGGGCGACGTCACGTGCCCCATGTCGCGTTCGCGCCTCCCCGTTGAACCCTGTCAATCGCGTCTTGGAGACGAATATCGCCAACGTGCAGTCCTCAACCCAAAGGCATATCGCAGTCAATTTCAGTCATGGAGGACACGACCATGCTCGAGAGCCCGCCAGGCCTCTTCGATGAGCTCGGCTTTACCATATGTCCCAATGGTCTGTCGGAAGACAGCATACACGAGGTACGCGACGCGTTGCAGCTTTTGCGAAAGCGGCCCTAATGCGCTCTACAGATTGAAGATGCCATTACCAGCGCACATGGAACGATAGTACCCTTTGATGCCCCCAAGGGCCGCATAGAAAACCTCAAAGATATCAACTACATCGTGTCAGAGACGGCCGACTTCCCAGACTACCACCGCGCTCTCGATCTCATGATACACGTTGTGAAGCCAACATGGGTGCACGCGTCTCTCCAAAGCATGAAGACCAAGAACCCACGAGCATATAGCCCAGATCCGGCGCTCTTCATGAGCGATGTCGTCATATGTTGTGGAGAAATACCAAACGGAGATAAGGAGGCAATTGAAGGTGGCGTACTGGCCCTCGGTGGGCAGATTGCACCAAGCCTTTCGAAACAGGTAACGCATCTTATTGCGCTCGATGTGAGTGAGCCGCGGTGTCAGCTCGCCATTAGCAAGCGTCTCCAGCTTGTGATTGTGCTACCCCACTGGTAAGATTTGCGTTGTAGGGATGAAGCACAACTGGAGCTGACGTTCTCAGGTTCGATGACTGCCTCAAAGTTGGTCGCAGGATATCAGAACGCCCCTACACGCTACCAAATCCCGAGATCCTCGCCGATGCCGAACCAGGCGCAATCCCCCCCACACGAACAAGCCAGCAGATTCGAGACGCGACCACACCAGAACCACAAAACGAGCCTGTGCCATTGCCGCCCCACCTGGAACCACCACGCGCAATCAAGGCTTTCGAAGGAAAAAGTGTCAAGCTTGGAGAAGACTTAAACATCAGCACCAAGCTAAGGGGTGTCATAACCGGTATGATCCAGGCCGGCGGCGGCAGTGTGACGTCCAAAATCGATGAGGCGGACATGTACGTTTGCAACTATCGGGAAGGCACCGATTATGTCAAGGCTTCGCAAGCGCAGAAGGATGTAGGCAACCTAGGTTGGCTGTATTACCTTATCACTCACGGCATCTGGACAAACCCCATGCAGCGAATGCTGCACTATCCACGGCCACGTGAAGGCATCCCGGGGTTCGACAGTTACAAGATCAGTATCTCGAGCTACACAGGCGAAGCACGGGTTTATCTGGAGAACTTGATCAAGGCCACAGGTGCAGAGTTCACAAAGACGTTCAAACAGGACAACACCCATCTCATCGCCGCACATAAAAACAGCGAAAAGTGCGAAGCTGCAGCCGAATGGGGTGTGAATATTGTCAACCATCTCTGGCTTGAAGACAGCTATGCCAAATGCAGGGAAATGCCACTAACAGAGAATCGCTACACGTACTTCCCAGCACGTACAAACCTGGGAGAGGTCTTGGGTCAAACCGAAATTGATCGTGACGCTACGGAGAAAATATTCTTCTCGAAGCAAACGAAACCTGTTAAAGCCGTTAAGGCAGCACCTCAGAGCAAGGATGCTTCAGCGTCAAGGGTAGTACCACGAGCAAGCGAGCCCCCGGCCCCGCGCAGCCCGCCTATGGCTGAGAAAGCTAAACGTGCAAAGTCGGGAGGTAGTGTTCAAACGCCAGCACCTCCACGTCAAACAGATGGAGAGAATCATACACCTGGTAGTCGTGGCGCCAAAGATCGAGCGCTGTCAAAACTGCATGATTTTGCGCCGGATATCGCCCAGTTTGAGAAAGAGATGAAGCGCAAGGGCGGAGTCATACATGGAGGACGTCGGCGAACAGAAGATGAGGTGGAGGAGCGAGCGAAACAAGCAAAAGGAGGCCGTGATTCTGTCTCAAGCAAGCGTTCGATTGAAGAAGTTGACGAAGATGAAGAAACAGAAGATGAGGCTCCAGATGTTCCAGCAAAGAACAAACGAGCAAAGAAGGAAAAATTGACACCTATCAAATTCCGCATGTTGATCTCGAAAGACGAGCGATGGACCAACAACGCGGAGAAAGAGTCCAAAGATAAGGCGCGTCTGCGCGAGCTTGGCCTTTTCATCACCGATGACTTCAAGAAAGTAGACCTTGTCTGTGCACCCCATCCAGTCCGGACGAAGAAGTTCATTGCGTCGCTCGCATGTGCGCCCACTCTGGTATCGACAAGCTATCTCGACTTTGCGCTCAAGAACAATAAACTACCACCAGTCGAAAAGCATCTCCTGCAAGCCAAAGACTTTGAAAAAGCCAACAAGTTCCGCCTGTCCGAAGCGCTCGAACGCGCCAAGCAAAACAAGCACCGCCTCCTCAAAGACTGGACTATTTTCTGCACGGAGAAAGTGGCGGGCGGCTTTGACACGTACAAAGACATTATCGAAGTCAACGGCGGCAAGTGTTCGCTCTGGAAAGGCCGCCCGACTACGGTATCAGCATCTAAGCGCATACGCAACACGTCAGACAAAGAAGTCAGCCAGAACCAGGTCGAAGACGAAGGTGACGTCCTCTACCTGATTTCCGATGCTGACAAGCGCGAATTCAACAACTGGACAAAGTTCCGTGAGCTCGCCAAGAAACACGACATGGTTCCGCGCATTGTCAAGACAGAGTGGCTGCTGAGTGTGGCCATGGCGCAGTACGTGCACTGGGACCCGCAGTGGGAGCTTGACGAGGATGTTGTGAATGCTGGTGCGAAGAAGTAGATGTTGCTGTATGGAAACATAGTTTGTACGTTGTTTTGTTGTTAGCATACATGTCACGGCGTGATGAATGTCCCACGGTTAAAGCGATAGGCGTTGCCGGGCCCAGGTTTCCGTGGTAATTGTACATTATAGTCTTGTATAGGGTATTGTCTGGGCTACTTAGCTGGGGTGCACAACGCGGTAACTGGAGAAAGGAAGTTGGGCGAGAAACACGCACACACACACACAGATGCAATGTCAAAACGGTTGTGACTAAATCACCATGTGCCGATTACCTTGACGAAAACCCCTCCCTCTTTTCACATGCATGCGTATGTAAGGAGTGGAGACATGCTATACTTACACTTATGTCATGTGCATGCGTAATTGCGTGTCCAAGGTGGGGGCTGAAAAGATGACGACAGCAACAGCGACAGCAGAGGGGTAAGTAAGTAAATGGGCGTTGTTAGCGCTCACTTTGCACTCTGCACTCTGCACTCGTGGTCCCCTGGAAAAAATAGTCCGAAAAGGGGGGGGGGCCTTCACAAACTTCTTGGCTATGCATTTATATATGGATGGATGGATGGAGGGATGGATGGACACTGGAGTGGCGCGCGCCTAATACCTGATAGTAAATAGTGGTGCTTAGTGTGAAAATATTGGGGGCGAAAGAAGAGGAGAATACCCCACCTCCTCGCCCCTCCTCTCCCCTCCTCTCCCCCAAATGTGCAGTTGCTGCTAGGCTGATGACGGTGAATATGTGGGATGGGTTAAAGTAGGTATACAGGGTTAGTATCGATCAAGAGGGGTGTGTTTTTTTCAAGTTAGAGTGAGAATACTAGAATCAATGTGACTATGTATATGTGTACTATTATTTTAACGGTTTGCGTTTTTCTAAGTATTACACGCAATATATAGAAGTTCTCTAGAGGCTCCAACCACACAGCGTGACTCCAACATGTGCACGCATATCAAGTCTCTAGTTAAATAAATCCAAAAAAAGAGGAATAGGGGGTATATTTATATATCTATGCAGAGAAAGGGGAAAAAGAACCCCCTCCATGGTATGCTAACGTACAGGAACAATGCGGAATACAACAAGGAAAAAACAAACAGAATAATGACGCAAACTTGGGGGTTATTTGACCAAGACACCAGAGCAGGGACTGTTTTACTGTTGCCAGGATGTATGCACAATCTTGGGGACAGAGGGCATGTCTGTGTCGATGGACATGCGTTCGTAGTAGCGTGAGCGCCCCGACGTGGTGCTTATGCTGCGGGGACGACCGGACGGTCGGATGGAATCTGTGTCGAAGTGTTCTGCGGTGCGGGATATGGGGCTGAGGTGCGTGGTGTTGGTTTGTCCGCTGATGGAGCTGACGCCACTGCCTGAACTAGTCGTATTGAGGACGAGATTGTTGTTACTGTTGTTGTTGTTGCTGCTGTTGCTGTTGTTGTTCTCGCCGATGGGATCTCTTATCTCCTCTACTGGAGGAGTGACTTGCAGCGGGACAAGATGCATGGTGTCTGTGCTTGACCGCTTGTTCCGCGCGTCGGCGTCCGAGTCGACGTAGAGTGTGACGCTGCTGGCTCTGTTGCTACTGAACATGCTTGTTTTGTCTTCGTTGGCGAGCAGACCGGCAGAGTCTGATTTGCGCTTGTTGAGTTGCTTCTTCTTTTGGTAGCGATGGTAGAGGCAGAAGGAGAGGGCGCCGAGGAAGAGGGCGAGGAAGAGGATGGCGAAGACGGCGGTTAGGGCGATGTTGACTTTTGTCCAGTAGGGCCTGTGTTTGTCTTTCAGCTCGCCGTTGAGGTTCATGTTGGTGTCTGGTGGTATGGGGGCCATGGCGATGGTATGTGATGGGATTCGAGAAGTGATTGTGGGGGGGAACCAGTCGTCCAGCAAGACTTTGGATATAGTCAAGGCAACTAGGTTATGTGGATGGACAAGGGGGGGCGAAAAGAGTCAAGGATGGCTATGCTTGGACAAGATGATTCACATGCGTCATCCAGGTCCTTAGTATAGAGCTGATGGAAAAGTTGCTTGCTGCCTGGCGAACCGGTACCGGGTGCCAGGCAAACATATGTCTATTCGTGAAATGAAGCATTGTGCGCATAGGCCCGTCTACAGTCTGCGGCCGTGGCGCCGAATCGGCGGAAAGGCGTCCAGTACGTGGTCTCGTCTAGAGAACAAGTGCTCAGCCTCAGCACGTTGTGGGGGAGCAAAACAGGCCGTCGACCGGAGGAGAGGCTACTGCGCCCCTGGGTATGGAAAGAAGCCTAGCAAAGAGGCAAGATAGGCGACACCTCATAGGCGGGGGCAGTGGCTGTCAAAGCTATGACTGCCGTGCTTGAAGAAGTGGAGACTGGCTGCGGAGCAAAGTAATGGTGGCACAGGCTCGCAGACTGGATGTGCCAACCACGCATCTTGACGCCGCCGGCACTTACCAGTAGACAACCAGTACCTCACCGCGTGCGAACCATAAAATTGCTGCTTTACTGTATCCGGCCATGCAGCTGAAAAGCATGAGCTCAGCTTGTGCAACTGCCAATATTGGTATGGCTGCTCTCGCAAGCAGCTCCTGGGCGTCACTTTGCTGGCAAGCCCACCAGCCTACAAAACAGCCGCTAACAAGAGACCCGCAGAAATCCTGAAAGACTTGCAGCATAAACAAAGTGCGTTGTTGTTGTTGTTGTTGCTGTTGCATGTGTATTTGCGACGTTAGGCCAGCACGGCCACCTGCGCTAAGAGAAATGAGCAGAGGCCATCATGATTCGGTGGCACACACGAGGCTGAGCTGTTTCCTCTCCTCCCCCACGAGTCTGCCTCGACCAAGCCCAATGTAGATCCAGAAGGGGAAAACGAGTATGAAATTGACGAGATGGACCGATAGTCGACGGGTTGGGGCAAGCCACAGCAGCCATAATACGAAGTGGTAGAAGAAAAGGGCTCTCCCGCTACCAGGCTGTTGGGAGGGGAGGGTACCAGTACTGCAAGACAGGCTAGGCTCGGGACGCCAATGGGAAACGGACGCTTGTTCTTGTGGTGAGAGAGTGAGGGTGTGTGTGGTCAAACAAAAGACTAATATTATGCGGGTGGTGAGTGGTTGAGACGAGTTGTGGTGTTGAAGTGGGTGGGTCCGACAACTGGGGACAGACGGTGTGGGTATTTGGGCCCCCATGCCTGCCTGCAGCTAGCTGCATGGCTAGCGGCTCGCTACCAGGGCTATGCTATTTTGGGCGTCGCGCGTCCCAGCTGCGCCGCCCGCCAAGCCTGGTCGTGCCATGTGTTCAGCACCCCCAGTATCAGTATGGTGTGCTCGTCTTATGTGGTTTAGCATGCCCATGGTGGAGCGGAGCGGGCCATGTCATCGTGGGTGGAGGAGAAGAAAAAGAAAATTGAATGCGGCTGATGGGATAGATCAGGCTTGGCAGCAGTATAACCTTCAGACGATCGTCTGATGCTGGTAGGGTGGCGGATCGGCTTAATTCACTGGACTACCAGTATTAAATCACTGGGGTTCCTCAGCTGCAATAGACGGTGAATGAAAATTTTGGATGGGCATGGAGATGGTAGTCACCGGAAACATGGCACGAGATGCATTGTTCTGCCACGTCATGTGTTCGCACCATGTCCAAACTACCTTATCAACGCCGTTACATGTTCAGCTGATGTTTATGGGGAAGCTTCTAGACTTTTCACCCATTCTAGTGGTTCCAGATAAACGCTCGTCAGTTTGCTGGTTTGATTTCAAGTCGTACGCTACAGTCAAGTGATACAGACTTGATCTACCTGGCACCTGCGCCAGTGGTTTCAATGCAAACTTACATCTACAGCAATCATGAAGAACAGATAGACTTTTGTCTCAGATGCAGAGAAATTCACGCTGGGAATTGAACCACAAACTAAACAGTATCCGGAAAGAAAACAACCGTCGTTTTTTTCAAGTGCATAATCTTCCCTACTCGAAGCATACAGACGCTGAAAGAGGTTTACAAGATGGCATCGAAATTCAGCAGACGTGTACAAGTGGCATTGGTGAGTTTTGGTTATTGCACATCACTCTTTCTGTGCACGTGGCAATCAGATAAAGCTTTTCTTTTTCGCAGCATATGATGTCCCGCGGAAAAGATTAGATATTGATCTTCTTCCTCTTCGAACAATTTTCTGCATTGAACTGATTCCCTTTTCGTTTCCCTTTATATCAGTATATCAAGAAATTACACACAACCACAACCACATTATATCCTCGATTACAAGACACTCGATAGTTGATCTCTGTGCTCTCTCCAACTGATTGGCTCAATATTAGGATTTGGTCTCTTTTCTTTTTCTTTTTCTGCTTCTTCTTCTTCTTTTTCTTCAAGTCTATTCAAAATTTCATCACTACTAAATACATGATAGAATCCGGTTTCCTCCCCCCCTCATACGATTACGTCGTCTAATCATCGTAAAAAGTCACCAGAAAAAAAACGGAGAATAAAACCACCCAAGTTCTGGAGACAGAAGACTGTCATTTCATTGCATGTGATAACCAAGTGTGCGCCCCCCACCACACACACTACCAAGCATGTATGTTACCTCGCCGAAACATGACGTCTATAGTGGCAAACACGAGATAGGAGATGCAGCCAGTCCCATTACACAGCCATTGGCCCGTGGTCATGACGATAACGATAAGCGCCGTCCAATGCAGACAAGAGTAGAGAAAGAAAGAAAGAAAAAAGATCCTGACTCCAAAAAGTCCACTGGGTATTCTTCTCTTCTCCCTCGTATTTATAATTCTAATCCAATGGGAAATTCTCCTTCTTCCAGTTCTCGCGTAGCACGGCAATGGTACTGGCAGCGTCTTTGCAGCGCGCAGGGGCTCGGGCAGGGAGGTCTATGACAGCGCGACGGAGGACGCCACGAGCAGGGACACCGTAGAACTGGAGAAACTTCCGGTAGTAGTCGCGGATCAGGCCGCTGAGAATGGCGAAATGCCCGGGCCAGAGGTGCTCGGGCGGGGTGTTGCAGATGGACACGATTGCTCGCCAGTATTCCGAGGTGGCAATGGCAGGCGTCTTGGACGCAAACGAGCGCAGAGACATGGATGCGTAGCCAGCACCAATGCCACGCATGCGCTGGGCATATGATTCGGGGGTGGAGTCTTCCCGCCACCCTAACCGTAGGCGGCCCTCTTTTGTGTCCATGGTGCCGCGGATGCCAAAGAGTGGTGGGCAGGCCTTGTGTAGCTTGGCTAGGGCAATATCGGTAAGGGGGAGGCCGTTCCACATGTACTTTTGGTCTCCAAACAAGCTGGCGGCAATCAGGCCAATTTCTTGGATGATACGCCCGTCTGTATTTGCCGCCTCCTTTTCAAACTGCTTGACGAGAAACTTTTCAAAGCAAATCCAGACGTAGAGCAAGAAGGCAGGGTATGCGGCATCGCTTTCGTTTGCTAATTGGGGGATCTGGTGAGAAACAATGTATGGCCGGATGTCAATCACAGGGCCCGGGGTAGCCAAGGCGACATCAAAACACTCTGTTCGTAGCCGCTTGATGGCGGCCGCGCTGTCTTTTCGCTCCACATTGATCTGGCCGAGTCGAGTGCGGAGGGCGCGTCGAGCATCGCCGACGGGGCCCTTGAGAGGCGAGGATGGCTTCTTGTGTTCTTCCCAGAATGCCGTGCGGAATTCCTTCATGCGCTGGTGGAGCTGGAGGTACTGGTTGTGTAATTGCTCGAAATTGTTTTGCGGTGCTGGGGAGCTAGTCGCTGGTTTGGGCATAGCCGCTTGTGTAGGAGCGGCTACAGGCTGGGGCACAGGCTGGGGTGTTTGCTGCTGCTGCTGCTGCTGCGAAGCTTGCTGGCGAGCTTTCTCTGCAGCAGCGGCAGCCTCGGCGGCCTTTCGATCCGCCTCTTCCTTTTCTCTCTTTTGGCGCTCAGCTGCGGCTTCGTGCTCGCGCTGGGCGCGGATCCTCGCCTCGGCCTCGTGCAGCTTCTTCTGGTGTTCGGCGGCGAGGCGGGCGGCTTCCTCTTCGCGCTGCTTGGCCTCGAGGGCCCTGCGACGGGCGGCCTCCTCGTCGCGCGCCTTCTCCTCCCTCAGGCGCTCAATCTCTCTCCGCTGCATCTCCTCATGGCGGAGGCGGGCGTGCTCCTCCTCGAGGGCCAGGCGCTCAATCTCGAGTTTGGCGGAGCGGAAGACGCGTTCGTGCTCCTCGGCCGCGTAGGCAAGCTGCTGGGCGTGTCGCTTGGAGCGCTCGGCAGCATCGTGGTCGAGGCGCTCGTTGAACTGGCTGTCGGAGATGCTGAGGCGGAGATTGAACTCGAGGGCCAGCTTGCGGGATGGGCTCTCGTAGGGGTCGCGGGCGAGGGACTCGCGGTGTGGGCGGAGGGCGGTGGTGCGGTTGGGCGATTGGCGGGTGGGCGAGGCATCCATGAAACTCGAGCCAAACGAGGTGGCGGTATGCATGCTGGAGGACGAGGCGCCCGATCTGGCGGGCATTGTGGGCGAGGCAGGCAGAAAAAGCGGTGATTGAGCACGAGGTTGGTGCGCAGGCGTGCCATGGGGAGCTAGCACAAGTAGTTTGGCAGCACTGTTCCGCACCGGCGTCACGTGAGCGCGCATACATACGGGCCCGCCCATGCCTGCCGCCGACGTGGGCGCGGGCGTGGGCGTGGCGGCAGATGGACGGATGGCCCATTGAGCGCCTTGCCAGTGCCGCCACCACCACCACCATGACGACGCCGACGCCGACGCCGACGCCGACGACGACGACGACGACGAGGGCGCGCACGCAGCGGGCGCGGAGACAAACACGACGTGTCGCGGGCGGTGGTCATGGGCGTGGTCAAACACGTGTGGGCATGTGTGCCGCCGCAAGCTGGTGGGCCTGCGGCTGCAGCTGCGACTGCAAACGCTGTATACGTGCACCCGCCAGGAGACGGCCGCACGTCTCCAAACAAGGCGACGCGCATGGCGAGGCGACGATGGCCGCCTGCCCGAGACTCATGGCTGCGTGTGCGTGTGCGCGCCAACGGGCCAGGCGCTGAGAGCGGCTTAGCCGTCGTGATATCAGAAACGCCTGCGGGCCTGCCCACCCGTGAAACATGCACCACTCAAACGCGATGCTCCACGGGGGGCGGCCTGCTGAGACAAGGCCGCCCCGACTGTGGCGCGCCTCGACGTACTGTCATCACAGCCGTAATAATAGCAATCCTGAGGATAATAGCACTATACATATGGCTGCGCGGCCGACGACGCTCGACGCCTGGCAAGCGCCTCAGTCCAACTCCAGTAGCGTGCAGTGCAGTGCAGCAGCAGGAGCCCGGCGCTCTCCCTCGTTCGCGCGCATCCGCCTCGCCGCCCTCTTTTTCTGCTGTTCTTTTTGCTGCCCATTCGCTTGCCTGCACACATACTCTCTCTTTCTCTTTTGCTTAGCCCTCTCCCTCGCGGCGCACGGCGACGGCGCGCAGCCAGAGTGACGTACGTACGTGTGTCCATTACGCGGGCGCAGGCGTCGTCTGCGGTGGCAGCCAAGCACAGCCGATCGCTTCCCAATACGAGCATCAGGCCAAGTCCCAGTCCCGCCATAGCCCATCACCACCTTCATCGCTCGCCCGCCGACGCTGCTTGCCCGTCTCGCCCTTCCCTCCTGCAGCCCTCCGTCTTCCTCCCCCTCCTCCCCTCTCTCCCCTCTTCCGCTGCTCTCGTCGCCCGCGCCCTCGCCCGCGCCCTTCTCCCGCTTCCATCGCTCCCTCCTTCGCACCGCTCTCTCGCCGCCCGTATTTTGGGTCTTGGTACTGCCCACAACAACCCGCTCCAGGGAACCCGCGCTCCTTGACCTGCTCAACCCTCCTTATCACGCCTCGCCTCCCACTCACCCACCCATCCACCCACCCCGGCCCCTTTGCCTTCTGTCCGCACACGACGCTTCCACCCGCTTCCGCCCAGCAAACCCCCCCCCCCCGCGGCGCCCATTGCCCCAGCAAGACTATCTTCTGCTCTCGCAAGCACCGCCTGACCAGCACGCTTACTCCAACGTGAGTTCTGTCCCCTCCCCCCGCTAGCTCCGCCTGGAGCACGCCAGCTGCCCGCCCGCCCTCGAGCTGTTGCTCCACCCACTCCGCTGCTCCCTCATCTCTTGCATCATCTCGCCCCCCCCCCCCCCCTGCCCGCTGCATCCCTCGATTGGACCGCCCTCACTAACGCCCGCCAGCCAAGTCGAGCTCCCCTTTGACCATTTCGTGTCCGACTGCCACTCGACACCCGCCGCACCCACGCACCCGCTCGCACACACCCGACGCCCGTCGATATGGATCAGCAACAAGGCCAGCAGGGCCCCATGGGCCCCGCCGGCCGCCGTCTGCACATTGCGCACCGCCGCAGTCCGTCAGAGCTGACGCCGCTGATGAGTATGTTGGCCCGGCTCTCACTCATCCTCTCCCGTCCCCCAAAGCTTAGCAAGCAATTGCTGACGTACATGGCACAGTGGAGCAACTGGCCATCGCACAGCAGATCGAGGTACTCCAGCAACAACAGCAACAGATTGCCGCCACGCACCAGCAATACGTCAACATGGGCATGATCCAGCCGCAGCAGCAGCTCGGCAACTTCCAGATGCCCGGCCAGATGCCCGGTGTCTCGCCCCAGGTCAACAACTACCAATTCGCCCAGCAGATGCCCCAGCAGCAACAGCATCTCGCTGTCCCCATGAATGCCCCTGCACAGCCCTCGGCCCACCGCCGCAACCAGTCCGCCCTTCCCAATGTCGGCATGGGCCCCCCGCCTGCCCCGTCGTCTGGCGCTTCTGGATTCGGCGAGTTTAGCGCACCCCAAGGCGGCCAGGGCAGGGAAAATGTAAACCCTCGTGGCCGAGGAGGTGGCGGCGCTGGCGGCGGCGGCAGCCACACGCGCCGCCATTCGCTGGCTCTGGCAGATGCAAAGAAGGCTGCCGAGCAAGCTGAATCCAAGAGAAAGACTTCGGGCTTCCAGTTCCCCATTCCCGGCTCCAACGAGGGCAGCTCCAATCGTGACGCCAGCCCCGGCGGACAGGGTGCCTCCAACGACTCGTCTTCGACGCGTGGACGAGGTGCCCACGGCCGTAGCCAGAGTATGGCTGTCGGACGTGGTGGCGGAGGTGCTGGCCGTGGTGGGCCTTCTTTCTCGTTCCCAGCGACCAGCGAGAATCCCACCAACCAGACCAACCAGCAGCCCGATTTCCAGCGCCGCGGCAGCCAGGGCCATGGCCGCAGCCAGTCACGCAACTTTGAAGGCAACTGGAGACAGCCTCAGAACAACCAGCAACAGTCTGCTCAAGACAACCAGGCCCAGAACATGGGCAACTTCAACATGAACCAAACCGCCAATGCCGCTCCTTTCCAACCTGGCCACCGCAGTCGTGGATCGGTCAACCAGTCTGTTGGCTCTCTTGGCAACTTCCAGTACGGCGGCCAGCCCCAGATGCAGATGCAATCACCTCAAGCACAGCTTCTGCTGCAACAGCAGATGTTTGGCCAGCCGCTTAACCCTATGCAGATTGCTCATTTGCAGGCGCTTCAAGCTGCTCAGATGCAGGGCGGCCTGGGCGGCAGCCAGCATGCCCCGCAGATGAACATGCAGCAACAGCAGCAGCAACAGCGCAAGACTCTATTCACTCCTTACCTCCCCCAGGCAACTCTGCCTGCCCTCCTCAGCGACGGCCAACTCGTTGCTGGTATCCTCCGTGTCAACAAGAAGAACCGCAGCGATGCCTACGTTACCACTACTGATCTAGATGCTGACATTTTCATCTGCGGCAGCAAAGACAGGAACCGAGCTCTCGAAGGAGACTTGGTCGCTGTCGAGCTCCTCGACGTTGACGAGGTTTGGGGACAGAAGCGCGAGAAGGAAGAGAAGAAGAAGCGAAAGGACAACGCAGACCCTCGCGGCGGTAGTATCGCCGTCAATGATGCCACCACGCAACCTGAAACTGGTTCTGAGGGTGGTATTCGTCGACGTGGCAGTCTCCGCCAGCGACCTGCACAAAAGAAGAACGACGATGTGGAAGTGGAAGGACAAAGCTTGCTGCTCATGGAGGAGGAAGAGATCAATGACGAGCTCAAGCCTCTCTACGCTGGTCACATTGTTGCCGTCATCGAGCGTGTTGCCGGACAGATGTTTTCTGGGTATGCATTCACACAAGCAAAGCGCATTTTACACATTTACTGACTTGGCCTGCAGCTCTCTCGGACTGCTCCGTCCTAGCAGCCAGGCTACAAAGGAAAAGCAGGAAGCTGAGCGCCTAGCTCGCGAGGGCAACTCGGGCCGGACCCAGCCGGAACGCCAGGACAAGCCCAAGATTGTGTGGTTCAAGCCGACAGACAAGCGAGTGCCCTTGATTGCCATTCCCACGGAGCAAGCACCACGTGATTTCGTCGAGAAGCACCAGGAGTATGCCGACCGCATCTTTGTGGCATGCATCAAGCGATGGCCCATTACGTCACTACATCCGTTTGGTACCCTTGTCGAGCAGCTTGGCGTCATGGGTGACCTTAAGGTGGAAACCGATGCTCTTCTGCGTGACAACAACTTTGGTCCCGACGACTTTTCGGATGCCGTCATCAAGAACGTCGGGTTCGACGACTGGTCGGTTGCCAACGACGGCGAAGAGGCGCTGAAGAACCGTCGCGACTTTAGAGGCGAGGAGACATTTACCATTGACCCCAACGGCAGCAAGGAGCTCGATGACGCCATCCACTTCAAGTACCTTGACGATGGCCGTGTCGAGATTGGTGTTCACGTGACGGACATTTCACACTTCATCAAGGCCAACTCACTTGTCGACCGTGAGGCCAAGAAGCGCGGCACTGCCGTGTACCTCATGAACCGTACGGTGAACATGCTGCCTCCCAAGCTGTCCAACGACATCTGCTGTCTGAGCCCAGGCGAGGAGCGCTACACTGTTAGTGTGGTCTTCAAGGCCGATCCTGCTTCGGGCAAGGTCTTCGAGGACGAGACGTGGATTGGCAAGTCTGTGATCAAGAGCTCTGGAAAGCTGTCGTATGACGAGGTCGACTCCGTTATCAGCGGCAACGACGGTTCCGTCTCGGTAGCTCGTGCTAAGGACATCAAGATGCTGCATCACATTTCGCAGAAATTCCGCCAGGTCCGCTTTGGTGATCGGGTATCCGACGTCAAGGCGCTGCGCCTCATGTACCAACTGGACGACGAGAACGTGCCCGTCGAGCAGAACATTTTTGACTCTTCGCCTGCGCACGAGTGCATTGAAGAGCTCAGCCACCTTGTAAACGCCTTTGTTGCGAAGAAGCTCGCCGCTGGCTTGCCTGAAAAGGCTCTTCTGCGTCGCCAAGCACCGCCCAACCCCCGCCGCTTGATGACGATTGCGGAGCGCATGGGTGCCATTGGCTACGACATCAACACGGAGAGCAGCGGTTCTCTGCAGAACAGCTTGTTCGAGGTGGAAGACGACGACATCCGGAAGGGCATGGAGACGTTGGTCATCAAGTCGATGCCCCGTGCTAAGTACTTTGTCGCGGGCAAGCTGCCAGAGGATCAGTACCCCCACTACGCCCTCAACCTCCCCAGGTACACTCACTTTACGAATCCGTCGCGTCGCTATGCCGATATTGTCGTGCACCGCCAGCTGGAGGCTGTTTTGTCCAACGGTGCCATTGAGTTCACCGAAGACATTGAGGTGCTGGCCAAGACTGCGGAGATGTGCAACACCAAGAAGGACTCTGCTCACGCTGCGCAAGAGCAGAGCGTGCACATTGAGGCTTGCCGCAAGATGGACAAGGTGCGACAGGAGAGTGGTGGCGATCTCATTGCCGAAGGCATTGTGCTCTGCGTGTATGAGTCTGCTTTCGATGTGCTCATTCCCGAGTGGGGCTTCGAGAAGCGTGTCCACTGCGACCAGCTTCCCCTCAAGAAGGCCGAGTTCGACAAGAACAAGCGTCTGCTCGAGCTCTACTGGGAGAAGGGCGTCCCGTCGTCCAACTACATTCCCGAGGACGAAAGGCCAAAGCATGGCTCGCTCCGTTCTGCCAATGCTGCCGCAGCGGCGCGTGAGGCTGAAGCGGCGAAGCAGCGCGCGAGGGAGCAGGAAGAAGCCCAGCGCAGGCAGATGGACACGGGCACCATGTCGACCAATGAGGAGGCGGCCTTGTTTGACGATGACGATGACGACGACTCCAACGACCTCAACTCGACCATGGCTGGCGTGTCGCTGAACCCCGACCGCCCAACGCAGAGCATGCCTCCGTCGCCGACGAGGCGTGATGTTCCCGGTGCTCCTCACCGCGTCAATTCGGACTCGAAGATTGCGCAGAGCGCTGGTGAAGCTGCCGAGAGCAAGCTGACGAACAAGGAGAAGTATCTCAGCTGGTTCACTCTGCGCGAGGAGAACGGCGACTACATCCAGGATGTGCGGGAGATGACGCGGGTTCCAGTCATCCTTAAGACGGATCTGACCAAGAGTCCTCCGTAAGTTGATGGTGCTGCAGTGTATGTGGAGAATGTGTACTGACGGATGACCTAGTTGCTTGACGATCCGATCGCTCAACCCATACGCGCTCTAGACGGCCGAGGTGCTTGACGCGGTCTGCACATTGTACCGATACGGGGTGCAGGAGCGTGTGTGTGGCAGTGTGGAGGGGCGTGTGGCGTGCTGTCTTGGTATAGAAAATTGGACGATGGGACATGTACTAGGTGACGAGGAGAAGAAAAGGAATGCGTGGGATTATGTGTATCGTTGATGTGCTGATGGCCAAGTATGCCGAGGCGCGACTTACATGGTTGCAGCTCTTATACACGGTAGTAGTGCTTGGTACGTTTAATGTATTGTTGGGCTTTTGGACAGCGCCACAGTGCGAGTGGGTGAGAAGCATGTTTCCTGCTGACAGGCGGCATTGATGGCGACTCCACTAATATGGTTTGTGCCTGAGCACGAGGGGCCGTGTGGGCGGTGCCAGGCGCGCAGAGAGACTTTTGACGGGAGCGTGTTTGACAGTGGACAGGCGTCGCGATTGGGCCGCGGGCGCGTGCAGGGCGCAGAAACAGGGCATGCAGCGCTGCAGCGGCCGGCCTTTGTTTATCCCGGTGTGGGAGTGATTGCGACAGAGCGGCCGACACACGGCGTCATGCTGTTGTGTTGCCGCAGCGTTTCTCCACCCACGGATCTGCAACCTTCCAAGCCCCCTGTCGCGTCGTGGTCGACTAGGATTTGTGTACCTGCATCCGCTTCCATTACCAAGCACCCGCCTTGAGGCCTAAGGCGTCAGGCCCTATACACCCGAAATGCCAGTGGTTCCCCATGAGCCTTGGCCGCCTGGTGCGGTTTTGCATGCCTCAGCCACGCCCATAGCCGACCTCTCTTAACCTCTCGCCCGCCCCCGCCGACGTCGTCGTGGATGGCTGCCCTGCCAGCGCCTACATGCTCCAACGCCAGCCTTTTTTCCTCCTCTCTCGCTCTCTCTCGCTCGCCCTCGCGTCAGCTCTGCCGCCAGTGCACCAAGTGCGCCTCTGCCGCGCCCCAAGCATGTGTGTTGAAACGCCCGTTCTGACCACTACTGCCGCCGCTGGAAACACTTGACGGTCGACATCAAGGTAGCTGTTTGCTCCAAGCCTCATGGCATGAGCCACCACATGGTTTCTGTCGGAAAGTCGAAATACCGCCATTAATTTCTATGCGCTATTGCTGTGCTCGATTTGAATCGAGGGCGGCTCTGCTGCCTCCGCGCAGGCGTTGGTACTCTTGGGGTTTCAGCGCAGCATATTGGCGTCGCAGGGCCCCCGACCTGCTACATCACACGCCTCCATGGCCAACCCCATCGCTACCTGCCGGACTCAGTCGGCGGTTGCTGCGCTGCTAGCAGGCAGTTCCTCGACGATCAATGGGCCGAGCTGCCAAGGTTCAAAGCTTGAACAGTCACGGATCTGCTAAGGTAGCCTCTTGCGTGGGGCGGGATCCAGCAGCCCGCCACGACCTCTTCATCCGTCCTTCCGGATTTACCCTGGCGTCTCAGATGCAACCTAGGAGTTGCAGCTCTCGGTATAAGGTCCATTGGCTGCCCACCTTGTTTCCCTACTCGTTTTCAGCTGCATCATCATCGGCGAGCTTTCTCTACCTTCTTCCGTATCTAATAATCAGCCACATTCTTTTCCTTGTCAGTCCCTGGTTGGACTTTTTTTTTAGACAATTTTTAATAATCGAACTCAAAGCGGGTCTTTGCTGGAGGTCCCTCATTCCGAATTTGTCTAACGTACAACGAGCTCACCGTATCTTAATTCATCACCATGCCTAGCGTATCAAGCATACTCAAGGGCCTTGCTGCCCTGGCGCCTCTTGTGGCTGCCGTCCCCGCCAACTATGCCCGTACAAACACGCCGGCCAGGGCCATGGAGATGCCCCCCAAGCCCTCGACCATTACCGAGACGGCTGGCTCTGCTATGCCCCCAGCGGCCCAAGCAGCAGCAGCGGCACCGGCAGCAGCTGCAGGAAAGCTGACTGATGTTGACATTCTCAACTTGTGAGTGGCGCGGTAGACAAGAGTCGTCATGGGAGCGCAGACTGACCGCAAACAGTGCCCTGACTGCTGAGCATCTCGAGTCAAATTTCTACTCGATGGGTTTCGCCAAGTTCTCCACCAAGGACTTTATGGGTCTTGGTCTCACCGAGGCTCAGGTCAAGACGTTGATGACTGTTGGAATGACCGAGGCCACTCACGTCACTACCCTTCAATCCGCCATTACCGGAGCTGGCGCAAAGCCCGTCGAGGCCTGCCAGTACAACTTCGATGCCGCGCTCGCTAGCCCCTCAGCCATGGTCAAGACTGCCCGTGTTCTCGAGGCTGTTGGTGTTTCTGCCTACCTCGGAGCCGCTCCTCTGGTCAACTCGTCCGCTGTCCTCTCGGCCGCCGCATCCATTGTCACTGTCGAGTCCCGTCACCAGGCCTTTATCCGTATCGCCATGGGTGCTGAGCCCATCCCCGCTGCCTTTGACACGGCTCTTCAGCCCCGTGCCGTCTTCACGCTCGCTGCTCAGTTCATCAAGTCGTGCCCCGAAGGCTCCAACCTCAACATCCAGCCTTTCCCCTCGATTGCGCTCCAGAACCCCGAGAAGGCTACCGCTGGCCAGGACCTCAAGCTCGCCGATCCTGCGCAGCCCGCTGGTGCCATGTTCTGCGCTTTCGTTGCCCCGTAAGTCTGCCCCGTGGACAGCTCCCGATCAAACAAACTCGATACTAACAGTGACGCAGTGGCGGCAACCAGTTCACCGATATCAAGAGCGGAAACTGCAAGGTCCCCGAAGGCCTCTCGGGTGAAGTTTACATGATGATCACCAAGAGCAAGTCTGTCGCCGACGCCGAGGTGCTTGCTGGTCCTTCGGTCATCCAGCCCTCGTAAATGTCGCTCGTTTCATCCTAGCATGATGAGGACATTTTCCCCATCACCAAGAACGCCCATGTCTTCCCTTTGTCAATCATCCCATTTCCCAAGACAAGAAGCGCGCGCGAACGAAAAAACGACTTTGGGGGGAAGCAAACAAACGCTGGCATCACACAGGAGCGAGACTGCGACTGTTCAAGCGAGTATGTGTATATGAAATGATTTTGCCTTTCTTCACAGTCGTTGAATGCAAGAGTTGATCTCAAGAAGAAATTTTTTAAACGTTTTCCTTAGTCTCATACCTATTTTTCATTTCCTCAGTGTGTCTCTTTTTCTTATTCATTGCATTTTTTTTTCCCTCTCTCGACGATGTTTGCGGATTTTCATCCTCATGTCTTATTATGTACACACTATGCGCTGGGTAGAAAGCAAGCAGAGACACAACACTGATACCCCCCCTGAAAGCATGCAGTTACAAGGAACAAAAAAAACATATGAAAAGGGTCCATGGTTGGGGGTTGGATTGGCGGGGGGCTTGGCTCGGGTGGGCGAGATTCCGAACAATCGATACTTGAAGCGCATCCTCGTCGCCCACGCCCCCCCTCCCTTCCTTTCCTTTCCTTGGTCCCCTTTCCTATTCTCGCAACGGTTTTGGCTTAGTTTGGTAATGGTAGCACATGAAGCAAGGATCATAGCATGAATACGGCAGCAAACCCCCCCCCTCCCCCTCAGAATTTTAAACGATTTCCGACATTTTTTGTTTTTGGCATCAGTTGCAGTTGACACAGGCACATATAGGTACATAGCAAAAATTAGAGTACATAAATAACACAGTCGATATGAGAGAACAAAGGGAAAATGACTCTTGAAACAAGTTGGTGGTGGGGGTTTCTGACACTTGTGAAATGGGCGAATCTGTGCGAGGAGGAGGAAGAGAGAGAGAGAGAGAGAGAGAGAGAGAGAGAGAGAAGGGGATCAAGACAAGCGCTTACACATGTCGTCGTCCGCGCGCATACGTGTCCATGTGTCCATGTGTGTGATATTTCGTGACAGTGACAGCGTGCGTGGCAGAAAAGAGGAAGCAGAAGCACGAACAAAGGATGAGGTACCTGAGGTGGCAGCTAAGCTTTGCAACAGACAGGGTTTCAAGTTCGCTTTCATGTGTGTGCTGTGTGTGTGCGTGGGGGAGCAGGGCGAGGGTAAAGTGCCGGTACATCATTTCGGCACGTCGCACGCCGCCGCCCTTGCGACTCATCCTTTCTTTTTTTTTAATACTCGTTCTTTGCAAGTACATCACTGCCCCCCCCCCCCACCATGTTCATCGCAAGGGAACACGTCATGCTCGGTCTGGGGGTGGTTGCGCCGTGTGTCGTGGTATGTATGGGACAGGCTGATGGAGGGGGATTTTTAAAAAAAAAAGAGAGGCAGCATTGAAAGAAAGATAAAAAGGGGGACACGTTGCTTGCATTAATTGTCAGACACGCGGCTTGTTTTTTTTGTCTTCTTCCCGGTAGATGGGAGTGTTGTCTTTTGGTACTCGGGTTTTTCTCAGATCTTGACGTGCTGGGGGGGTTGTAAGCGGGGGAGAACTGTTCGCCCTGCGCTGCAGCCATGATGGTGGTGGTGGTGGTGGCGGTGGTGTGTCTTGGATTGGCCATGGTACGCCTGTGGGTGTGGCGGTGGTTGCAATGCGACCAGCATATTTGCCCCGTGTCGGGCCGAGAAGCTGGGGAGGCATGGGGAGAACGATTAACGGTAACGGTAACGGTAATGGGAAGATGGAAGATCGAATGCGCGGGCCTTTCCCACTTTCCCCCCTCCCCCCCCCCAGTTTCCTTTCTGCGCTTGGCTATCCGCAATCCGTGTTTGTCTTTGTCTTTTTTTTTTGCAGCCACCGGCCGTCTTATCTCCGTGGACGAAGATGCCCCTCGAAACCACAATGCTTGACCTTGACTTCCTGCAAGAGGTCACGACTCTGCGTGTAAAAAAGTGGGTTTTTTGGTTGCTTAACGTGTTTTACAAGCGAGCGCCGCGTACAAGCGAGCGCCGCACCCCACTAACTTTGTGCACCTCTCTCATCTCAATACATAATGGCTCAACGCAACGCTAGTTAGTTAGCTTTAAATGAAGCAGATATCCAGCTCGCTATATCCTCTATTGAATCTAGTCAGATACAGAGTAATCGCAGTGCTGCTGCTATCTATAACGTGTCAGAACGAACAATCCGCCGCCGACGCGTCGGCAAGCCTGCCCGACGCGATTGCCAGCCCAACTCAAAGAAGCTTACCAAGCTAGAAGAGTAGGTGATAATTGATCATGTACTTAATCTGGATCTACGTGGATTTTCGCCTACCTATGCAGCTGTGCGAGATATGGCTGATAGACTGCTGGCTGCGCGCGGCGCTGGCCAGGTTGGCGTCCACTGGCCGCGCAACTTTGTCAAGCGTACTGACAGTCTTACAACGCGTTTTAATCGAGCGTACGATAGGCAGAGAGCCTTGTGTGAAGATCCAGTCTTAATCAAGAGCTGGTTTGAGCTTGTGGAGAAGACAAAGGCCAAGTACGGCATCTGTGACGAAGACGTCTACAACTTCGACGAAGCGGGCTTTATGATGGGCAAGATCGCGACTTAGCTAGTCGTTACAGCGTTAGAGAGAAGAGGCCGGCCAAAGGCTGTTCAACCAGGTGGCCGAGAGTGGGTAACGTTTATCGCTGGGATCAATGCAGCTGGCTGGTCTATCCCACTGTTCCTTATCTTTACTGGCAAGCATCACCTATCTGCCTGGTA
>NW_007360288.1:1143614-1288770 GCF_000359705.1 Exserohilum turcica Et28A
GCGGCGATTAGCTAGCGTTAAGAAGGGGTAGAGTAGAATAATGCTCTTGGCTAAGCTAATGCGCGATTAGATCGCCAGCCTTAAGAGGGCTAACGAGGCAGCAACAAGCGTAGGCAGCGTAAAAGGAAGCGGATATAGAAGCATGGAGTGCTAACAAAGGGAGCTAGAGAGGATCTACTTGCTTAGCGTGAGGCTAATCAGCAGATTGCTTATGAAGAGCGTTAGGGAGGAGAGCGATCAGGTGTCAGCCGCCAGGCTTTGGCGCGCTGCAGTAGGTGTAGAGAAACTGGCCACAACTCGCGTACGTGCAAGAAAGATACTCTAGGTACTGCTTAATCTATTATATTAATATACAGTAAAACAACTATATTGTGGTGGAACTACAGGCTTATAGAGGTGCGCAGGTTTAGTGGGGTGCGGCGCTCGCTTGTACGCGGCGCTCGCTTGTAAAACACGTTATCTTTTGTTTTTTTGGGCTCGCCGTTGCCGCCGTTGCCACCTCCACCTCCGAACCTCCACTAGCACGGACCTATACAGACATGTGGGGAAAAGACTGCTCAACCACCTTTCTTACTTTTTTCTTGGTTTGGCTAGTCATGGGCCTTTGAAATCCTGCGTGTGCATGTGCGTATGCCCTCCTCCCTCCATCTCGTATCTCCAGGCGGGCCAAGCCAGCCTTTTTCCCTTGCTCTCCTTCCCTCGACACCCCAACCACCAACCCTCCATCTACCACCACCACCACCATCATCATCATGGCTGCAGCCCTGCACCAGAACGGCAGCGCCTCAACATGTCTAGAGCAGCCCATCGAGCTCCAAGACGTCTCTGGTTTCCTCGCAAAGCCCCAAGATGCCAAAATAGCTGCACAGTCGCAGCAAGCGACTGCCAGTGGCGCTGGCCTGCGACTATCAGACGCAAAGGGTCTCTACGACACCAGCGACCCCGTCGAGAACCTGCCCTCACCCACAACACAAGCTGCCGACAAGCTCGAACAATGGAATCATCCCCGCTCAAACTTTTTTCGCACCGCCGCCGCTTTCTGGAGCTTTGTCGTCATGGGGAGCAACGACGCTGCGTATGGCGCCTTGATCCCTTATGTATGTTTGCATGTTTCATTTTTTTTCCCTTTGGCATGGCTTGATTTGTGAATTGACTTTTTTTTCACAAAAAAGAAAAGACCAAATACTCGCACAGACATCCGAAACGGAAATGGAAATTAAAAACTGGAATTGGAAAACGTATGCTAATGTTTCCTTTGGCGAGGGTCATAGTTACAAGATTACTACCATTTGACTTTTGTCGTCATTTCCCTCGTCTTCTTGTCCCCGCTCGTGGGCTACACGGCATCGGCCCTGCTCAACAATGCTATTCATCTCAAGTTTGGCCAGCGAGGCGTGGCCATTCTCGCGCCCAGCTGTCATCTCATCGCGTACATCGTCATTGCTGTACACCCGCCGTATCCTGTCCTAGTCGTCATTTTCATGCTAGCAGGGTTTGGCAATGGTCTGGCTGACGCCGCGTGGAGTACGTACTTGAATGACAAAAAACGCATATCAATGATGAAACAATTAGGAACTGACGATGCGCAGATGCTTGGATCGGTAACATGGCAAATCCGAATGAGGTTCTGGGCTTCTTGCATGCTTTCTACGGTCTTGGCGCCGTGCTGTCGCCGTTGATTGCAACCACCATGATTACAAAGGGAAGCAAGCTGCCATGGTACACCTTCTACTATGTTATGGTATGTCATGCTCGTCAATGGACATGTTTGCCACCCATCTCACATGATGTCAGATCGCCATGGCCGCCCTTGAACTCGGCACCTCGGCAACCGCCTTCTGGCGCGAAACAGGTGCCAAGTTCCGTGCTGCCAATCCCCGCACCGGCAACACAAAAGACACCCGCATGAAAGAGGCTCTAATACGTCTGCCTCAGGCTAGAGTCACGTGGCTCTGTGCCCTCTTCCTACTTGGCTACGTGGGCATCGAAGTCGCCCTCGGTGGCTGGATCGTCAAGTTTATGCTGGAAGTGCGTGATGGCGAGGACTTTGCCAGCGGCATGACTGCCACGGGGTTTTGGATGGGCATTACGGTTGGAAGGATGGTGCTGGGTTTTGTGACGCCCAGACTGGGTGAGAAACTGGCCATTGCTGTGAGTTTTGTTCTGTCTCTTTTTATTCGTTGTTTAGCATCCAAGGCTAACAAATTTTTCTAGATTTACCTTCCTATCACTATGGCTCTTGAGCTCATCTTCTGGCTTGTGCCTCAGTTCTACGTCTCGGCTGTGGCAGTAAGCCTACAGGGCTTCTTCCTTGGTCCCCTTTTCCCTGCCGCCATTGTCGCTGCCACCAAGCTGCTTCCACGCCATCTGCACGTCGGTGCCATTGGCTTCGCCGCTGCATTTGGTGGGAGCGGCGCGGCGATTTTCCCATTTGTAGTCGGTGCTATTGCCCAGGCAAAAGGTGTACAGGTGTTGCAGCCCATTATCCTGGCGCTCCTAGGTGTCATTCTTGCGCTGTGGCTGTGTTTGCCCAGGATCCATAAGAAGCAGGAGTGAGACTAGATATACATCTACGCACGTGGAGGAAAGGAACAGTATGGGATGTGTAAAAGCCTTTAAAAATTGACATATCCAACACACCGAGTTGCTAGTTTGCATATTAGTAGCGCTGCTGCATCACCCAACATGAACATGTACCTCTCTAATCACCAAAAATTCCCTCTATTCCCCAACATTACCGTTTCCAGCAGTCTTCCATGCCATACCACACCCTTTTCACTCCATCACCCCTCAATAGCACCGCTACAAACACGCATTCTTCCCCTCAAGCCCCATCCATGCATCTCACGCAAACGAAGACGGCAATGCCGAAGAAGAAGGCAACGGAAGCGACAGAGAGGGAAACAACGGAATCGGGCGCAGCGGCGGCAAACACAGCATGGGTTCCAGACGCGGCGCACGTGGTACATGTGGCTCGGCTGCTGACGCTGGTGGCACACGCATGTAAACCATTTTTTCGCCCTGCGGTATCCGTGTGTCTGTGATTGCTTGGGGTTCTGCGTCCAAAGCGGGATTAGCATGTACATTTCTCTTCTTTTCTTCTTTTTTCTTTTTCTGTGGACTTTGGGTGGAGTAGATACTATGTAATAGGGAGAGCGGATAGAAAATATTGCTTGAGAACATACCTTCTTGTGCCGAGATGAACTCCCTGTATTCCAGTCGTATGAGCATGATGATAGCTACACAGAGGACTACAAGCAGGATGTTGATAAGAACAAAGTCGGGGTCCGTGGGCGTTGCTTGGTGCCGAAAGTACTGCATCGTGTGCTGGGATGGTGGTGGCATCGTTATTTCTTCTTCTTCTTCTTCTTCTTCTTGTTTGACTTGGACTTTGGAGTTTGGAGGGGAGTCTTCCGTTTGCTTGCGTATTCTTTTCCAAGTTTAGTGTGTGTGTGTGTGTGTGTGTGTAAGTTAAAAATGGATTATAGCATTTGAGAGAAGAAGAGAAATGTTTTTGTCTTCTTATAAGTTTTTTTTTGATGTCGAGCTCCTTGGATGAATACAAAAGTGGGATTTTTGAGTGCTACATGAAAAATACGGGGTTTGTACCATGGTTAGGCATAGACGCACTACCATTGCTTATCAAGAACTTACTTCCGCGTTCAATAGCAATTTGGGGGTTTCTCACTCTAGTAGTTCTTGTGGGTCGTGATAGCCCTTTTTTGGTACTACATTTTATTTCTCTTTCTTGAGGCTTTGTTTCGCACTGGTATAGCTTCACCGTACGAGTTTCGTTCAACCTGTAAGATTCTTTGGATATCGTTGGCCTACGTTGTGGAGCAAGGTTCCATAGATGTGCGCGATGCGATCTACCAATCAAAAACGAGTGATTCCAAACATGTCGAGGGGATATTAAATGGAAATTCATCACGTCTCGTTGGCTGTAAGAATGTCACGCTGTGATTCTGCTTCCAATTACCCAGTCTCTTGTTCTAACTGCCCACTTCTGTGAAGAGATTACACGCTCTTCTAGAATTGAAGACTATTACGGAGCCACCTTCTCCTTCTCCTCATCACCTCCGACCACTTTTTCTGCCTCCGCTAGTCCCTTTGCATTCTCCTGCAAAATCTGCATTCCCGCACCAGCCGCCGCCTTCAAGCCCTCCGCCATGGCAATCGCAACCTGCTTCATGGCAACCATGGTATCGCCGGCGGCAAACACGCCCCTTACGCTCGTTTCATTGAACATGGGACTGGCAATCTTGACATGTCCACCCATTGCCGGGTCGACCGTCTCCACACCAAGCTGCTCAATGAGATGCTGCGCGCGATTCACAGTCGCAGGCTTGTGCACGATGAAGCCGAGCGTAACAGGTTCGCCTGTTTCAAAGTGCACCGTCACGCCGTCCGTGTGGCTCGGTCCATTGTTGACCAAACGCACTATGTTTCGCTCGTCAAGGGTGGCCCCGAGCCCTCTTGCAAGTTTGAGTGCGTCGTGGATCGCTGCATCTTGCTTTGTAGGCCCGTTGTTCAAGATGGTTATGGAGCTGGGGTCAAGAGGAAGGGCCATCTGCACCATGTGTGCGTACATGGGGCTGTTAAAGTCTAGGATCCCGACGGCGCTTCCGCGCTGCTCGTAGCCGTCGCAGGCAAGACACTGGTAGATGTGTGAAGGCCAGTTTTCTTTGTAGCCGGGTAAGTCCGGGAGAATGTCTCTGGAGCCAGTCGCTAGGATGAGTTTCTTCCCTTTGTATGAGTGGCCTTCGCTATCGGTGATTTGAAACCCATCGTACGGCACTTTCTCCTGTGGCAGGACCAGCTGCTTCTTCGTAGCGTGGGTGATGGTCGCCTGTTGGAACCAGACGCTGTCGTACTGAGACTCGATTTGCTCGCGGGCTATGCGTCCGAATTCTCGGGGGTTGAAGTGGTCGCGAGACGCTACTGTATGCATGTGGGTAACCCCTTCATTTCGGTATTGTTGAGAGTCGAAAACTAGAGCTGTAGTGCGTGTTCGTGCGCAAGTAAGTGCTGCGTTTAGGCCAGCTGGACCGGAGCCAATGATGAGGATATCAAACATCTGGGGTCGACTTCGAATGGTCATTTTGGTAAGACTCTGGTTCAAAATTCTAGCAGTAGTCTGCATTCGAGGTGCTGGTGTTGAGATAGATTTGATTCTAACAAAAATACTGGAAATGGGTTGCCGCCATCGTCTGCTGCATCCTACGGCAACTTATACTGACAGCGGCGACAACACTCATCATCAATGTTCGATGAAAACCTATCACGAAGTGAGCAGTCAACGTATGTAGACTCAGTACATAAGCCCTAGTTTTCTGACGGTAAGCCGCCACTCAGTATAGTGTGTGGAGGATAATGTCTCCGACTGTGAACTCATCCACATAGGCTGGGAAAATGTCTCCGAGGAAGTCTCCGCAGCTGAATTCCATGTATGTCTCTAAGTACACCGAATAGAACGTATTGATGACGTGTAGATAGCTGACTTTGGATCTTTTCCTGTTGATGCCTTACTCAATTTCTATATATGTCGGTGTAGGGTTGCTATGGCTTCTGAGCGGCTACCTGCGTCGAGATCGCCCCAAGAGGTAAGAGCACCAATTCGAAACGCGGAAAATCGTCAATACTTGCTTGACGTTGAAAACATCAGAAATGACAGATGGGCACTGCTTTTATTAAGGCTGTCTCCCTGGCTGAGATCGACGCAGGAGTCTGTCTCAGGTAGAAAACGACGCCACTTGCCCGTGGGTCGAGGGAACGAGGGAGACGCGTGGCATCCCATGCCCTCTTTCGCGGACCGTTCCGTGTAATAAAAAGTAAAAGAACCCTGTTCCCGCTCTCTCCACATTCAAACTTCATTGCTTGGACAAGCAGATGTTGCAGTGTCAAACCGATTAAGAATTAAATACTACGTCGTACATACTACAAACATCGACTGACATCAAGAGTAAGCCTACCCTCGTCACATCCCCGACGAGTCATACCAGCCAAAAGCAGCCGGCGTGTGTGCAAAAAAAAACATTACAGCCGGACCTCATTCATAAACATCCATCAAAGCTGTTGATACCTGGCCTTTGCATCCCCTCGTTAAGGTAAAAAAAAATCAAAAAGGTATAATGCGGATCATCTTCCCAGAAAGAGTAACAACATCGCGTCGTAAGAGAGCGTTCAGAAAGGAGGCAAAGCAAGGCGCTGCCTGGTAAAAAAAAATATAAAAAGAAGTATGCGCTCTTCTCCAAACGTATCATGACATCATGAAGGGGTTTGGAAAAGAGTGCAAAAGTAGAAGGTAAGGAATGTGAATAGGTATGCTTTAGAAAGCAAGCAGACCTATGATAGCAATGGCAGCACCAAAACCTGCGCCCATGGAGAGCTTAGAAGCTGCGCCGGTGAAGTTGGGGCTATTGGGGGTGGTTGGAGTGCCGCTGGAGGTAGGGCTCAGTGTCACAATGACGCTGGGGCTTCCAGTAGCAATCATGTTAGGTTTGGCCGTGGTGCTGTTCATGCCTGCAGTCGGGTATGGCGTGACAATGGTCGACGTCTCGACAACGCTGCTGCTCTTGACAACATAGGCGCTAGACGAGGGAGAGGCCGTGGGCGTAGGAGTAGCCGTGACTACGGGCGGGTAGGCTTGAGGCAAGAGGGTCTGAACACTGGTAGGAAGCGCCTTGTACCAGTCTGGTGTGTTGCCAGCCGCGATGCACGAGGCCACCTCGGAGGCGAAGGCGTTAGGGGAGGCTAGGGCGAGGGATACGCTTTCTGTGGGCAGGGCATGGGCGAGAGCCATGAGAACCGAGTGCTGAATATCGGAGCTAGATCGGGAACAGGATTGTTAGTTTATGCTGGGTGATGACGTGTGGAGGAGACGCGTGGTAGTGGCGTGTATCATGGTGGTGGAGGAAATACGAGGACTTACGCCACATCAGCCTGAGCCTTCGCGCCCACGAAAAGCGCACCGAGCGCCATGATAACCGTTGAGAAGCGCATCTTGGTTTCGAATAAAGTTGAGTTTGGCGGTGGTGGTGGTAAGGAGCGCGCAAGTGTCGTATATATGACACGACGGACCGAAAATGAGTGTGGGGGAGCAGCGGAAATGCAGGGCAGTCACGATAATGAGCGTAAGGGTTGGAGAGAGCGAGAGAAGGAGATTGAGATGAGGGGATCCCCGGGCGTATTTGAAACTGGGGAGGCGGCTGTTCAACTCACGATGGTTTGTTCCTCGGCCTGCCTGTTTGGACAAAGGGCGGCTAACCAAGGGGGGCAATTTAAGATTACCAGACCAGTTGGATAGAGCCGCGGCGGGCATATTGGATGGAGTCGCGCACAAGCGAAAGTAATTGGCTCGTCGCGGACGCAGTGTTGATGCCGCAATGCTTCACGTGGCGGCTAGATCTGCGACTGGGCGTTGTGCTTTTGCGCTGCGCAGGCACACGCGATGGCGGCTCTGGAGGGCGTGGTGGACGAAGGCGGCGTGTTTGGGCGGCGCGGACAGCCTCGCAGGATCGCGGTCAGCTGCGATACGGCGGCTCATTGCTCGAGTGTCATTTCCCGTGGGCATGGAGAAGGTGGATTAGCAGGCCAATGGGAGGCGAGCGCCATTTGCTAGCGGTGAGGGCGAATTTCCACTTTTTAAGCATGGCAGGGATCCCCTGCCTTGTCACCCACATGGGGAATGCAGGGACAGATGAGGTGCATGCGCCCGTCGCTGCAGCCTCGCCGTCGCATGCATTCACACCTACACATATCCATACATACATACAGCGCGACGCCCTGCTCCTCTTTGCTGTGCGCGCCATGTTACTTCTTCACTAACACCACATCCGCGCGCGGTTCTCGCAGCACCCGCCAGTGACGTCAGAACCACTCTTATCCTGTCCACCTGACAATCAGGCCAAATTACCGCGACTGCTCGGCAATTCGGCAGCCGCCGAGATACTAGCCGGACCAAAGCGTTCACCCTCCGGCTTCGCAACAACATCGTGAGCTTGGCCGGGCTGCCCAGCGCCATTTTCAGCTGCGCAGAGTTTTTTCGGCGAATCTTGGGCCATGGACTCGTCGCTGCGCAACAAACAACATCCAATCTCCTACCCCTGGACCTACTTGGGATATGCAGACGCCAAAGGGGCCAAAGGGCCGTGTTGCTACGTACGTACATTGCATTGTTGCGCGCCCAAGCTACTACCACGTATATTGATTCTTCGGCAACAAGTAACCCATATGTGTATATGCCGTCAACTGTCCGCGCGAGCGAAAAATTACCGATCGAAGAGGGAAAGACGGCCCTACACAAACGCATCTCTGAGCAGAGTTTCCGCCAACCGTGTCAATATCACTTGCCGAAAGGAAAACCATAAGCCGAGTACCTCCAGCTCCTTCAGCCGTATCCATTGCTCACATGTCAAACATGCCAAAGTGACTCGCATTAACCATGCGCTGGAAATCACCCACGAAACAGGAGCAAGAAAACCGAGTATACATTCATGGCAAACAGCCATATGCCAATGCTGCATAGCAGTGATTCCCACTCCTTTTCAACACCCTCATTAAATGCACGTGACCCTCTCCATCAATGCGGCCATCTACTTTTACCAAAAGCAAATTGCGTTTTACAACTTGTGCATAGCATGCGTACTCAATGCGTTCTTCTACACCCTATACGGCATATACTACATACATGCTATTATGATGAACAACAAACTCCCCCATACAACTCAAACACAAGTCTCTAATGCACCCCTGTCCAGTAAAGCTATCTTCCCCGTCCTGTATCTCCATCCACCCAGTCCCTGATCCCCTCACGATCAACCCAACCCCTTACCAGGCCTCCAGTATCAAACCCCTTAGCTCCTTTCCCCATTCATCCACTGCCTCCACAGTACCACCCCCATTCCACATCCTTAATCGTACGATACAACAGCTGAGAGACAGTCGCTCCGTCAAACCCCCCCTCTGATTCATCCCACAATGCCCAGTGTCAAAGCACTCGCCAGTCACGGCCAAGCCCGTCTGTCACATACGTTTTTTTATTCCAAGACACACCTCCGAGCGTGCTTTGCCACCGGCAAAATGCTGTGTCCGAGTCAACACAACATGTCTGGGTAATGTGGCGGAGCCTGTAACACAAAGACCGGTAAATGCCCGTTTCAGACACACCTGCCCACATTGCACTACACAGCCTTGCCCGGACTGTCTACTTGGCTGCGTTGCAGGCACACCACAGCATGAAACATGAGCTTTGGTATATTCGTTGAGTTATGCACGTGAGAGCGGCGGTTGCTGGCCCATATGAGAAGCTTGCATAGAGCAGTTGGTCGCAATAACAGTTGCAGTATGATATCATCGCTAAAAACATCCATCATTACACACGCATTTCATTCAACCAATCCAGTGCCCCGACTTTTATTTTCTCTTCCCTGCAAACACTCCAATAGCTATCCCGCAAACAAACAAATCTATGAGTAAACACATCCAAATAACTCGTATCATAAAGCAAAACAGAATGGAAAACAACCAACGCCTTTCTCGTCTCTAGAACCACCCCTCTATCCCATTATTCGTGTCCTCACCAAAGACCACGTCATATACTTGGCCCTGTTCATCAGCCTACTTCTTGCTACTCTTGCTCTCGGACTTCTCTTTTTGCTTCTTCTCGGCTGCCCTCTTCTTTGCCCCCTCTTTTTCAAGAATCTCAATCGTCTTTTCACTGCTTTCCCATAGCTTCTTCTGTAGCACCTCGTCATCAATCTCCTTCCTGGTCCAGATGGACCTTCTGCACTCCTTGAGGAGGTATCCACCCTCGCCCCTGCCCCATTGTGCCTCCATGGCGGCGTATAGGAAAGTTTGTGCACCTTGATCACCGCTCTTCAGAACAAGCCACCAAATCGGCCATGTAATCACGTATATTGCCAGACCCCAAAGCGAGCCAAACGTCAGATAGCGTCGCATACCAGGTGTCCGCGTCCAACCCGGGTCGACCATGATGACGCGCGCATTCATCGGCTTCTTGTCGGGGCGAGAGTAATTGGACAGATGCTTTTGAAAGGCGACAGCAAACGTCATGAGTGCAAGCTTAGAGGTTGCGTATACAGTAGAGGGCGTGAAGTCGAGTTGTCCGGGCTCGCTTTTTCCATTCTTTTTTGATTTCTCATCCATGCTCGGCAACTTTCCTCCCATGTATGATGAACAAGTACCAACAATAATTCGGACGTCGCGGTCAGCAGGCTGCGCTCGGAGTGCGGGGCTCAGTATGCTCAATAGATGGAAGTTGGCGATGTAGTTCAACCCCCAGGTTGACTCCAAGCCGTCCTCGGTCTGCATTGCTTTTCCTCCAGGCGGTGTCATCGTGTTTGCACACAGTATTATCATATCGAGACGTCGGGGAGGCGCATTGTCAACCCATTTCGTGGCGAACTGCCGTATGCTATGTAGAGACTCGAGATCGACATGCTCGGCGGTGATGAGCTCGTTGCCGGTTTGGGTGCGCAGGTCTTCGATGTAGTCGACGAGAAAGGGGTCAACGAGCGGTTGACGGACCAGGAGAACAATTTGTGCACCGCGAGACGCAAGACCTCTCACGACTTCAGCTCCTATACCAGCCGTTCCGCCCTGCGCGCGTTAGTAAGGGTCATCAATTGATACGCTAGAGCGGCTTACCGTGACCATGACCACCTTGGAGTGCATGTTCCTCTCGGAACCATTGGCAGCGCCATTGAAGAACCATTTGAAAAGGTAGACTACAGCGAATACGCATGCTGCCTTCAATATGGTCCAGCCATACGGAATAGAGTCAAGACCCTCGTTGAAGGCTTGAGCGAGAATGTTGACGGGCATGTTGCTTGGCAGGTGGGTGAGGCGGAAAGGCTTCGGGAACGCGATCTACCATGGGTCGCTAAGCCCAAGCGGAGCAGCTACCCACGTGGCGTCATAGCATGTGATTGCGCGTCGCCGCCGTTGCTTCACCAACAAACCTTCACTTTGTATTCTGGCTTCTTCGGCACCAGTGTCGCTCTTCTCAACACCGGAAAAGCTTAAGGAGTGCATGCGCCATAGCTTCTGTCTGAGTTCAGTAGCCACAGCAATGACCGCACCCTCTGCGACGCCCGCTCCCGGCGAGCAGCCAACCGACGAGTTTCTCCAAGACGATCCAAACATATCTACGATACCGCTTGCAGAACAGCGGGCCTTTGGCCGTGGTCTTTGGAAGAACCCAGTCCAATTTGTCCCCGCTACCCCCGAGGTGCAACCTGCAGCTACATCGACAAATGGCAAGACAATGGCTGAGAGGTATCTCGCCATCATGTTCCCCAACGGCCAGCCACAGCCAGAACCAGATGCGTACCCTCGGTGCGGCATATGTGGCGAGCCCGTCAAAGAGACAGATCAGCGCATACATTACCTCAGCCCTGCCCACCAAGCAGCACTGCCTCGTGCCCCAATTCCTTCAGCCATCGACCGAACAAGAATGGGACTCAAATACATGGAGAAACATGGATTTGATGTAGACGCGCGAAAAGGTCTAGGCTCCAGTGGTCAAGGCATGTTATTTCCGCTCGTACCCAAGGAGAAACGCGACAAGCTGGGCCTGGGCATGGACAAGAAAGATCACACAAAGCAGAAAGCATTGGGTGGCGCGAGTCGTGCAGAAGTTAGGGAGGGAAGACTCGATGCTGGCAAGGTCAGAAAACTTGCACAGATTGAGAAGAAGAAGCACGAAAAGCTGCAAACAATGTTCTATGGGAATGATGAGGTGGAGAAGTATTTGGGGCAGTTGGGTGGCTAGTCCCCAGACTAGGGAGCGCATATTACACGCTTCGACATGCACCGGTTTAAGGCAACTTGAAGGAACATGGCGTTTGACGACCCACCACAACACGGCGAACAGCGATCCGGCATACCTTCCGAACAAGCATTCAAGAAAAAGACGGATACACGATTAACCAGTGTCTCACATGTTCAAGAGTCGGGATGGCGTTGCGCTGGCGTCGGTCTTTTCGCAATCATTTTATGAGATACCCACAGCTCGACATTTGGGCCTCTTACAACAACCCTGACTTTGGCGTAGCCAACATCTACTTGCACACGCCCCACCTGTCGAGCCGTCCGTCCGCTGAACAAGCTGCAAGTGCAAGCATGAACGTTGTGATTATGTCAGGGTTGTTGCGATCATCTGTCTATTGGTACAATCCATCGGTGCCCCACCTCGCCATTCATTCCACCCTCGGAACCAGAAATTTTCACCCGTCACATGGAAGTATCACCACAATTTCGACAAACACTGAGCGAAAGCTGTTTTGCTCTCTTCATAATCGGCATCACGGTCCTTTCTTCCATCGAAAACATCCAAACAATCGAAAACGGTCGCTTAGCTCAGTTGGTTAGAGCGTGGTGCTAATACCTTGTATGATACGCCAAGGTCGCGAGTTCGACCCTCGTAGTGACCATCTTTTTTGCCGTCATGGACGTCCGGGCACGAACAGGTTCGGTGTACATCCTGCGAACTGTACTGCACTTTTTTTGTTGCCAAGAGTGTGGCGTCCTAGCAAGACTCAGACACTGCATGTACCCACAGCCTAACCGAGCACAGGTGTAACCTACCAGCAACGTCGAACACCCATCAGCATTAGGCAACGCTACTTGCTAGTAGTCCTAGCCAACCGTGCAGCGCTAGAACTGTGGGTATTTTTGCAATTCCACACCAGCATTCCCGTCACCACATTCACACCGCCCGAACATGGCTTTGACCCCATCTTTTTTTCACAAACCATGTCAGCTACAGTGCTGTATCGCCCAACATTCGGTACACTCTAATTTTCAAGCTCGCCATCGAATCCCTTCCTCCCAACTCAAGCATTGCTTGAAAACGTCTCGTTGGTGTAGTTGGTTATCACGTGGGTCTCATATCTCCATGTATGACTGTTAGCTGTTAGCAGATATCCCAAGGCCGCCAGTTCGAGTCTGGCACGGGACAGCAGTGATTCTTTTTTGCGCTTTGTTGCTGCACGGATGTTGCTATATGTCGTGACTGGATATTTTTTGCATGTGCGTGATGTGTGGGGGTAAGGGAGGAGAGTTTGGCGTGAGCGAAAAAGTAAGATAGAAGGGCTAATCGAGTAGGTCATGGTGCTAGCATCTTGATGATCTTTGTTTTGAGATGATACATACTACTAAAAATAAGGTTGCTTTGAAGAAGAGCGCTGGACATTGACACGAGGTGAAAATCTGGACAAGGTATCATAAGGAACTTTTAGACAAACTCCACACCACCAAAGAAGTCGCTAGGGTAAAGAGATAGATAGTTAGCTGAACAAACACCACATCTTTCACCAACTGCACCACAGACAAAAGGCCCAAAACAAAATGACACGACAACACTTGCTTCTTTCATTAGAGTATTAACGTTTCCCAACAACATACGTTAATCGGGGGGAGGAATGGAGGGAAGGCAATCCAAACGCGAGGTTGCCACAGCCACTGAAAGGCTAGGAGAGACGCACGCACGCGTACTGCTCCCAGACGCTATTCTACCTCCAGCATACTTCAACTACGTACACACACAGACAAGTGGCGAGGCAGAGAGAGAGAAAGAGACAAACCCACTTTCCATCTTGCCACACTACGCCAATTGAAACCGACAAACAAGCAAACTAGGTATCACCAGAATCCGTAAATCTGACAAAGGAGGCCAGCAACCAAAAGCTAAGGGGGAGAGAGTTGGTTGGACACAGACCAAATACAAAGAGATATCGACACGACACTAAGAGAAGGAAAGAGTGTATAGAAATGAAAGTGGCTGGTATGTATATATACACAGGAGCCCTCAAAGTCGGGAGGGATTGTTGACAGGTTGGCGGTGAGGAGATTTGGATGACGCGCCGTGGTGGGTTTGGCGTCGGGTATATGTAGCGACTGAATGCAGAGAGGGCCGAGACCTCCGCGATGAGGGATATACGAATAATACGTGTTTCTGCAGTAAATGGGAAAGAGACGCCCGGCGCTGAGAATGCGATGATGCTCCAGAAAGAAAGGTTGACTGCTTTGTACAGGGAACGGCACGGATCGGTTCGCGGGAAACGCTAGTTTCCGATAGGAGAGCGAGGAAAACATGTATAGGTGGGCGAATGGTTGAGGGCGTCGAGCATGGGCTCATTATCGATATAAGGATACGCGGATAAAACGGACGGCGGGAAGAGCTTTATCGACTTTGGCCAAGGTTCAGCCATGACATGTCGGATTGCTCTTTTTTCGCGTCATTTTGGCCAGATGCAGGACCGGGGAACATGGTGACGGTGCTCTCGTGTCCATCTCGGGGTGGTGGGTAAAAGGAGTTGAACTTGGGGCTAGGCAATGCTGCATCGTGCTGAGCTCCTGGAGCAGGAACTGTGCCGCCTGGGAAGAGTGTCGCAACGCTCTCACGCTCATGCGAGAGACCAAGCTGCGGTGGGGCAGGGTACATGGAGCTAAACTGGCTCTTTGGCATTGCTCCAGTCGATGCGGGAGGCGCGCTGCCAGATGGGAACATTGTCACCGTGCTGTCTCGCGTATCAGGGATAACCGGCGTAGTTCCTTGCCCAGGGTAGAAGGAGCTAAAGTTGCTCTTGGGGTAAAACGATTCGGTGCCGTCGGGATAATATGAGCTGGTACCATCGAACTTTCCATGATCCATAATCACACTGCTGGTATATTGACTGCTGGTCCGTCGGTTATCGCCCACTGGAGTCCAACTGTCTACCGGGTTGCGAGCGTAGTGCGGGGCGTCGTGGCTGAGTGCTGACACTGAGCTGGCGGTCGAGTTGGCACGGGCGAGTTCTGCCTGCATAGGCTGAATCTGGTGAGGCATAACAGTGGTGGGCGTGCCAAGCGTCGGACTGCCGCTAGCAACGCTGCTCAGGCGGTGCTCATCATTGAACTTGGGTATCTGCAATGGAGCAATCTGTTGCGATGGACGTGAACTGAACATGCGCGAGTTGGTGTACTGTGACTGGCTGCCTGTACTTGTCCTATCCGACGCAAACGTCGAGCGATCAGCAGGAGGAGCACTGGCGAGGTTTGTAGCCTCGTTGTTCGCAAAGTATCGACTCCAACCCGAGCTGCGAGCTCTTGGTGCAGGCTTGGGTTGCCTGCTAGAATTCTGACGAACCATGGTCTCAGCAGGCTCCGGCTTCAGGTCAAACTTGGCGAGCTCGTACGGTTCAGAGTACTGCTCTGAGTAGCCCAATGGGCTAGTCTTCTTGACAAGGCCGGCAGTGCTAGCATCGCTTGCAATGTTCTTCTTGTGGCCACCGCCTCGCCCCTGGATGATGGCGAGCGATGTGGTCGACTCATTCTTAGATTGGTAAGCCACTACCGATCCACCAGCCTCCTTCATAAAGGCTGCACCTCGGTCCGCGAAGCTCATACGGTCATTGTTCTTTTCCATATAGTTAGCCTTCTTGTTCTTATTCTTTCTGTACCTGAGACACAGCAAGATCAAGATGAGGATCGCCGCAATGCCGAAAATGGTTCCGAGTGTGGCCCCAAGCACGGTCAACATGCGTCCCTTGTTGCTTGGAGGCTCCGCAGGTGACGCGGCAGCTTCTGTACTGGTGGGGCTGGCCGAGGACATGACCGACAAGGACGTTGCGGATAAGGTTGGTGTTGGAGTAGCGCTACTTGATGATGAGATGGAATTGGCAAGCACCTGCTGCCCATTGAATACCGCAGACGCATTCATCCAGGAGTTCTCTTGGGCATTGAACAGGACAATCGGTGCAGCAGGGTCGCCTCCAGTTGCAACAGTAGTACCGTCAGTTCCTTGCGCTAAAGAGTATCCTGATCGTGTTGTCGTAGGTGCGTATGTTTCGTTGTACGGGGACCAGTCGTTGAGAGTTACACGTTTTGACTTGCCTCCAACTTTGGTCCCCGGGTTTGCCGGTGAGCCGCCCTTGCCTAACAGTAGTATTCGTTGCACAGTGTTTGGTTTGGCACCCATGTCGAACTTTTGCAAAGCGACGCTTCCGTCGGTACGGGAGATGACGGTGCATTTGGTTGTGCCCTGGTTGGCGATGGGTTGTTCTAGGTCGACGCCGAGGTTTTGCCATCCTAAGGATTCGGTGAACTTCCAGACGGCTTTGTTTGTCGCACCTCCTCCCACCATCATTACGGTCTTCGCGTCCGACTCCATGAGCATGGGGTTTACGGAAGGCGGTGCACCAGCCGATGGCAAACTTGAGACCGAGTAGGGCGCCACGGTGGAAAACAGGAAACCTTCAGAAGATGGACCATTGTCACCTTCGACCTGGGATCCAGCGTAGATGAGAATCTTTTGTGAGTCTTGGAGGTATGCAACGCCGTGGTTAACGCGGTTCTGCGTGTTCCAGCTCTCCGAACGTTGCCAGTCCCACTTCTTCTTGGAGAAAGTGTAGTGCATCAGACCAGGATAATTCCAGGTCGAAGCCGTCGCATTGACTCGTCCTCCAACAATAAACAGCTTTGCATCTTGCGTGTTGCCCTGAGGCACTGCCTTGACACATTGCGCGCCGGTAAGGGATATGTCCATGGGCAACGTCTGCCATTTTGCCCCCTCTTCAAGCTTTAGCGATTGAAATCCGGCTGGTGAGTAAACGTAGAGGGTGTTTTGGTAGATGATGGAGCAGTGCCCACTGAGCGGGTAGATAGGTTTCGGCGTACTCATGATGTGTAGTAGATCCAGGGTAGACCGGGTTTGAAAGCGAACGGAACGAGAGTTTAGTGTCTACTCGGGACGGAAAAAGCAATGAACAAGCAATTATGTTACTACCCAACTTTTCATAGCGATGTGCGAGGCAATATCTGTTAGGCGGCTAATAATAGCAGAGGATACGGGTTCAGTGGACCGACACGACGAGGTGGACAGTCGTGATGGAGACAGAATGCTCGTTTGCTGTGAGGGCACTCGACTGCAGGAAATACAGCGTCAGCATGTTTGGTTTCGAAGAGAGGGCGGTTTGTGTGGGACATACGCGAATCCGCGACAAATGCGTGACTGAGCGCGACGGGTAGTGGGAAGAGTATGTAGAGAGTAACAGGTTGCCGCGGCAGGTAGGCAGAGAGGGACGGGATAACCCTCTCTCAAAGAGGCGTGGGCGTGTGTCGAAATGAGAGGCAGCACAGCTCAGCAGTGTGCGAGAGGCGAAGGTGGAGAGGCCGTCTAGGTGAGGCTGTTCAGACGCTCGTAGACTGAAGCTGGGGAGAGACAGGTCAACCCGAGCATGAGGTGAGCGAGGGGACAGCACCAACCGGGCGCTGCGAGGGCCCGTCCGCGTTCACAGTTGTGCAAGGGCATGATTCGAGTGGGCCTCGGGCATGATGCCAAAAGGCCTAAGCGGCGACGGCACGAGCGAGGACAGACCATGGCGACCAAGTCAGTCAGGGGCAGATGGTGAGACAAGCCAATGAGGTTGCGCAGCCGGCGTCGTTATTCGCCAACGCCCCTGGCCTTGACCAAGTATATTTAGCGTTGCTTTTAGCCAAGAAACATGCCTGCGCCGAAGAAACAGGCCAGTGTCGGAACCTTTCCAGGGCTTCTGTTGGACCTGCAGCGCTGAGCACGCAGACTCTGCGCGACGCCATGGGGAGTCGTTGTAGACGTACGCGGGGTTGCCAGTAAGCTTGCGTCTGTGCCGGTGGCCTCGATGCCAGGTTCGCTGCCGCCGTCGCCGCCGGCCGTCGAGGGGTGCAGGCAATGATGGCATCGTGGCCACCCCCACTGCTGTCGCTGTCGCTGTCGCTGTCGCTGCCGCTGCCCTGGCGATCCCGTCCAAAGCAGTCGTCGCGTTGCGCTGCAATGCAGTGCAGTGCAGCAGTGCAGTGCCCCCCCCCTTCTGCTCATCAGCCTTGCACACAACGGGACGAACCAGGGGCTGCATCATTTCCGCTCCTTCGCCCACTGCGCGAATCACAGGCGGCCATTCTTGTGATTGCTGCTTGCTTGTTGCTGCCCGCCAGCCCGCAGAAGGATGGAGCCTGCCCTCGGGCAGCATGATAGCGGATGCTTGGAAAAAAAGGGTCGGCCACGCTTCATAACCGATTCTGTGTGCTGAGTCCGTGGCAAAATTCGTGCCTATGTAGGTCTGAGAAACCACGGTCGTATATGCATGGGCACAGACGCCTACAGTACACACGTACATGGTGGTCCCCTCGCCCCCTCCCCCTATCGATAGTTCGCTTCTGGGCAACGGCTATCTGTAGGCGAACACTTTGCACACGGCTGGCCGAGGTATCTCTGGGGTTGTGCTGTTGTCGCCGTGTGCGTGCCGGTTAAGGGGGTGTGCGGTTGGCGCAGGGCGAGACGCGCTTCTGCGGCAGCCGTCGAGTGCCGTCACACTGGCGGCCGTCAGCCATCACCTGTGTCGGCGGCAATGCGGCGGCGATTCGATCACGGCCGATGACGATACGGGCAAGGCTGTAGAAAAAGGCGCGCGCTCCAGCAGGCCGAGTCGAGGTGGCTTGGGCGACATTGTTCGTGATGGGTGGAGCGACTCCCACCCACTGACGTCTGAAACGGGAACCACGGCTCGCGCGCTGATTGGCGTGCGTAGCCCGGGTCGCCTGACTCAGCACCGGCCCACGTCCATTTCCCTCGTCCATGGGCCAAGAGATCATCGCCTCTTCCCCCCCAAGTGCCACCAGCTCCACCACCAGCTCCCGCTCCAGCTCCAGCATAAGCTGCTAATTACTCCTAGAGAAGCGCCCTGTCGACTGCCACCAACCTTATCGCGCCCATGTTGGCTGCACCGTCTGCGCCATTCACCCTCCCCAGCCCATCGGCGCCCTACCCCGCAAACACAGCCGTGGTTCCGACTGCACGCAATGAATGGGCCGCGTGCCATGACGGTCGGGCTCCGGTACCAATGCTTGCACTGGCGGTTGGGCCCGTCATCAATCTCCCACACCGTGGACAACACATTCCTTCGCGCTCCTGCCCTGTCGGTTAAACACGTCTTGGACTGCTCGCCACACGCTGGGCAATCCTCCTGCCTCTCACCAGCCGAGTCAGGCTTCGTCGCAGCCGGTGCATCCCTCTTCACCTGCTCTGCGACACCGCGCCCGCCTTCGTCTCGAGCAAAATAGCCATGTTTATAATATGACAGTCGTCGGCGACACTGAATCTCGTACCTGGATTATTTCTCTCGGCGCTCTGCATCGGCCGCCGAGTCTGCGTGAGCACCAAGGCGTGTCCGAATGAGCACCAAGACGCGTCCCTGCCCGTCCGATATTATGCAAAACATAACTGTCCCAGCCGCTTGGCACTTCAATCTCACAGCTATAGCCTCGTATGTTTGTCATGCCGTCTCCGTACCAGAGGAGCAGCCGGAACAGGGCATGATTTCATCTATTTCCAACCATGCGGCTCAGGTGACATTCGAAACAGTGGCATCTGGTTGGCACTTGTCAGACGCAAATCATCGGGCCAAACACGGAAAACAACAACTGCGACGTTGACATCCGGCTCGGCCCAAGCAATATCGGAGCATTTGACAGTGTCGTGTTTGATGGCGGGCTTCCGTTTGTTTTGACACGGCAAACGTACAAGACAAACAAGCAAAAAATGTCTTGTCAACCATCTCAGATCTGCTACGCCGTTGTGGTTTCAGCTAGAGCTATCCGTGCAGTTCATGCACGTAGCTCCGATCGTTGTGGAATGTCGTCACCACTTAAGAAGCAATTGCCCTCGTCCCAGACAAAGCACGAAACGACTTGACATGCGACTAAAGTTCCCTATCCTTCTCCTTACTGTGTGGCGTATATACGACAACGCAACCATGACTTGTGGGATGAGATGCCGCACTGGCATCCGATTCATTCGTGCGAAATGCAAAAACTGTCTCCTAATGAGCGACAACATCAACAAGGTTGAAAGGACGGAAGCGGCTCGAGATTTGCGCAGCTCGTCGCGTCACACGCTGATCTGTATACGCGCTATGGCCGAAAACCGTACCTGTCAACCTCCTGGATCGACTACACCCGCCCTTTTGACATGCGCATGTTGCTCCCCGAGCAAGTCATGGTTCGCATGATCAACAACAGTAGCTCGCGGCCGAGCGCTATGTCATGTCGTCAACAGTCCGTAGTCGTCGTCAGCTAATCGTGATGGCAGCATACCCCTAACTTACGCGAGCATCCTTTCCTTCAACTTATCTCTTAGCACAACGAGAAGATGTCGATACAAGTCAAGTAGAACCCAAGGACTGTGTGGCACACTAGCTGGTTCTGGCTCATTGCCGGCTTCACCACTGAATATTCAAGTCGGGTCGGTTCGCATTCAGCGTGGAAAAAAGCAACTATTAGAGTCCCTTGGGTTCTCTGGGTGGATACCACGTGCCGACCCTCGCGTCAACTATCTACTAGTGATCGAAGCTACGGCTCAGCGATCGGCATGACGAGATGCCAGCACTAGCACAAAGGTAAACGTCTTTTGGCATCTATCTATGATTTGGTAATAGCAAGTAGTCTTTCAGCATTGCCTAAAAAAACATATCAAAGTGAAGGCATTGCATTCCTCATATGCGCCATATCTCGGTAAATACATACAGCGAGATCAATATTAACGTGGTTCATAAGCGAGTCGGCCACCCAAGCGAGTCGGCCACTTTGTACCGGCGCGTCGACGTTAACACTATAACGCGTTATGTCTCAACCACACAATCATTTGTTAATCTATTCTAAATCTAATCTTTAACTTGCTCTTTTTGACGTCCAATCGCAACGTGTTCAAAGCCAAAGACGTGCTGCTTCTATCTATAACGTGCCTCGAACTACTCTCCAAGACCGACGCGCTAGAAAGCGCTTTCGACGCGACTGCGAACCGAATTCAAAGCGCCTAAATAAGCTAGAAGAGGAGGCTATTGTTAGGCGTATTCTTGAAGAGTCTACGCGAGGATTTGCCCCTATAAAGGCTGAGGTTCGAGCAATAGCTAATAAACTGTTAGAGGAGCGTGGTGGCAACCCTGTTGGCAAGAACTAGGTTGACAACTTTGTTAAGCGGACTCCTGAGCTCCGTACGCGCTGGAGCCGTCCCTATAATCACCAGCGAGCCGCCTGCGAGGATCCAGTGGCTATCCAGCGCTGGTTTGACTTAGTCCAGGCGACAAGGCAGAAGTGGGGTATTGTGGACGATGATATCTACAACTTTAACGAAACTAGCTTTATAATAGGCAAGATTTTATCACAGTTAGTTATCACAGGCTTAGAAGGATATAAGAAAAAGAAACAAGTACAGCCAGGCAACCGTGAGTGGGTTACTGTGATCCAAAGCGTGGGCGCGTCGGGTCGCTGAATACCACCCTTCGTTGTCTTTGCGGGCAAGGTGCTTATCAACGTCTAGTTTGAGGATTTGCCTGCCAACTAGGTTCTTAAAGTCAGCCCTAATAGCTGGACGAATAATCAGCTTAGTCTTGCCTAGTTAGAGCACTTTAATACCCATACAAAGAGGCATACTGTAGGTGGGTATCGACTGCTTATTATTAACGGCCATGAGAGCCACTGCTCCATCGATTTTCAAGATCTTTGCAAGGAGAAGAATATTATTCTTCTCTGCATGCCTCCACACTCGTCTCACCTGTTGCAGCCCCTTGACGTCGCCTGCTTCTCGCCGTTGAAGCGTAAGTATGGCGACGCTGTTTCAGGCTTGGCACGCAACCGCACCCACTATATTAGCAAGGAAACCTTCCTACCAGCCTTTAAGGCTGCTTTTGAGCAGTCTATCACGAAGGAGAATATCCAAGCTGGCTTCAGAGGCGCTGGACTAGTCCCACACGACCCACAGGCTGTGCTATCTAAGCTTGATGTGGTGGTGCAGACGCCAGTACAATCACCGCGACAGGCAGCCGCCTGGGAGGCGCAGACACCACGCAACGCGCGCGAGGTTGAGGCTCAAAGTACTCTTATTCGACAGAGAGTAAGAAACCGCCCTAGGTCTTCTGCAAATTCTCTTGACGAGAAGGTTGTGCAGCTAAGTAAAGGGGCTCAGCAAATAGCACATAAGATGACGCTTATGAGGGAGGAAGTAGCTGCTCTTCGAGAGGCTCTAGACACAGCAAATAAGCGTAAGAACCGCAAGCGGCGATACGTACGGACAGAAGAGACTCTTACTGTAGGCGAAGTACAAGAAGTATTAGCTAAACAGGCGGGTAGCAGTCGTGGTGATGGTGAGAGTGCGTCGAAGAGGGTGCGAGGAGAGCGGCGGTGCGGGCGTTGCAAGCAGACTAGACACAACGCTCGTACCTGCGCAGTTGAGATAGATAGTGCAAGTGATAGTAGCGATTCTGACAATTAATTTGGTATATTGCAATAGTTTATTGACTGTGATAAAAGACTGTGATAACGTGTTGAAGTTGACGCGACGGTACAAAGTGGCCGACTCGCTTGGGTGGCCGACTCGCTTATGAACCACGTTATGCGTCATCAAGTCCATATACACCACTCATTCTCAAACCGCACAAGGAGTCGGAAATTCCAGAACAACCCCCCATTTGTCACCGCGGTCTTAATACGACGTGCTATATCAGTAACTTTACATGGCTTCCCTGCCTCGGCCCCCGACTGTGGCTGTACAAGGTACCACAAGATGATAGCGCAAAAACCTCGTATCTTATCAGCAACGTTCCCAAAATACCGGCCACCCTCGTATCCATCACGAGGCGACACGTGCACGCGGAGAGAGAGAAAAAAACGGTCGAGAGCGCTCCACCCAGCTTACCCACGCCCTTCCCACTTCTGGACTTCAGCTAGAGTCATCATGCGGCGTAACCTGACTAGTAACATGGACTAGACCAGACTAGATTCTTTCCACACCCGGACAATGCAATCTAGTTGGTTAGCTAGTTTTTTAGTTAGTCTGTCAACCCACCAACTTCACGTTCCAGATACGTGCACGAAATGCAAAAAGACGCATGGTTCGGGTTGTAAGGTACGGTGTCAGACAAGAGCTGACTGAAGAAGAGAGGCGATATGGCGCAGCTTGAAACGTTGGAAACATTTTTTATTTTATTTTCCTTCTTTTTCCCTTGTTCTACGGGTTGACGTTTAGACTCAATGGCTCTTCGGCTCGACTCGAGGATACTTTTCCTTTTCCTTTTTCGGTCTTCTTTTTTCTTGCCAACCAGACACAGAACAGGCAGGACTATTGGGGCCTAGATGCTATAGTAAAATTCCATAATCATGCAAGTGAGACAGGTACTGGTAACGCCCTAGCATTGCTCGCAAAATAAGCGTGGGAGCTGAGCATCCTGGGTCTAGCTTGTTTTGATTGAAATATCGCGCAAGCCAAAAGAGAAAAAAAATCTTCAAGTCTATTGAGAAGCATTCAGTCTTCTGGAACATCGCAACTGTCTTGACATGTAGCCAGAAACCCTTCTTTCACACATTGAACGGTGGTTATAATAGCATTACCATCAAGCCATACCTGAGATGTGGCGAGGTCTGGCTCATCGCAAAAGCATGTGTCTCACCATCAAACCATCTTCGTCATTGTAAAAACTCAAAGACGGTCTGCAGGCGAGCAGTGACTATTGCCACTTTGCATTCTTCTCCGCTAGTCGTATAGCTCACGGCAACCATTAGGTACGGTCGATGAGTAGATATTCTAGCGTGGATGGGACAACATCACGTGCCTAGTCTCACAGTGACGGCTGGAGTAACAAATCTCATTCGTTGCCAAACTCCAAATCCATCGTGGTATCATTTCGAACAGAAAACTTCGACGGGGCCGCATGACGGCAAGTCCATTGTTCGAGCTAGAAGCCGGTATAACGCCCTGCTTTTCCATGCGCACGTCGCATGCCCAGACCGTGAACCCATGATATGCATTTCATCCACTCCGAGGCAGCAAGACAACTTGTGTCCATGTCTCTCGAAGCCGTGGTGTGTCGTCAAACAAAGAAATAAAGGCGAAGCACTTAAGCCTCCCTCTGCTTCTTCTTCTCCTCGCGACCGGCGCTCTTGCGCTCCAGGATAGACTCGCGGTCCTTGTCGAGCTTGAGCTTGGTGATGACGACCTTGGAGGCGGCGATGGGGATGGGGACTGATTGGCCGTTGCTCTTCTCGCGGACGACTGTGTGAAAGCTTAGTATTGATGTCGGGTCGAGGGAATCGAGGACTACGCACTGCCGTTGACGTGGATGCAGTACTTGAGACGGTAGACGGAGGAGACCTTGCCCTCACGTCCCTTGTTAGAACCGCGGACAACAGTGATCTCATCCTGCGACAAGTCAGCACACAACCAAAGCCGGCAACAGTCTCCAGGTACTCACGTCCTTGCGGATGGGAATGCTGCGCACTCCGTGCTTCTCGCGGAGCTCCTTACTCAAAGGCGCCTGAAGGTTGTTAGAACATGTCCACGGCAATGTTCCAAGTCTCTTCATACGCTCATGATGACCCGACGCACACTACTCGGCGCACTGAAGTGCGCCTTTCGCGATTTGCGGCGAGAGCTCGCGACCATTGACTGGACCTTGGTCATTTTTGCTGTGGATGGGCGGGTTGGCGGGTTAGTTGGCAAAGTTCGTGTCGCAATCTCAAAATTGGAGGTGAGAGAATGTGCAGACGCCTAGCCTGCTTCGCTTCGTTAGCGCCGGAGCCATGGTTTTGCCGACGCGTTGACCGCCCTCCTAATGCAGGCTGGCAACGCGCGCATTGAACATGCACTATTGCCGTGTCGTCGCCCTCAGCACGCGTCTACGTCTGCCTGCCCTTCGGTCTGGCGCAACCATTGCGCGCAGCGAGAAGCGTAAGGAGCCGAGTAGCATGCCAACGCCATCCTTGTCCGACACACACATCACACTTGCGGCATTTGTCGCGCCGCGCCTACTCCGAGTTCCTGGCCTTCCACTCGTGCCTTGGCTCTAGACGGGCCCCCAATCCACTAGGGCTCAGCTATCATGTCTGCGAACGGCTACAACCCATACAATTATCCCTACCAACAGAGCTCTGCTCAGCAGCGTTCCGCATATTCGACCGCACCCGCCTCGAACGTCGCCCAGGCATCTCGCCAATACCAGCCATTGACGACCCAAGCCCAGAACTACATACCCTACCAATCACAGTCGTACGCGAACCAGAATAGTGGATATGCGACCGCACAGGGCGCTTCATGGAATCACAGCCATGATGGAGCGCGCGAGACAACAAGTCAGGCTGCCGAGGTTCTGCACAACATGAGCAACACCTTGTACGCGACCACCGGCACAGCCGCGACAAACCAAGCCGGCTTCACCGCGACCCACACCACGGCTTCGCATTCCAACCGCTTTGGCACTGGCAGTTCTCGCTCCCCACAAGTGCTAGCGCAGCAAAACCATTCTGCTTATGGACAATCACAGGCGCGCCCACACAGTGTCAACAACAATCGCACGCAGCAAATGAATCGGGCATTGCCATCGCCGGGCATTGCGCCTCCGCACACGATGTACAACCAGCAGCAGCAGCGTACTGCCAGTCCGGCTCAACCTCAGTACAATACTGCGCCAGTTAGCGACGGGAGAAGCGCGACAGCCAACACGGTGGCAAACCAGCAGTACGGCAATTATAGCGGGCAGCAGCTTCCTAGCGTCGGAGATTTGCAGGGCACTCAGAGCGCCACGCCATCGGGTGCCTACAATTATGCTACTGAGCAGTTGCCTCCGACCACAATCGCGCCTCACACACCCAGCGTCAGTATAGCGGATACCTACCATGCACAGGGCACTACTACTGTGGACCCAATGGCAGTGTACGATCCATGGCCGGAGTATCAGCGAAAACAGGCAGAAAAACTAGCAAAGGAGCACGCTGCACGTGCTGAAGAGGAACGGGTTGCAGAAGAGCAACGCAAAGCAGAAGAACAGAAGAAAGAGGAGGAGCGCAAACGGCAAGAAGAGGAGAACAGTTTACGACAGCCAAAGTCCACGGTAGACAAAGTTCAAGATCAACAGCAACCCACGGTAGCCTCTGCAGCCTCTGCAGCTCCAGCCAGCTCCGCTGTTCCTGGCGAAGCACTGGAGAGTGAGATACGTGCGATGATGGCGAAAATGCGTGAACTTAACAGCAAGGACCCGGCTCTTTTGGCACGCATCTGGGAAGAAGAGCGCAAAACAAAAGCCTCAAAACCAAACACGGCGCAAAACAAGACTGCGCCTCAAGCTACCACAGTCCAGCCAGCACAACCTGCTCGCGCGAGCACACCGCAATCTACGAATTCGCAACAGCACACTGGCTCCAGAGAAGCGACGAATGCAAATACATCCAAGCCGGCAGATCCTGCTGTCGCGCAGGCTGTGCCAGTCAGACAAGCCCCGACGACTGCCACTCGACCGACGGGCAACACGGTTTGGCCACATGAGCGGAAAGTTCATGTAGCGAACGCGGCCGCCTCTTATCTCAACAGCCAGAATTCGTTTCTTAAAATCAGGCCGGGCCGCGTACTAGACTTGCTCAACGGCAACCCTTCCTATATTCAGCTGTGTGAACAGCTTGAGCAGATGAACTTCAAGCTAGATCGTGCAGCCTTTGCCAGGAGCTTGCTCGCAGCCGTGCCTGATGTAAACTCAAAGGCACGTACATCTGGGCCTCCGCCCACGCCAGCTCCTGTACAGAAGCCACAAGTTCCACCTGCTGTAATGAAGAAGGAAGTCTCAACTCCTGCTGCATCTAGCCCACAACATACACCTGTCTCGGGCCCACCAACAAATGGAACGCCTCACTCAGCACTCCTAGATAGTGCCACACCTGCAGACCATCCAGCACCAGCACCAGTCGCTGAGATGGTGCCTATCAAACCTGAATTAAGGAAGCCTGCAAACAAAGAAGAGGCCGCTCGAAAGCGTAACTTGAGCGACTTGGTCGACTTGACGCAGCTCTCTGAAGATGAGGACATGGGCCCGCCACCCAAGAGACTGAACACAAACTCTGCGCATACGTCTGGGCCGCCGCACCTCAATTCTGAAGATGCAATGGAGGGGGAGAAGAAACCGCCGACGCCGAACTTTCCTATGGCTGATATATCTTCTCATCCACCACAATCATCTATCCATCCGCCAGCTCAGCCGCCTAGGGAGCTTGGACTGTCGAGGTATGTTGAGCCACTGGATCGGAAAAAGGCACTGCGCCGCAATAATTACAATCCTGCAACGATTGCGCGCGATGTTCTCCTCGCCTGTGGACGGCACCCGTCGCAGCGTAACCTCAATCAACACTTGGATGTGCTCAGAACAACTTTACCTCTAATCACATTTGATGCCGACCTCAGCACAATCCGCTGGGACCGAATTGATCCAGGAAAGCCTCCCCAAGGCTACTTCAAGGACAGGGTCGAGGATCTTACTCAAGACGCAGACGATGAGGACGAGTCCGAAGATGAAGAGGCGAGGCCGCGTCCCCGATCTCCGTCAAAGGCGATTGGCGGCGAAGGTGGGGCTCATGTAACGGCCCAAGCTTTACCTGAAGCTATCAACCCATTCAAACAGAAGCGACGCGGTCGACCCCCAAAACACCTGTCCAACACTCCCGGCGCAACAACACCCAAGCTCCCGAAAAGCCCTGCACCCATGAGTTCGCCCGCTTCTCGCCCCACCTCAGGGGCTGCTGGAGTAGGCTATTCAGCATTTCGCTCTGCTACCCAGTACGGTCCTGACGGCCAATCACTTCCTAAAAAGAAAGGCCGTCCTGTCGGGTGGAGAAAGGCCATCCATGGATCTGCTGCTATACAGGCTCGACCGGCTTTTAAAGAATACACTGGGCCTTTGAACAAGCATCAGCCGACGCAATCAAGCACTTTGCGCAATGTGGACACAGGCCAGACCGATGCGGCCATTCGCATTGGTTCTCGGTCACCCAGTGCCGCGAATCGCGCTCCTCAGTACCAGTCCTACAAGTGCAAATGGCTGAATTGCAAAGCGGATCTGCATAACTTGGATACACTCAAGAAACATGTATTCAAAGTGCATCGTAAAGAATCGCCGGAAAACACTCTGGACTGTCTATGGGGTGACTGCGGCAAAGAAGTTACCAGCCATGATCCCTTGACAGACATCAGCCTGGAGCGTTACCAGCCACATTCTTTCGACCTGGAGAACAACTGGCGCAGCCATATACAGCAGACACACTTGGATCCGCTGTCATGGGAGCTTGGCGATGGGCCCGCCAGTGGTCTCTCTGGTAAGGAAGATGACTGAAGTGCTTTGGTAGTTTAGAGTTGTAGCAAGGATCTAACTATGCTCAATCTAGACTCACATGATTCTGAAGCTTACCTGAGCGATGCGCAGGGCCGCCAAGTCACTCCACGTATCACAGTCGATCCCAAGCGTGTCGAGGCACTCACGTCCTCACCACCTGTGTTGGCATCAGCCTCTCGGGGTCGCGGACGACCTCCGAAACGTACAGCAGAAGAAGAAGCTCGAGATGCGCACGAAAGACTCGTGGCACTAAAGAAGCGCATTGGTGGGCCAGGCATGGATCGCGGGGGCGCCACACTTGTAAACGACAAACGACGCAGAGGCCTTATTGAGGGCGATGAGACCGAGGAGGAGATTGTCAACATGGAAGACTAACCGCTACGGCGGCATTTTGATATTCGGTTTGCTGCTCCTTTGGCACTTAGTTTCTGTAATTTTGTGCAACTAGGCGTATACCCATTACGAGGACGCTGCATTGGGATTGGGATGACTTTGGCAAGTGCGCGTCGGGCATAATTGAGAACCCTCCTGTTCTCTAGGATAAATAAAAAAAACTATTCGAGCAATTGTTGCATTGCCTGATATCTTGTAACGACCAACGCCTGAACTCCGTGCTTGTAGTCGATGTGCCCGTCCTGCATGGAGCTAACATGAACTCTGATCCGGCTGCCTAATGCACTCGCACCATGTATGGAATCCGGTGTGTCTTGAAACAAGGCTAGACTGCAATGTGTTCCTTATGCCTTTGCCTTTCCCGCCTTGGCCTTTGGCTTCTCGTCAACCTTGTGGTCGTCCGAGTTGACCTCGAGGAAATGGTACAAGACGATGAGCATCATGGCAGCACTTCCGAGGAAGATTGCGAGCGTGTAGAGTTGGTCGTCGGTAATCATCTTCAAAGTGACGGCGCGTCAAGTGTAGCTGGGTACGTGGTAGGGGAGCGTTGGAGCGCGCTGCGGAGCAATTAGCTACATTTCCTCACGATCCGAGAAATCGCCAAGGAACTATACAAGTAGATGCAATACAACAGTCTATACGTCGGAAATGTCGGGGTGGGATTGGTTGCGCAGCGAGTGACTACTGAAGCTCATGTGAAGGCCACCTTGAAGCTTCGGGAATGTCGGCGAAGACAGGGCTGGCTCTAGCGCAAGGTCCGCCGCCACTCGAAAACCCACCCCACACAGCGTCATTCTCTCGCTTTGACACACACAGCCCAGGCACCACGCCAACCATCAGCCGCCGGACTCGACACGACCCCAATTCCCAAACTGCGTCCATCCTCGCATCCCCTCGCCCCCACCTTCTTTTCGAGTCGACACAACCCAAGCCAAGATGGCACCCAAAGGCAAGGGCGACCAGCCCAAGGCGAAGAAGGTCGTGGTGGACAAGACGTTTGGCATGAAGAACAAGAAGGGAGGCGCCGCTCAGAAGCAGATTGCGCAAATCAAGGCCACGCAGGCATCAGGAGGTACGCCTGATGAGAAGCGCAAGGCGGCGGAGAAGGCGCAGCGCGAGAAAGAAAAGGCAGCAGCAGAAGCGGCGCGCAAAGAGACGGCTGAGCTCTTCAAGCCGGTCCAGGTCCAAAAGGTCCCATTTGGAACGGATCCCAAGACGGTCCTGTGTCAGTTTTTCAAAAAAGGCAACTGCGAAAAGGGCAAGAAGTGCAAATTTAGTCACGACCTGGCTATTGAACGCAAGACGGAGAAGAAGAGCTTGTACACGGACAGCAGAGACCAAGAAAAGCAAGAAGAGGAGGAGCGTAGAAAGAAGGATAACATGGATGACTGGGACGATGCCAAGCTGCAACAAGTTGTCTTGAGCAAGCACGGAAACCCCAAGACAACAACGGATAAAGTGTGCAAGTACTTTATCCAGGCCATTGAAGACCAGAAATATGGATGGTTCTGGACCTGTCCAAATGGTGGTGATAAATGCTTTTACCGGCACTCCCTTCCACCTGGGTAAGTCTCGCTTGCCAAGGCGGCTCCAGAATGCAGACTAACAAGCCATAGCTTCGTCATCAAGACCAAGGAGCAGCGTGCGGCCGAAAAGGCTCTGATGGCCAACTCGCCAATGAATACTCTGACACTCGAAGACTTCCTCGAGTCGGAACGTCACAAGCTCACTGGAAAACTCACACCCGTCACACCAGAAACGTTTGCCAAGTGGAAGAAGGAGCGTGTCGACAAGAAGCAGGCTGAGGAAGAAGCCAAGAAGCTCAGGGACGCCACCGGAAGGGCCATGTTTGAAAAGGGCGACTGGGCTCAAGATAGCGATGATGACAGCAGCGATGACGACGGCGAGGATGAGTGGAACCTGGAGTCGATGAGGAGAGAAACAGAGGCGGCGCGGGAAAAGAAGGAAGAGGAGCGCATGGCTGCCGCCATGGACAAGGTGACTGTATCTTGAACGCCTTTGTTTGTCTCTAGTCAGACGACAGTCCTGGGGACGGGAAAGAAATGAGGCGACGAGAGCCTGCCGGCTGCCACACAATGCTGAAAAAGCTTGCAGGGCAGGTCGAGTAGCACTGTGGAAGCAACAGATTGGTCGTCATGCGCCTGCAGCTGTAGCCTCGAGATGATTTTGAGGCTGAGCGTTTGATGCAACACAGCATGCAACGGCGGAGCACCAGGCTGAATCGGCTTTGGTGTAATCTGGGGGCTGGCGTCCGGTTTGGGGTCTGGGTGTTATTGTATGAGGTTACGAAATATACCTGCACTTGCATGAACACCATGCTATCCGTCTACTTACCGAGGATCAACCATGCTAAGTGATTTTGCACACTACCGTAGCCATGGTCTTGAGGTGCACAATGTTGACTTGGATTGCTGAAGAATGCCAGTCTTTGACATGTCTTGGCATATACTCTAGGGAAAGGCTATAATTCCTTGCCCAGCATACAGACTTTGTCGCCAAAGTCAATGGAATGCTTGCGTAGAGCGTGATTCGCAAGAAGCTAGATGACATCACGTGGCTGGTGATTCTTGCGGTGAGCGCTAGTACGAGGGCATCGGGATCATGTTCGGGCCGAGATGCGTATGTGAGCTGTATGTATACGGATCGATATGTTTCTAAGCAAAGAATATCGCCACGGAAAGCGTAGACGGTAGACACGGTTGTGGTTTCGGATGGTGGATAGGGTGGTTAGTACACTTGCCAAGGACTTATCTCGGTAAGCCGAGGAGGCTACTTGGACGTAATTGGGGGATTCATTTTTTGTACGGAGGTGACTGTTAAAAGTTCTTGCTAGCGCCACGCTAAGCCGCTAGCCTATTAGCCTAACTATTCTTAGCGCCTATACTAATTTTTTAAAGCTAGCGATAGCTTATATACTTATTTTTTTAAGTATTTTTAATCTACTATAGTTGTAATGGGCGGGCCCAACGGGCCGAGCGTACGACTACTTACGCCATCCATAGCCAAAAAGGCAGTAACAAGACTTCAAGCTTCTTGAAGTCCAGGTAGTCGTATAGATATACTCGATCACACACACACTTTAGGCGTAGCCTCTTACACTATGCTTAAAGAACTATATACTAAAATACCAAAGTAGAGTAGCTCTTATAGCTAAGTAATCTACTTAATCTTAATGCTATTCAAGTAGCTTAACTATAGCTTAAAAGAAAAATAATATAAAAAGGCGTACTAAAAAGTTAAATAAAAGAAATAAAAGTATAGTAATAGTACTAAGATAAGCTACTTTAATACCAAGTTTAAGCTTAGATAAAGCGTATTTTATTTTATATTTAAAAAAAATTATTAAACTTAAAGGTGGTAATAAGTATAAAGAAAGGTAGCGGGACTAATCTACACAGCTTTAGCTCTATTTTCGGCGGTAATTAATGCACCCCTGTTAGCAAGAACTTTTGACAGTCACCTCCGTATCGGAAGTACTAGCAGCCACCGCCCAGGCAGCCCACAGCAGCCTTGTGCGCGCGTACGACAGATGCTCTCCCAGGCGACAGATAAGCGGCTCAAGGGAAGTAGAGACGGTAATTGGAGTGGAGTGGCTACCAAGCAAGCTGGCAGCCCAGGATCACTCCTAGGATGGTGCGCCCGAGGTTGGTGCGAGGCGACTAGGCCAGGCTGGGATGCCCTAGACACCAATGCGGCAAGCCCGAAGTCCGCCCTGTCACTCAATTGCCGCGCTGCTGTTCCGCCTGCGCCTGTGGAGCTCCCCGCAGCATGACGGCACGCTTGCTCGGCCAACGCTGCACCCTTGGCTCTCTTTCGACATCGTGGGGGTTTCTTGTACCCGACATTGTTGCCGGCCTGCTTGTCACTCCCGATATGCTCTGCCATGATGCCGTCAGCCGCCTGACATCTCACACTAGTCCGAGACGGTGACCTGATCGCGTCGGTGTATTCTTTCTTAAATAGCTGCCCTGGCTGGCTACCGGTTATTCTGTAGTCGGTTAATACACGCTTCTGCTCCTCTTCTCTTGTTATATATCTGCACGGCCGTCCCTCCAGTCTCTGCCCCGGTGTAGATTAACTCGCAGCTGTTCCTCTCGATTATATTGTGTGGGGCCCATACCGCTGTGCTTCCCTCTTGGACACTCTGAACACAGACACCGACGAAGCCATGGCCGTGGAAAACTACGACATTGTTATTATTGGCGCGGGCCCCGTCGGCCTTTGCCTCTCAACATGCTTGTCAAGATGGGGCTACAAGATCAAGCACATCGACAACCGAGCAGAGCCTACCCCTACTGGTCGAGCAGACGGTATCCAACCGCGTTCCCTGGATCTTCTGAGAAACATGGGCCTCAAGCGAAAGATTATGGAGTACGAGCCGGCCAAGGTGTACGAGGTTGCTTTCTGGGATCCAGCCCAGAAGGGTATCGTCAGGACCGGCACATGGGCTAGTTGCCCCAAGTTCATCGATGCCCGGTATCCCTTTACCACTCTGCTCCACCAGGGATTGATCGAGCGAACCTTTATCCAAGATATCGAGAAGAACGGTACCAAGATCCAGAGGCCGTGGACGATCAAGGGATTCAAGAACGATGGCAAGGACAAGACGTATCCCGTTGAGGTTCAACTGGCCCATGTAGATGGAACGGTTGAGGAGACTGTTCGCGCAAAGTACCTCTTCAGCGGAGAGGGTGCAAGGAGTTTTGTCCGAGAACAGCTGGGTATCAACATGATCTACAAGGACCCTATTGCACACGTCTGGGGAGTCATGGACGGCGTCGTCAGGACAAACTTCCCTGACATCAAGGTAAGCAGTTTCAGATCTTGCTTGTACCATTTGCTCTATGCTAACGAATTTCCAGATGAAATGCACCATCCACTCGGATGCCGGCTCCATCATGATTATCCCTCGTGAGGACAACATGGTACGCTTGTACATCCAAGTTGCCTCTTCGACCGACAAGGACTGGGACCCCCGCAAGTCTGCTACTGCAGAGGAGGTTCAAGCCCGCGCCAAGGAGATTTTCAAGCCATACACAATCTCATGGGACCGTGTCGAATGGTACTCTGTCTACCCCATTGGCCAGGGTATTGCTGAGCGCTACACCCTCGACGAGCGCGTATTCATGGGCGGTGATGCCTGCCACACTCACAGCCCCAAGGCGGGTCAGGGCATGAACACTGCTTTCCTGGACGCCGTGAACCTTGCCTGGAAGATTCACCATGTCGAGAGCGGATGGGCACCACGATCGATGCTTTCCACATACGAGTCGGAACGCAAGCTGATCGCAGAAACCCTTCTCGACTTCGACGCAAAGTACGCCAAGCTCTTCTCCACCCGTCTACCCTCAGCAGGCGAAGTCGCCGGTGCCTCGGCCAAGGAAACACCAGAGGACAACGAGTTCATCAAGACCTTCAAGGCCAGCTGCGAGTTTACCAGCGGATACGGCGTCGCCTACAAGCCCAACGCAATCAACTGGGGACCCGAACACGCTGCACAACACCCACTTATCCTGTCATACCCAGAAGGCACCACTCAACGGACAGGCAGGATCTTGACGCCGTCCACCGTCACACGAGTTGTCGACGCCAACGTCGTGCACCTCGAACAAGAGATTCCGCTGAACGGCTCGTACCGCGTTTTCATCTTCGGCGGCAGTCTCGACAAGAGCGCTCGGGCGCTCAAGGACCTCGCCACAAACATGTCGTCTCCCAACTCCTTTTTCAGCACATTCCTGCACAAAGACCTCAAGGACAAGGACCGCTACCACGAGCACCACAACCCACACACCGACTTCTTGTCTCTTGCGCTCATCTTCTCCGCGCCACGGTCAAGCATCCACATTGACGAGCAATTACCCCAGCCGTTTGCCCGCTACGCCGACCACGTCTACGCCGATGACGTCTGTGACCAGAGGGTTCCTGATGCCAAGGCTGCTGCCCACGCCAAGATGGGCCTTGATCAGGAGAAGGGTGGTGTAGTCGTTGTACGACCCGACGGCTACGTCGGTGTCGTCGTCAAGCTTGAGGAGGGCTCTGGCACCTGCGAGGCTCTCGACAGCTGGTTTGGATCCGTCACGGGAAAGAAGCTCGGTGGCGAGCGACCCAGCTTGTAGATACGCACGAAACTGTACATGTCCTTATTGTTTCCTTGGGGTTTCCAAGTCACGTTTCATAGCATAGCGGCTTTTCTTCTTTCTTCCGTCTTTTAGTAGTTTCTTTTTGTTCCACTGAAGCGGGTTGAGCGCACACGTACAAGTAGAGCACTTTTTCTTTCGCGAACACACGATTTCTCAAAATCATGGCTCTGTTTTATTTTATTTTTCACAATGAATCGGTGCTCTTTTGCTTGATGACGTGGCACATTGATATGGTGCAAAATATACAGTCATGTGCCATTTGCCCTGAGATATATGTCAGGGAAGCCTTACCAAGGTACGTAACGTAGCAAATATCCTTTGAAGTAAATGGTACTAAAACCATGAATCAGCATAGTCTGGCATACATATGCGCTTGTCAGACTAGCTATTCAAGCTACTTACATGTGACATACAGTATCGATTCTCCATTAAAAGCCAATAGCTTCAAGTCTCAGCATACCCAGTACTTAGTCAGTTTATACCGAGAAGACTCCAGATATGGCAAGAGCCGCTCTCCCTCGTTAGTGCTGAGCGGCGCAATATCGCGAATAATGCATGTGTGCCTCCGTCTAAAAAGCTCGGTGAAGCTTATATCCTTGTTTTGCCAGTACATGTCTGACTAGCCTTTTTCCCGTACTTAGTGAGCCGAGGAAATATGCACCAGGCCGGTTGCCGTGGAGCAAGAATACACCACCGAGGTTTCCAAGGCTTTCAGATGCAATCAACTAAGAATTAGTAAGGGGGATGGGGACTTGCGTGTTTTGTCACATTTTAGTTCTGTAAGATACCAGAAACTAGTGCTGGTCAACTTTAGTGCTTTGCTTTGGAAATTTCACTATACGTGCAAATAATAACGATGTCGTTTGCTTTGCTCCAACAGCGTGTTTCCCTACTTAGCTAGGCTCGGGATATCATCGACCACTGAGAGTGCCGCACGAGCTGTGTGTGTGTGTGTGTAAACTAGACCAGTCGAAGTATGAAAAAGCCCAAATCAGCCAAGGTAAAAGGAAGATCAAGATGCCCAACAAAGACAGTATTATTGCTTGTGCCTGATAAGTCTACAAAAAAACATAAAGGCCGGGTTGCATGCGAGAATCATCGTCGTCCCAGCGTGCATCAGAATGACGTAACTAGATAAATCAAGTGTTCGATTCTAGAGTCCCAAATTCTATGTATGCAACATGGCACATGCACCCTGCCACTACCTACCACCGTGTAAATTCCCCCCTCCAAACGCCACATCATGGTCTCCATCTAATCATCTCGTTTCCATCATCATTCTAGTTGACCACTCTCTTCATCTGCGCCGCCTGCCTTGGCTCGATAAATAGTGCTTCGGCCTGGGTGAGCACGATTCCATCCTTCTTGCCTTCTTGCCAGTCTTCGGGTTTGGGAAGTGTCTCCAGCCGGCCTTTGACCCATGCCTTTCTACCTTCGGCTTTTGTTGTCTCGGCATGGAGGACGACAATCTGGCCTGCCATGCAGGGCGCCTTGTAGTCGATCTTCAGGCTAGCTGTCACAGCCACTTTGTTCGGCAGCACGGGGAAACAGCAGCGTGCGAGGCCCTCGTCAAGGAGCGTCGCTAGCAGCCCTCCATGCACGATACCCGGGTGTCCACAGAGCGCGCTGCCCAGGTACTGCAGCGAAACATAGTGCGAACCGTCGCTTGTTGTGAATTGCAGCGGCGGCACTGCAATCTTGTCCTCACCCAGGAGTGTTCCACCGGTGAGATTCTGCGGGCGGAGCTGCTCTGGGATTTTGAGATGCGGGCGCGAGGCAAGGTACTTGGGGTCTTCGAGTAGGCTTTTGGTGAGCGGGTGTTCGAATATGCTCTTCTCAATCTCTGCTAGTTCTTCGCTTGAAGGCTGGTAGAGTTCAAGCGTCTCGGCGTCGGTCGGTGGGTTGGCGAGTTCTTGGAGGGATTGCATTGCGGGGGCGCCGGCCATGATGAAGCCGGTTGCAAAGGTGACGAGCGTAAGAGCGAGGGCAATGGGTAAACGAATGTAAATGGGGCGCTTGGCAGAAGAATTTGTATTTGGAGGTGGCGGCGGCGACTGAGAAGTATGCGTTTCTTGCGATAAGGCTGCTAACTAGATGTTTAGCCAAGTATTCGCTCCTTGCATGTGAAGACGATAAGGGAACGCATTGGTATTTCTTGTCCTTGCGGAATACATGTAAAGGGGACTCACCAGTGCCACTCTGCAGTCTGATCTGTCTGTTGATGTCTCTCCATGTCGCCAGGGGCACGATTCCATCTTTTATACCAGGCCGGCCGACTGCGCGCCGCACCAATGGCGCCCTACTGCAAATGCCCCGACACTGACCCACATGCCTAAATACGGTAGACCTTGCCGAAATCATGTTTATGATCTGCCCAGAAGCAGAGAATTCTGGTCTAGTCGTTTGCGTTGCACTCTGAGTCGGTGAAAGCCTAGTCACAACGGAGTGTCCGCGTGCCGCTCGGACCTTTAACATCATGTACCTCGGCTCGCAAATAGCCGGTGTTTGATGCTGCTTTACTGAGCAAACCCTATCCTTAGTAGGCAAAGGCAAAGGAAGGGGGACCAATACTCATGTTCGTGCGTGATTTGACCGATCCAATCGTGTACAATCCCTTCTTCGTTGGAAAGCCCCTATCTTTGAGCGTGCTGTCCATACCAGCCAAGTGAGCCTCATACCTCATACACATCACGAAAAGCAATGCCGAGAGCCAAACACTTCCGAAAAATTGACATTTGGTTTACTTTTTCCATAGCCCTGCCCCTGAATGCTTTGCGCGGCCCATACCCTCTTTGTAACCATCCGTTCAATCATCATACTAATACATACAGAGTAGAGAAGTGTGTCATGTCGAACGCCATGCTCATCTGCAACGCTCGTCTATCCACTTCCATGACCCAGAGAACAAACCAAATTCCCCGTCAACACAGGGTTAATAGTAAAACAGGACAGCTAAATCTTTTGGACGCCAAAGATGCTGAGAGAACAGGAGCGCTAGCGTGAAGATGCGAACAGAGATTGTAATCGTACAGTGGTCGGCGTATATGAAACGGGAGAGATTGGTGCAATGAGTCGCTCAGTAATAATCCCTCGCGCTCTTTTGCAACTCGATCAATCTCCATCCTCTTGTCTCGGGGTTGTTGACGTCCTCTGGTATTCTAGTGACACCAATGGCATAGGTGACCTGTTGGACCTTGTCGTCCATACCCGATGCCAACTCTCCGCTCTTTGCATTGCGGTAAACATGGACCTCTTGGGTTCTGCAAGTGAGGATGAAGACAGGTATCTCCCCTGGCTCTAGAAGTTTGGCGTTGAGCACATCGACACCACGGATATCCACGATCTTGCCGTCAGACTTGAGACCAGCGGCCTGATACTGTTGCATCAGCGCAGCATAGACCGAGTACTGAGCCGCCGACAACCACTCCTTCAGGACAGCGACGTCGCCTTTGACGTATGCGTCCAGAACCTCGGGCAAGATGTATTCACGCATCTCGGTCAGGAATTCCTCCATCTGGAAATTGGGATCCATTTCTCGGAACCTCTTGATGACCATGGCGGTTTCATTTTCGGCAAAGAATCCAGTAATGCGGTCCGAGATGCTGCGAGCCGTCTCAATGATGGCATTGTCAGACTCCCTATAGACGGCCTTCATGTTGAAGAAACCTTGTGCGAGCTTGGAGTTGTCTTTCCACTCCCTCCAGACCTCCTTGTACTTTGCATCCTTGTGCAATGTGACGTTCGTACCAGCACTGCGTGATGTTAGTCAAACATCACCGCGTTTCTTAGAAATATTCTTACTTTGGGTCTTCTTCCATTGGTCCAGCTTTCTTGCCTCCAGTTCGCTTGAGCTCATTGAGCTCACGTAACTCTCGCCTCTTTCGACGCTCCTCCTTTTCAACCCAACCGCCATACCGCGAGGAGCTTCCATCATCAATGGTCTCTTTGACAGCCTGGAAAGCCTTGGTTTGCCGCACTGGCCGTGTCGCATACTCGATGCCGCTTCCAGTGACCCTAGCAGCAGCGCGGACGCCCTTTACAGGCATGGTATCCCATGTCCAGGCTGCACCCTGACCCACAGCCGATGCAGTTGCTTTTAGTGCCTCGGTTGTTTTTGTCTTTGCAGCCTCAGAAAGCTGCCCGGCTTTTTGGACATTGGGGTTCTGTTGGAAGTCGTGCAGCGCACCACCCAATTGCTTTGTGCCCTCATTCCAGTCTTTGGAGGCCTGGAATTCCTGCTTCAGCGTCTCAGTGAAGACTTGCCACGGAGTCTTGTCACCGTGGGGTGGAGGTGGGGGTGTATCTTGTTTCTCTTTTTTCTGACCCTCCTCACCTTCTTTTTGTTCGCCAGTCTCTTCCTCGCCCTCTTTTTTTTCCTTTGCCTCCTCGCCCTCCTTCTTGGCTTGGTCGCCTGCAGCCTCTTCCGCAGTGCTGCCTTCAGAGGTTGTGGACTTCTTGGGTTCGGGTTCTTCGTGGTTTACGGTTTTTTGCTTTTGCGCTTGCTCGTACAAAGCGGGGCGAGAAGAAAAGTGGCGGGCGTATGCGGAAGATGTGCGGAAGAGGACATCTTGAGGCAGGAAATCGCTGCGAAGGAAAGTCTGTGGGGAAGATAAAGAGGTCGATGGCAGCGAATTGCGTGCAGCAGACGCTTGCGGCGTTCGCGGCAACGTTGATATCCGTCTATACGCTGCAGTTCTTCCACAGGCGGCTGCCGGTGTCGCAGCGGCGGACTGAATGCATCGCGCACTGGCGGCAAATGTGCTTGAGGCTGGCGGTCTCATGCTCTGAAGACGAATAGGGTAGGAGTTCTGGTCTTGATTTCAATGGATGCCTAGTCCAGAAAGTGGGCGTTCAAGGCAAGACCGCGGGCAGTGTTGAGTGAAAACGTCAGGCGGGATTGCCATCTTTTTCCGCATCGGCCTTTCGGCAATGCCAAGCATCGCAACTTCCCAACTTTCTTTGACCTTCTAGCTCGCCAACGCAATCCTAACCTGGATCGGGACACCTATCACTGTCGCCAATATGGTCAGCAATACTGTATTGCGGACATTCCGATCCCTCACATCCACCATCTGCACATCATGTCGGCAAACGCAATCGCTGCGACCCTTCACACACAGCACGCGGACGCTCAATGCAGCACCCATCGACCGCAACAAGCCTGTACAGTCAATGGACTCACTCCTATCAAACGTGGACCAGAATTTTCGCCAAGCGGGCCAGGACCAATTTTCGTCTCTCATTCCGAATGCAGACGGCACCGCCTACCGCAACCTAGTCCCGCGAGAGTGGGAGGAAGACGACAGGCACAAATTACACATATACGCACATAAACACAACACACATCTATGCCTTACCAAGCCCAATCGCGATCCCATCATCTCAGTGTCATGTGGAAACATTGGCTTCAGGAAAGCGGGGAGGGGCTCGTATGATGCTGCCTATCAACTGGCGGCTTTCCTGATGAACCGAATCCAGGACAAGGGCCTGATACCCCAGATCAAAAAGCTAGAACTGGTATACAGAGGGTTCGGGCCAGGACGAGAAGCTGTTACAAAGGCGATATTGGGCAGCGAGGGAAAGAAGATACGGCCGCTCATCACCAAGTTGGCGGACTCGACGAGGTTGAAATTTGGTGGTACGAGGAGCAAGAAGCCAAGGAGATTGGGTTAGAGGCCTGGGGCTGTTTGGACGGAGAGTAGTGGGAGAATCATGCGGAATGTACAATATGAGGACTGTGCAGTCATAGCGGGGCACTACCATGCGTCCGTCAATAACGACGTTGAGTGCCGAAGTGCGAACATCACCAAACAGCAGTGTATTTGCAGTCCAGGCGAATCAGACCAGCTTGAGAGTCATGTCAAATTTCGCGGCAGTGGCGCCCTTTCAGCGGGTGGCATAGTCCTACCACCAGAATCCGTTTCCGGGATGTTAACAAGCCTGGGCGCAAGATTTCGGGCTTCATGCCTAATAGGCCCTCTTGCGCCTCCCTGACCACCACGACTACTTCCAGCAGAATAGCTCGTGTTCTCCCAGCCCCGTGATTCTTTAGCTTTCCGAGCGCGCTCTAGTTCTCGGTCGTGTCGCAGCATAGACGACCCTTCGTCTTCGAACTCTTCGTCAAGCAACTCTCCATCCGCAGTATCATAATCCGGTGGTGCGATCCATTCCCGTGGTACAACGCATGGGAGAGCGACGCCGATGCTAGCTGCGCGGTTCAGATAGCCTGGGGCTGAGCGCCCAGTGAGCTTTTCGCAGAGGTATGATGTGAAGTGATTACAGTTCTTGGTAAGGAGATTGTACGATGTCCCTTGGAATTCCTGCGAGGCCTATAACACATCAGCTGGTCCTTTGCGCATGCGCAGCGTCGCGAACCTCTTGTATAATGGCCTCTAGTTCTTCAGCAGGGCGGAATGAGAAACCGTGTAGAATCGCTTGCTTGAAGGTACCGCCTGGAGGCTCCTGCCCGGGCTTGGTCCAGTACACCCCGGTGAGGTCTCGCCGGTCGTGTCCTCCGTATGCGTATTCCCTATCGCCGATTACCACGCCGGTGTGCAGGAGAGAGCTGCCGATTGCCCAGAGGATAGTCGCAACTTTTCCAGGCGGCAGCAGATCGTAGACGTGGATCGTGACCTCAGTTCTTTGCAGCGACAGCGTATTCCGATGTAGGCTGGAGCTTTGGCGTGCGGGTTTTGGACGGGCAGCCGACGACATTCTGCGTGGCGGTATATGGGGGACTATTCGAATATGGTATCTCGTGTCGCAGGTATGTGTATGCTGGGACCAAAGATGAAATGGTGGGGTATCATAGACAGCGGCAAAGGAACGATTTGGTGGCGAGGAAGATGGCCAGCGGCGGCGGCAGGGCGGGGCGAGCGAGAGCAGAGGACGGGGGACCTGCCCTTGGAGCAATATGCGGAGGGTGAGGTGTGGGGGGCGGAGATGAAGGATAGAGACGGGAGGCCCATGGCAGGCGACGTACAACAACACCGCTGTTTGGCGATCCGTCATGCAGCCACAGCAGCTGCTGCGCGGCTCGCATGCGCCCAGCCCCCGGGACGGCCTTTCCGCCTTGGGCCTAGCGCAGCAGACACGCCAAGCGAGCCCAGGTGGCCCCAGCGCCCAAAACTTAAGCTGCAAAATTCGATTGGACTTGGGCCGCCCGCCGTCAACCCAACCCAGCAACAGGCAGGAGAGCGGCTGCAAGTCACTCTCCCACCCCTCTATTTCATCACGCCCCCCACCACGCCTCTCACCTTTTCCTTCTCTTCTTTGATACCCGCTTTTTCCCGCCCGACAGCAAGTACTGTCTGCCACGGTTCGGCGCATTTACGCTCCTCTGCCTCTGCCGCCAAATTTTTCATCGCCTTCGCAGCCACCCGCACCTACGCGTCCGCGCCCAAGAAGAAAAAAATGCCTCCCAAGAAGCAAGTCGAGGAGAAGAAGATCCCGCTCGGCAGGCCAGGCAACAACTTGAAGAGCGGTATCGTGAGTGAGAGCCCTTTGCAGCTTTGCCTTGTCGCGTTCTCACATTAACAGTAAATGCCAGGTCGGCCTAGCAAACGTCGGCAAGTCGACTCTCTTCCAAGCCATCACCAAGTGCTCGCTCGGTAACCCCGCCGTAAGTTGCCCGCACCCCGCCACCGCAAGCCTGCGCTGACCTGCCCAGAACTTTCCCTATGCCACCATCGACCCCGAAGAGTCTCGCGTCCTCGTTCCCGATGAGCGCTTTGACTGGCTGGTAGAGCACTACAAGCCCAAGTCGGTTGTGCCCGCCCATTTGACCATCTACGACATTGCTGGTCTGACGCGCGGTGCCTCCACTGGTGCCGGTCTCGGTAACGCCTTTTTGTCGCACATCCGTGCTGTCGATGCCATTTTCCAAGTCGTCCGATGCTTCGACGATGCCGAGATCATCCACGTCGAGGGCGATGTTGATCCCATCCGTGACTTGGACATCATTGCTGAGGAGCTGCGCCTGAAGGACATTGAGTTTGTCGAGAAGGCACTTGCAGCGCTTGTCAAGGAGACACGAAGAGGAGGCCAGAGCTTGGAGATGAAGAAGCTCAAGGAAGAGCAGGCCACCGTCGAGAAGGTCCTTCAGATGCTCCAGGACGGCAAGGACGTCCGCAAGGGCAACTGGTCACCCAAGGAGGTATGCACCCATTTTTCTCTCTCTCCCGTACCCCGCCCCATTGCAAGATGACAAAGAGCGATTGCTCTATAATCCCAGCTCTCTGATGGCCCATTAACGCTGGGCCGTTCTGAAGTGACGTCCTACTCTGATTCGCAACCTGCCTTCTCAACTATGCATTACTCAAATTTGTTCGCTACTCTTTGCTTACAATTGGTTAGGTCGAGCACATCAACCCTCTTTTCCTTCTCTCGGCCAAGCCCGTTGTGTTCCTTGTCAACCTAAGCGAGAAGGACTACATCCGCCAGAAGAACAAGCATCTTCCCAAGATTGCCGAGTGGGTCAAGAACAACGCCCCTGGCGACCCAATCATCCCCATCTCTGTCCAGCTCGAGGAGCGCATTGCTGTCATGTCTGACGAAGAGGCTGCTGAAGAGCTAAAGAACCTCAACACCAAGTCGGCGCTCCCCAAGGCCATCCAGACGATGCGCAAGGCTCTCCAGCTTGGCAGCTTCTTCACAACTGGTACCGACGAAGTCCGACAATGGACGATCAGGACAGGCACCAAGGCGCCACAAGCTGCCGGTGTCATCCACGGTGACTTTGAGAAGACGTTTATCCAGGCGATTGTGTACAATTACAACACATTGAGGGAAGAGGGTGACGAAGCCACTGTCAAGGCAAAGGGCAAGATCATGACCAAGGGCAAGGACTATGTTGTCGAGGACGGCGACATCCTGCTCATCAAGGCGGGTGCGGCCAAGGCGTAGACGGGTTGTTACTTTGATGCTTGAGGGGCTGTGTCGAGCCCGTTGTCGGCTCCCGGTCATGTGTGTATGAGTCTATGATTTCGATGCGCATCTCGCGACGAGGTAAATGAAAAGCAGCTAGTCTGTGTGTGAATGAATGTATGAGAAGAAAAGGCCATTCTGAGACGACGAGTGCATTGCAAGTGTTGTGAAGTGGTACATATGATACACAGACGGACCTTTTACATACTACGGAGATGTGACGACGGATGGACAGTGCCGCTCCAAGGCTTGGTTATTTGGCCGTGGGCTTTGTTTCAGCGAGCATCCAACTGTTTCCACAGACACAGTGCTTGCTCACGCCCACCAGCCACTGGTAGTGGTGTATGGTGTAGCCCAGCAGGCCCGGGACGACATCCTCCATACACGCGCCACACCGCACACACTGCCTAAGCATGTTCTTCCTCTTCCGCTCTCCGTTGGCGTCTGGATGCGCACCGCCGGTACTCTGAATGCTATCGCTGCGGTTGCGACTGCCCATGTGCTGGCCGGGCCCCGTGCTGACTGGGTGGACCCAGGTGCCCACGCCGCGAATAATCATCTTCTGACACACATCGACGACGTGGCTATCGTGCCAGATCTGCGCGCGCCTCGAGGCATGGAAGCCCAGCCACGTCGTGTCGAAGAACATGAGCTTGCCCATGTCGAGTTTGTCGGCCAGACAGCCGTTTTGCTGGTTGCTGTTCCACAGGGTGTCGGTGACGAGGCGCTTTGCGACTGGAAAGAGGATGTCGGGGACTCTCCCGAGGAGGATCTCGCGCTCGACGAGGTTGCGCTGGGCGTCGTTGAGGTTGCGCTGCTTGTAGATGCCGCGGACGTGGTTGAGGGTTTCGCTGATGAGGACTTCGAACCAGCGCCACTCAAAGGGGAGTTCGGTGACGGCCGAGAGCAGAGGCGTGTAGAGTTTCTTGGACTCGGGCGACTGGATGGGCGCATTGGGGTTGTTGGCGTGGGCTTCGGCGCTGCGCTTGACCCATTGGATGGGCTGCGCCCAGAGCTTCATCATGGCGCGGGGGAAGGCCGAAAGCAGGATGAGCACGGCAGGCTTGTTCATCTCCCTGATCTTGTTCTCGAGCACTTCGCGCGTCAGCTCGGCGGCTGGTATGTCGGATAGGGCGCGGCCGAGGGAGAAGAGCTCGTCGAGCGTGTAGGCCATGAAATGCATCGTCCATCGAATGGTGCCAATCATCTGTGGCACAGCCTCGGGCCTAAGGTTCGTCTTTCCCACGTCGCCGTGCATGCGGACAATGGTGGTGAGGATCTGCGTGACATATTTGATGTTGAGTATCTGCCACGCTATTTTGCTGCTCAGGGTGCGGTCGATGTTGCCGTGCAGTCCAAGGAGATGCATTGCCGAGAGGCTCTTCACAAAGAACGGCGACCGTCCTAGTAAGATGAAATGATTTGTAGATGAGTCGTCGATTCCGCAGTCGATGTTCACCTGCAGTCCTTCAAATAGCAGGTTGATGAAGTCATGCTTTCGCTTGTCGCTCATTGACCCGACGATTGCGAAGATGTCGTCGCTGGAGAAGTATTGGTTGGCAGCCGAGGATGACTGAAGAATGAGTGCTGCAAGTGCAGCAGAATGGCGCGGGTCTTCGTCATCTGTAGATAGTGTGCCGTGCGAATATTCCATCGAGCGGAGCTTCACTGTGCCGTCTAATTGCAGACCCACAGCCATGCAGTGGTTGGGAGAGAATGCAACATGGAGTGAGGGTTCAGCATGCTGGAAGATGAAGCCAGCCTGCAGCAGCGAAGTTACATGTTCTGTGTTATCATCTGGCATGATAATCTCCATTGTAGATCGTTTCCTGAACTCAATGGAGCCATCGCTATAGCAAAAGGCTAGCAGCATGTTATACCAGATGGGATAAAACTCCAAGACGACTGCGTGAAGCGAGAAATCTGGCTGTCGCTTGAGCAGATATGTGGTCTGGGCAGGTATTGAACCAACGCTCTTTTTCTTGGAAGTGACGTGGTCGAGGCCCGGGTGCAGCTGGTTCTGCTGTTCTTGATGGACCTCCCACTTGACAATGGTACTATAGCGTGTTTCTTGTGGGTTCATGTCATATGAAATGGGGTTTGGTGGCTTGCTAAATATGGCCTGGATTGTAGGCACAGAGCCGTCGTCTTGTTGAGGTGTGACAGGAAGGAAATTCAAATGCGTCAGTTGAGCGGCAGCAGCAGGCCCTTTTGATGATGTACCATTACTTAGGTCGTCATTGATCATGTCAACAGGATTGCAAGCATCTTCTAGAGCGAGGAGTGAGACGTGAATGGTTGGCTTCTCAAAGGGACCAGCATTTTGGCTTCGTTTATCAGCTGGAACATTCCAAATGGCTTCCACACGGTACAGGTGTAGGCGTCTCTTGACATCGTATGCTGCTAGCAGAAGGTTGTTGTCTGTGCTTGTTAGTAAAGGGGCGCAGCAGTGAAGAAAGGGCATGTACCGTTGTTGGAGGCAAAAGCAGCATGGGTAAAGGCTTCTCTGGTCGCCACCATGGGCCCCAGCTGGGCGGATACTTCTTGCCAGTTGTTGTCGTTTTGCTGGAAGCGGAGTTTGAGTTCACCGTACCTCTTCAGGTAGATGAGTGACGCTTTGCCGTCGACTGGGTGATGGGCGTTGTTGAACAAGTGCTGTCTGATGTTCCACTTCCACTTGTTCCCTTCTCGCGCCGCCGACCAAGCGATCAGATTCTATAAGCGTGTGAACGCATTGCCAATGAAGTGTGAGTGGAAAGACTACCTTTTGTGCATATGGCAGGATTGCCAGCCAATGCATGCCAACGACAGCATCTGCTTCGGACTCGGGATGGGCGATTTCTGCTCTGGTGAAATGCATGCGGTCCAGGGCCATGGCGCAGGAAAAGACCATGACGCGGCCGGCCTCGTCGGTGACGGCGAGATCGTTGCCCAGATGGCTCCATGACAAGTGCGTCAATGGGAACACATCGCGGCCTTGTGGCAGGTCGAGCGGGACGTTCCTGCGGAGATCCCACTTGCCCGTTTCAGGATGACGTGAGAATATGTTGAGGTTGACAGAATAGCCGTCTGGGCTTATGTATGCGACACAGCCATTCTTTGACCACGAAATCTTTCTAGCACGCGTCAGAAAAGTTGGCAGGCAAGACAGGCAGGCTGGACTTGCTGGCAACAGCCGCTCGAGCCCAGCTCGTCGATGCGGGCATCGAGGCCCTTGACGGGAGGCGTTGTATTAATCGACTGTATGTTGACATGCTCCGAGTCGCCAAAAAGGTCATCTACATCCATGTTGTAGCTTGCGCCATCCATGGTGAGGCGGGCTTCGCAGCACGCGGACGGATCAACGGGCGGGACCGAAGAAAAGCGGCGGGGAGAGAGCGTGGAGCAGGCAATCCACGGGCATCACAGTCCGGGCAAAAGGAAACAACGGGGAATGGCATTCAGGCGTGATGGCGGGCGAGGGAGTCGGTGCAGAGGCTCTGGCGGAGGTTGCCCAGGCGGCGCGCGCTGGCTGGCAAGCAGCAAGCATGGGATGGCGGCAGTAAGCGACGCGCTAACGCCTGCTAGCGCGCTTCTAGCTCGTGCTCGTGCGCCGTGGGCGGGAGCTTGGCGCGCAATCGTCATGCTTGGACTTTGGCTATTCACCCATTTGCAGTGCAACGCTGGCCACGGCCGTTGCAGCCGTCGCACCCACCACGCGCAGGCTCAGAGACACACACATCCAGCCACCGCGCACAGGGGCCGACGGGCCTGGGAGACAGCCGTCGAGGGCGCGGGAGATGCACCGCGCGCTTCGCCCAAGCCCCAGAGCGGCGCCATGGCGGTTGCTGCTGTCACGCCGGGCGGAGAGGCAGACGGCTACGCAGAACGCGAGGGCGAGGGCGAGGGCGAGGGCGAGGGCGGAAGGCATGGGACGAAAAAACAGAAGGCTGGCACAAAGCCAAAAGCCCATATGGGATATTGCTTATGCTGAGCACTCGGCTGGCTCGGCCCAAAGGTTGAGCCAAATGCGTGTATGTACATAAGGAATTAGTGTAAACAGGTTGGGTGTTTAGGTGCGCCTGCCGCCTGCCTTTCCCCCCTTGGCGTTCGCACCGGCGGCGCTCCATGGTTGTCACGGTGAACGAGCGCTGGACCCGTCGTTGTCGCATGCTCCGCCAAACCTCTTCACCTCGCCCGCCCGCCCTTCACCTCTCCCACCACCACCACCACCATCACCACCGCCATCACCACCGCCATCAGCGCCATCACCAGCACCATCACCACAACCGCCTCCCCACGCGTTTGTCCCGCCCACGCGCCTGCCCTGCCCTCGGTCCCTCGCGCCTGCCGCTCTCGTCGCAATGCCCTAGCGCACCTGCCCCCATTCGCACGCTTTTCGTCGACGGGGCGTCCCCCGATAGCCCGCGCTGCCAGTGCCAGTGCCAGTGCCAGCAACCACCAGCCCACACGCAGCCCTGCCCATTCGGCGCCTGCACGCAAGCATCGCCAAAATAATCCCGCCCGCCCGCTCTGCATCCCTATGAGCGCCCCCAGCGCGACTCTGCACGCTGCAACACACGTTGTAGCTCCACACGCGGCCGCTCCCTGAAGCCGCCGAGCCCGCTGCCCTCCACCATCGAACCTTCCGCACGACGCCCGCCTGTCGCTGCCCATTGCTGCAGACCCCCCACACCACACGCGCCGCGTCTGCTCCCTTCACAATGGCGTGCACCGCGTTAAATAACGTGCCGAGCTCGCCCTTGACCGAAATCTCCGACTCGGAAATCTCGCTGCTCTCTCGCTCGCCCACGCCGCCCCCAGAGCCGAACTCGTTTGCCCAAGGGCGCGTCTACATGTCGCCCTCGTCCTCGCGGCGCTCGTCTGCCAAGACCACGCCCGCTCCTGAAGACATACCTTCACCGCCCTGCAGCAGCAACGACGACAACCCGCGTCCCGCAAAGAGGAGGAAGACGCTCGAGCCCAAGGAGCGCACCGCCGAATACCTCGACCTGTCCCAGCCCGAGGTCCCCCCACACCATCTGCCCCAGCTGCAGCGCCTGCTGACGGTGCTGCACAAGAAGCGCAAGATTGTCGTTATTGCAGGAGCTGGCATCTCCGTGTCGGCTGGCATTCCCGACTTCCGCTCCGCCACGGGCTTGTTCAACACGCTCAAAAAGGAGCACAAGCTCAAGTCCTCTGGCAAGGACCTCTTTGACGCCTCTGTTTACCAAGACGACACGTCGACGTCGACGTTTCACGACATGGTGCGCACCCTCTCTCACCATACCAAGTCCGCCCAGCCGACCGCCTTCCACCACCTGCTCGCGACCTTGGCCCAGGAAGGCCGATTAATGCGACTGTACACGCAAAACGTCGATGGCATCGATACCTCGTTGCCGCCTTTGAGCACCCAGGTTCCTCTGCCCAAGAAAGGGCCCTGGCCCAAGACTGTGCAGGTACACGGTGGCCTGGACTACATGTCGTGCTCCAAATGTCACGCGGTAACACCTTTTGATGCGGAAAAGTTCAACGGGCCTAGTCCACCCCCGTGCCCGAGCTGCGTGCAGAACGACGAGATCCGCCAAGTTGCCGACAAACGAAGCCACGGCATCGGCCGTCTGCGCCCACGCATGGTCCTCTACAACGAGTACAACCCCGACGATGAATCTATCGGCTCGTGCGCTTCCTATGATATGCGCATGCGACCAGACGCCGTGATTGTCGCTGGCACCACGTTGAAGGTTCCGGGTGTACGGCGTATAGCTCGCGAGATGTGCAACATTGTGCGCGACCGAAGGGACGGCGTCACCGTGTGGCTGAACAACGATCCTGAGCCAGTCGGCAAGGATCTCGAAGACAAGTGGGATCTGGTAGTCAAGGGGCCTTGCGACGAAGTGGCTCGCCATGCCAATATGCGTCGATGGGACGACCCCATGGACTACAAGACGGTCACGGATGAGCATCTTACCAAGATCAAGGAGAAGCAAAAGGCCGAGGTTATTATTGGTACCCCTCGCAAGCCGGGAGTGCTTTGCAATGCCGGTCAGCTGACACCTGGCCAAAGTCCACGTATCCTTCCTCGAGCATTCGACGAGGAACCCGAAACGCCTTCAAAGAAGGGCACAAAGAGAAAGGCAGACATTCAGAATGCCCAGCTAGATCTGTTTGGCAAGGTCACAGGGAAAGCACCTACCAAGAAGCCCAGAGCGCAGCCAAAGAAGGTGACGGCGACGGCGAGTAAGACCAAGGCAAAGAAGGAGCCAAAGAAAGAGGCTCCCGCTATCAACAATGTCTTCAAAGCTACCAAAGGCGCGGCAAAGACTGCGGCAAAAAATTTGAACAAGGCGTCTGACCCTGCTCTTACAGTACCCCAATCCAAGTTCAACCCGCAGTTGAGGCCAAAAGAAAATATTAATGACACGACTGTTGTTGTTGGGAAGGGCCGGAATCCCACTACGCCCAGGAAGGCGAAAAAGCTTACAAAAATAAAGCCCGACTACAACTACTTGCAGCCGCTGTCGAATGTTGACGGCCGCAACAACTCGTCGCCAACACGGCCACCTGTCGAGAGTTTCACACCCACCAAAGACCGTACGCCCAATGCTCAGATTGAGGAAGAGATGGCATTTGCGCACGCCACATGTACAAGTGAATCTCGTCCTTCATCCTCCGGCAGCGCACAGCGGCACGTAATCGAGAGTCCTACAGGTGCCGTTCCCAAGAACATGAACCACCTTCTCTGTTAGCCTGTATTGCATTTTTCGGTGTTGGTGGTACCGCTTCTTTTCTCACTCGCATTTGCGTGTACCATGACAGCATGTAGGCGTTTGCTTTTTACGCGCAGACGAATGTCAGCTGTACCAGTACCTTTTTTTCCTTGTTGGCCATGCATATTCTACTTTTTTTTACTGCATGATACCCACGCGGACCCCTGATGGAGACAGATACGGCGTCTTGAGGTCCCCCTACACGTGCAGGGTTATGTTTAGGAGATAGTCTAGAACTCTTGCCTCGATTGATATTTTTACGCGCTCAAATAAAAAACACCTAGCCATGTGGTATGATGACGACACCCTGTGATTTCTTAGCATGTCTATTCTCTCGCTTTGACTAGATTGAATCGTGTGTCCATATTGTTTACGACAGCGAGGTGCGCGTCCTGGACGCGCCTTCCGAGACTGGCGCCGCCTTGGCGCTTGGTCCACCAGCGCCTATCAAGCTGGCTAGTTCCCTATCATCCTGTCTAGATGTGGCCTCCATTTTCGCTTGCAATAAGTTGCTGCTGATAGCTGGTTGTAATCATCAGCAAGCCGCGGGTCGTCTTATCCATTGTTCCACGGCAGAGGGACAATACTCGTGCCCTGAGACAACTCAAAAGTTGGCTGTGAAGTTGCTTCCAAACATAGGGATCCCCAAGTACACCAGAGGCTGGAGGAGCTGGGGTTTATGAGATGTCTTCCCCGCTTACAGTGCGGAACCTGACTTCGACCGCCATCTCATTGCTTCGTGTCGAGCGATTTGAAGATCCAAACACATTACAATCCAAGGCGAATGGATACTTTTTCAGCTCAAAAACTACTACGCACGCGACACCTACAGCACCAGAGCTCAGTGGGCATGCGCAGAGCTTCAATTGCCAGGACTTGGAAGTAATACTACAGCCTTTCGAATCCTATACGCTCAGTTTTCCAAGTCTAGCTCAGCCGAGTAGTACAGCCACTCTGTCATCTCCAACACTCCGCATCACAATTCAAACAGCCAACAATGAACGACACCGCGTCGACACAAACCCTTCGTACACGCAAAAGTCAACACAGACCTTTACTGCACTCTCGGCAAGTCCATCGACAACCTACAAGGCCATCTTCCACCCTTCTAAGCCCACCCCCCACCTAGCAATCCATAGCAACCACGTCCCCAGGTATTCATCATGGATGGCCACACTTCCAGACAACCTCCCTGTATCAGCAATCAGCATCCCCGGAGCACACAACGCACATACACACTACTGTGCCCTGCCCTCTGTCCGCTGCCAAGTCCACGACATCCAAACCCAACTGGACAACGGAATCCGCTTCCTCGACATACGGGTGCAACCCGTCCACGCCACCGACGTGTCCAAGAAAGAGCTATACCTCGTCCACGGCGCCTTCCCCGTCAGTCTGACAGGCCCCAAGTACTTCGACCCCGTCCTCCAAACATGCTACACGTTCCTCGCCGCCAACCCCCGTGAAACCATCCTCCTCAGCCTCAAAAGAGAAGGCATCGGCAGCGCTACAGACGACCATCTCGCCCGCATCCTCCAAAAACACTACATCGCTCGTAATCCTGCTGCGTGGTACACGCAAAACAAGATTCCTTATCTCGGGAGTGTGCGTGGCAAACTCGTCCTCGTACGGCGGTATACCGTGGAATCTTCGACATCGACATCGACATCTGATTCTCCAGACGTGCAAAACGCAGGTCTAGACGCTACAGCATGGCCTCACAACGCAACTCACGCCGTGTTTCCCTCGTCATCATCATCATCATCATCACAATGCATAACCCCCACCTTCTGCCTCCAAGACTTCTGCGAAGTCCTCGTTCCCTCGCTCATCCCCTCCAAGCTGCAGCACTGCAACGACCATCTCGTCCGCTCAGCCGCCGCCATGCACCCCATTCCAGGCATCACCACGGATATCGCTAACCCCGTGCCCCCGGGCCCGCTGTACCTCAACTTCCTGAGCGCCAGCAATTTCTGGAAAAAGGCGTGCTGGCCCAGTGCCATTGCCAAAGTCGTTCATCAGGGCATGGAAATGTGGCTGTGTGGCGGCCATCATTTGCAGGATGAGGGCGTCACGGGGTCCACGAGGGAGCCTGCGGGCGGGAATACGGAGAGTCGTAGTCAGAGTAATAGTGGGGGTGTGGAGGTGAGAAAGGCAAAGAGTGGCGATGGCAGCACGGGCATAGTGGTTATGGATTGTGTAGGGGAAAATGGGGATTGGGACTTGGTTCGGCTGGTTATAGGCATGAACGTGGGTGTTTTACTCAAGTTTCCTCCTCCTTCTTCTTCTTCTTCTTCATAGTTGCTAAGAGTGTAGTTGATGAAGCCAACGCAAGTCGTAGATCATGGGGAGTTGTACAATCAAGATATAATACAATGAGTAGTCAGAGGAGCAATTGAAACTCTTGTAGTCTCATCGAACTCGCGTATGCAAGAGCCAGAGCCATGTGTTACTTGGTTACTTTGAGCCTCCAACAAGACTATTCTTGATCTCTTTAATCCCCTCCTTGGCCATGGCACCCACAACCACTGTCTTGTCTGGGTTGTCCGCCCTCTCCACATCCACACTCAGCTTTCTGTCGTGCCAGCCCGTAGCCCTCAAGTATCCGGCGGTGCCCATGCCCACGAACATGCCGCCAAAATGGCTTGCATGATCCATGCTGGAGCGCTTCCTCAGGGCCGAGTGTATTTCGAGCACGACAAAGGCGGCAAACAGCATCTTTGGCCAAAACGCCACTTCCGAGTCTCGCAGCAGCGGGATCTTGATGGTTTCCTGGTCGGTGAGAAGGCAGTAGAGGGCCGAGATGCCCCAGATGGCGGCGGAGGCGCCCACAGAATGCGCCGTGATGTTTCCGCGACCGAGATTCGCCCAGTAGAGCGAGGCGAGTGTGCCAACGGCTCCGGCACTGACGTACGTGCCCATGAAGATGCCGCGCCCGACCAGGTCGCAGCACGCGGGGCCGACGAGACACAGCATCATCATGTTTGCGATCAGGTGCTCGTATTGGATATGGCTGAAGATGTTCAAGACGCTCTGCACCGCGCGTGGGTAGCCGGGCACGTGCATGAAGTAGCGCGTCATCAAGGGCCAGAGGGGCATGATTCGCCATGCAATTGCCACGACGCAGTTTGTCACGACCAGAGCGCCTATGGTGGCAGTTATGGGAGACAGGTCTGGAAAGAGGCGGTACTCGGGCGACGGCGGCAGGTAGTAGTATGCGAAAGCCCAGGAGAGGATGACGGTGACGAGGACAAAGGCCGTCATGGGGGAGAGACGCTGTGCCTGGAATCTGGTTAGCAGGCGTATGGAAGTGGAATGGGCCAAGGGGGCACATACGAGAGTAGTCTGAGCCAGTAGTTCTTCCGGGGTCTTCGCATCTGTCACCTGGGCGGCCTTGTTGTACTTTTCCATCTCTTCTTTCCTTCGGCTGACTTGTTCACGGCCAAAGACATCAATGTACGTTGTCTGACCAGGCTTCATGAGCTGCGTGCCCGTTGGCGTACGCACCCACTCTCCGCTGGCGAGCTTCTCCTCCATCTCGCGCTCTTTTTGCTCCTTCTCCTCTGCTATTCTTGTGATTTCCTCCAACCGCGCTCTCCTCTTCTCTTCAATGTTGAGCTCAAACTGACTCTTGCCCGCATGCAGAATGCCAATCTTCTGGTCCTCTCCTTCCTGGCGCAGCCGCTCCTGCTCTTCCTGTTCCATCTTCTCCCGAAAGGCGCGGGCGGGGTCCTTGTACTTGGACTCGGTCTCCGGGTCTGCTAGCCATAGCTCGTAGGCGATGCGGTTGGCCTCCTTCTCGGCCCATTCTTCTGCTGCGCGCGCCTCGTCTATCGGGTACTCTGTCCGCAGCCATTCGAGCCCCTTGAGTGCGGTTTCCCGGCTCACGTGCGTGTACTGCTTGCCTAGGTTGTCCACGCCATAGTCGGCTAGAGAGCCGACTGTCCGCCGGTGGTGCAGGATGCGCAAGACATTGTTGCCGTCCTGTGGCGACAGCTTCCAGCCAAAGATGCGCTGTATTGTTGCGTCACCGACTGGCCCGTCGGGCAGCGGGCCTATTCGTACGGTGCGCTTGCGGGACTGCGGGACGGTGGGGTTTCGCGGTGTGTCTATGACTCTGGCTCGATAGCGGGGCGTGCAAGCAAAGAAGCGACATTGCGGCCGTGATGTTCGATGGCGCTGGATGAGGGCCAGTAGCGGGGATGTGGACGAGTGTTCAATGGGTGCTTGGGCGGTGCAGAGCCGCCGTGCAAGTGAAGCGCATGTCGGCCGGAGCAGCGACATGGCGTACTCGGGCCCTGTCCAGCCCAGGCAGTCGTGCACACGAGGTGAATTGTTCAGACTATACGCCTATAGTCTCTGGGCTTCGGGCATGCGCCGTGGCCAACATTGCATGGCTGGTGGGTGGGCGGAGAGAATGAGCGCACGTTGGTGGATGATTGCATACTTTCTCAAAATGTTGCCATGTCCAAGTCTGTGCTGACTTAGCCCAAAGTAAGTAACTACTTACCACCATGTCCATAGCACTGCTCATCTCCTGCATCAACACAACATGCCAACATGTGCACAGCCAAGGCTCGCTACAAGTACAACAGTATATGGTTTCGACATTCCGCTACCTAGCAACCAATCACGATACAAGCCGCCCATTACTGCATCGGTACAAATTCGTTATGCTGCAGCGCCTGCGAAATCTCCTTCACCGGCCTGACATAACTCACCAACCTCGCAATCGCCCAGTCAATGTGCAGTCCCATCATGTTTCCAAATACGATGCTTCCCCCCTTGCTGAGGTGGGTGTTGTCCGATAGGTGCAAGTTGTATGTGTGCGCATTCTTCGGCCCAATGGCATTCAGGTACTTGGTGCTCGCAGCATTGAGGTCAATGAGAATCGCATGGCTGAGCTCAGCCGCCTTCTTCGTTGCCGCCGTCACATCGGCGAGACTCTCAATGACATGGCCCGAGGAATCAAAGTCGCGCTTGCTAAGCGGCGTGACCAGGATGGGTGTGGCGGGGATGGCCTTGACTTCCTTTACGAACTGAACGAGGTTGCGCGTAAACTGCGCCATGGAGATTTTGTTCTCGGGCCTCTGGTCGCCATGCCCAAACTGGATCGTCACGTACGGAATGTAGGCCCCATTTGCCCCCGCTGCCTTTGCGGCCGCAAGAACCTTCGCCCAGTGGCCGTCTGCGCGATATGAAACTGTCGTCGCAGCGTTCACCCCAAAGTTCCTTCCTGTGGCTCCTTGAACCAGACATGTGTTGAGAAAGCCATCACCCCAGCCACCTGAAAACTTGGATTGCGGCGCCGTTGTCCCGTCGCCGGCCAGAACAAAATACGACGGCCTACGGTCGGGGTCTGGAACAGGAGTGGCCGTGGAAAGGGAGGCAAAAAGTGCCAGGTATGAGAAAGCTGAGTTGAGATACATATTGAATGATTTGTGGTGTGAAGCAGGATGCTGACAAGTCTCGGTTGCTATCAAAGTGGTCCATTATTAACCACCGAGATGCCTCAGGACTTTATACTGGGCAGGTCAGATTTCCAAAAATAGACCAACTTTAAAAACGACGTTGGATGACCTGTCACCGTTCCTTATTTCCTGCCAAAAAGCTTATCGCGAGGAATATTGCACTGGAGAGTAAGACGACCAAAGCGTTTCCACCAATCGGTATCAGCACGGGCGTCCTGGTCGCTGCTTGTGGAGAAACTGGCGTTATTCAGGAGAACTTATTACCCCAACATGCACGCCTCTACCTCAGCCGTAAGACTCTGTGAACAATGCTTGAACACTGCTCAGGTACCACTGACATGTTCCCCAATCTTCGCATCGGCCGTCTCCGCCTCGACCCTGGGCTCCATCTTCATCCTCACAAACTCCTTCTTCATGCTCTCAAACTCTTTGAAGCCCTGGAAATACTTTCGGCGGAAATCATTCAACTCACTAGCTCTTGTGCCCTTTTCATATTCTCTCTTGACAGTCTCCAAGGCGCCCTCGGGTATCTCTGACTCGCGCCGACGCCGGTACGTCAAGAGTCGGCGCGACCATTTGTTGAAGGCTTGCACGCATACAGACGTCAGCTCGAGCCCTGGATGCGAGGGTATGATGAGCTCAACGTCTTCGTCATTGGCAGTGGGCATCCACATGCTGATGCGCCCGTCTTCGACCAGTGTAGCAACAGCAAAGGCAAGTATGTCGTCGAGCAGCGCAGTAAAAGAATACGGCCGCTTTGGTGGAATATATCCCGGTTCTTTGAACTGATCTTGATGTGATTTCCGCTCGTTTTCCAAAAGCTCTTGTCGTGACCCAAGGACCTTGAGGCCTTCGCGGATGCCGTACGGCGGATCACAAACGATGCCGTCTAGGTAGCCTTTGCCTTGCTGATTACTAGTCGGCAGCATCCTCAGTGGCGTATTGGTGAGGTCGGAAATTAAGGCGCCCAGATATCTTGGTTCGAAGCCGTATTGCTTAAAGTTGCCGACTACGTCGTATTTACCCGTCTGCCCTCTTCTGGCACTTCCGCCCGTACCCCGAATGGTGCGGCCGTCAATATCGCTTCCAAACACCACGGCTCCAAAATTAGCACACGCGATCGGAAATCCGCCTGTGCCCATGAACGGATCGTAGAATAGCTTGCCTGGCGCCACATGTGCAATGTTGGCTGTGACTAGCGTAAGCTCTGCGTCCATGGATGTTGTGCTAATGTAATGTCTCTTCTTGAGGTCAAACTTCTTCTTGGCCTCATTGCGACACGAGTCGGCGATAAAGCGACCAAAGTACAGGTATTTTGGCTGTTTGGCGTCGAGCTCGTAGTCTTCAAACACGCGGAAGGCCACGTCAGGATCGCGCATTCGCGGCGGGCCCTTGAAGGCTAAGTAAGAGAAGCTGTCGATAATCTCGCGCTGTTCATCGCTTGATCTGCCTCCGCGGTAGCCTTCTACGGTAAAGCGGAAGGATGCACTTTCGTACTGAGCCCATTTTGAGGCGGTTAGTCTGCGGACCGACTTGTGGAGAGTGCCGTACTCCTCTCCTTGGCCCCACAGCTCATATATGCCTTGTGAAAGCATGCTACGAGCAATAAGCTTCCGCGCCGCAGCATCTGAGGGAAGTTCGACGATGCAGTAGGGAGACTTGACTTGCTTTGTTAGGAAGCTTGTTTTGACGTGGACGTATTTTTATGGCAGTACTGAACTTCATAAAAAAAACCACACACATAAAATCCATGAAATGAGCGTTGCACATCAAGAAGTGCAGGAGTGTTGATGTGAGTTGGGAGAAACAAAACATGCACTTACATCTTCCTCATACTTGACAAACTGCAGTTTTACGCCCGCAACATCTGCCAAGGCCTGCAACTCAACTTTGCGGAAACTCTCGTGAGCTTGCGCAAGCCTGACCAGATACTGAGGCATGATTGGCGTTTTGGATCGGAGGGGTGACTTTGAGGCTGCTGGGATGTATAATATCTAGTACACCATCTACAGTGATACGTCAAGGGGGTAATGCTCAATCAGGTATCGGCATGACCAGTGGCCAGTCTTCCGGTTCGTCTTTTTCTTGCTTTTTTCTGATAGTTTTTTTTTGCCGAGTTCCCCTCTCACCCAAATGTAGAGAAGAGTCACGAGTCCCGCCAGCCGCGAATTGGGAAAAGCGAGAAAAAAGTTGTGCGGGTCGGGAGCCATCATTCATCATTGGTTCGTTTAGGAAAGACTTATACTACATTTGTCGGCAGGGGTAACCTCACCGCATCGCGCATATCCAATAGCCCGAAACCGCTATGTTCTGCAGGGTCAAACTTAGTCGACCGGTCTTTCATTGTAAATGGCGTGGATATCTATTTCAGCCTACATCATGATATCCTGGAACCTCGACAGCTTGCTGTTCTATGCATCCCAGAGATAGTACTGTTCGTTTGCATCGCGCAGGATAAATCGGTCATCTTGTATGGCTTTGACAACTGGACGCAATCCGTCGATTTTGAAGTCTCTCGCTAGATTCATATCAAGCCTTGAGCCAAAACAGTTTTCCAGATGGAGCTTGTGGGGATCGTTTGTACAGGACTGCCATATAGAATGGTAGTATTCGCCGTCCAACTGAACCTATGGTATTCATGGCAGTGAAAAATCATCTTAGGAAATAAATAGGAGATTGACTGCTCATTGATCTTTCACGCGAATATAGGGTAGGTATTGTTTGATTTACAAGTGGTTTCGACGTGTTAACGCAATGCAGTTGTATATACATGGTAGGTCTAAGATTCTTAGTAGCTGTTATGACAACTACTGCACCACCTCCTTGAAAGAAATCGAACACACGCTAACCCTAATACAGTTTGGTCTTCATTCTGTTCCTGAGGTTCTTGTTTGATTTCTTTTAATTAGGTGGTGAATGATGGAAGGTGCACTTAGTAGGAGCATCACTAAAGGCTTGACAAGCATCGCCTATACTCACACACTATAATTTAGTTAGATCTAACTCTCTTTAAAGATTAAGCTACTACTTACTTGACCCTCTCCACACGGGAAAAAATAATTTTGAGGTTCCCCATGGAATTTACCTTCAACCATACATTCGCCGGTTGGTGCACAAAACTATGTGTATTAGGCAATAGCTAATGATATAGGACTCTGTTCTTACCCCTTTACATCCACCAATTGCACTGCGACATCCAGGTTGTTTAACATCTGAAGCTTCCAGCTCAGACCCCAGATCTGCAGCCAGGGTTAGGACTGAGAGCATTGCTACAATGAAAAATTTCATAGTGATGTTTTAATTGGAGCTTGCTGGGCAGAGAAAGGGGGCGATAGGACAAAGAATATGGATTTCAGTGAAAATATTTATCCTCTAGAGGGAGGGAAATTCTGTGTACAGTATTGTGTTCGTGAAATCTTGTATAGTACGGACGTATATATACACATTGAGAGCTTGATTATATCCTACCCTGCCGATCAACAGTAAGAGGCGAATAGGTTCTATAACAACGCAAAGCGCTAATCTAGCCCCGATGAAGCCTTCTTTTACTTAATTCCGCGCTCTATGTAGTAATGCTAAGAAGTACTATATCCTAAGATAAGTATTATAAAAAGTAGGCTATATAAGCCTTAGTAGTAGTTGCTAGGAACCACGTTCCTAGCGACATGAGAGGGCTTAGTTAGGAGCCCCTAGCTAGCTTGTAGTATATAATCCCTAAGCCTACAAAGTTCTAGAGGCTAAGGATTCGTCTTGGAATATACTACTACCTACTGCTACCATTAAGCTCTTATCGTACTGTTCCGTGCCTAAGTCCTTTAGTAGTTCTAACAGTAGTAGAGGTAGTATAGTAAATAGGTCTCTATCTTAAGATTTCTTTTTTGATAATATGTTTTTTTAATACTAGTTCTTATTAGATAGTTAGTACCTTATTTTATAGCCCTTATATAGACCTATAACCTATTAATACGTTGTATTAGTCAAACTATAATAGATAAGAAGATATTAGCCTACCTACCTTGCTAAGACTTAGGTCTCTACCTTCTAGCCTAAAGAGGAATTACTTGCCACCTATTATTGCTAGCCTAATGTATTATATTCGTAAGTTATAGGCCTATACTATAGCTATAAAAGAAGACACAAATTATCCTAAAAGAATTAGTATTAAAAGAGATCTTATAGAAAAAGAGATTCTAAGGCAGAGACTTATATACTACGCTACCCCTACTACTGCTAAGGCCGGTATTTTGGTGGAGCAACTAGGGGATATACCCCTAGCAGCCCAAATAGGAGTCAGATAGTGCCAAGGGCCTGGCATGAAACCAGGAAGCAGAGGAAAGGGGGACGGAGAGGACATACAACACACAAAAAACAGAACCAAATATACTGCTACACTCCCACCTACCTATCCAAATACGCTATTTATGTACTAGGTGTATAGTCAGAATGACTATCAGACTACTAGTAATAGAGCCTGTATAGCCACCGAGCACCCGTGCAGCTGGAGGTGAATAACGCTCCACGACAATATAGCCCACTTTTTACAACACTTACCCTAGGATATAGTAAGAATTAGAGATAACTAGGCCCATTCTTTGCTGATTATTAGGGCAAAATGCAGTTAAGCCCGCGGCATAGTACCGGATATATTACTTAGCCATTCAGCGAGCTTATTCTTACCAAGGTTAGGACCAATGTGAAATACAAACTCTATAAGGTAATTTAACGTTTGAGAGATTTTTTTCATTGGCAATTGCTGCCGCACTGTCTCTCCTCTGGCATGTCATTCTGACATAATATCACCCATCAAGGCCGCGCATGCCTATAATACATCGTTATCACCTCGTGTCCCTCCCGGTAAGCCGGGCGCTATCACATCATCTTTATGCTAGACTTTTGTGTCATACTAAAAATACAGGTGGAGAACCTAGCTGTACGAGTATCATTTCCACATGTTTTGGTTGCATTTCAATCACGACACATTATTTACCGCTCTGATTGAAGTTCATGCTGTATCCGCCGCTCTTCTCGTCCTTTGTGAACTGAAAGTTGTCCGTGCTCAACCCAAACGGTTTCAGTATACCGTTTCCCAGCTGTTTTAGCTTACCCATCATATCCGCCATTTCCTTGTTCTTCGCCTCCTCCAACTGTCCGGGTAACGTTCTCAATGCAGCCTGCACCGCTTTCTGGTCAAGGCTTGATAGCTGATGAGGCGGTTTCCTGAGGGCTTGGTAGTCTTCCAGCGAGCCCTGAAGAGAGGCCCAGCCACCGACCTCGTGGCGTGCCTTTGCGCGGCGGAGCAGCGCCTTGGTGCGAAGCTTGTGAACGTCGTTTATGGTATGACCGGTGCGCGTGAGAGCATCAAGGTAGATTTCGGTAGTGTCATCGATTTCGTTGATGGCGCCGCCGCCTGTTGCTTTGCTTTCGCCCTCCTGGGTTGTGTCCTTTGGTGCTGGGGGAGGATCTATCCGGTCCAGCGCTTCCAAGGCTTTTGTGGCGGATTCTACAGCCTGCTTCCATTCTTCCAACTTCAAGTGGCACGCTGCTATGTTGGAACGCAGGACGGCGACATCGTATTCGAGGTAATTCGGACAAACTGCAAGTGCTTTCTCATAGCCCTGTATCGCGCCGCTGTATTCTCCTGATGCGAATGTCTTGTTCGCTGAAGCTTTCTCTGCAGTCGCCTCGTCCAATAATCTCTTCTCTTCGTCTGGTGGGAAGATCTCAGGAGTCGCTAGTTCAGCCGCATCGACCTTCGAGGGAGTATCTTCTCGTGATGACATGCTCGCACCAAAGTCCGGAACGCTTCCTTGTGTCGATGTTCTTGGTCGATGTTCTTGGTCGATGTATGGCTGTACCTGTAGATCTAGTTGCAAAGTGACGTCTGTGGTTGGGGACGGGGGTCCGACTAGCACTAGCGTCCCCGCGCCTCGGCCAGCCACGAGGCGTGGGGTACCATCAATCATTCATCGCGTGCGAATCAACGTTGGCAACCCTTCTTTATTGAAACTCTACGCTGGCTTTGGCGCTTATATATCCAGTCTCACGCGCTCCAGGAGATCCTCACCATGGGTTCAAAGTACGCGGCTGCAACCCCAAAAAACACTGTACACCCCCGCATTGACATGATTCAGTACCACCATTCCACCACCCCGCATACGGGCTGCGCTATTTGATATGGATGGCCTCCTAATTGACTCGGAAGACATCTACACCATAGTCACAAACACGATTCTCGAGCGCTACGGTCGGCCTCACATCCCCTGGTCCATAAAATCACAACTTCAAGGTCGTCCAGGCCCGCAAGCCTCGAAAATCTTCCACGATTGGGCCAAACTGCCCATCTCCAACGAGCAACTCATGGTCGAGCAACGGGAACTTCAGAAGGAGCTTTTCAAGACGACAAAACCTCTGCCAGGTGTCATTGATCTACTGGATGGCTTGAAGAGCAGGGGCATACATATGGCGCTAGCGACAAGCAGCCACAAGTTGAATTACGAACTCAAGACGTCGCATTTGGATCATTTGTTTGACCAGTTTGCGCCTGAACATCGCGTTCTGGGTGATGATCCAAGAGTACCGCATGGCCTGGGGAAACCCGCTCCATACATCTACCTTGTTGCACTTGACACGCTTAACAAGACCATGGAGGAACAAGGCCAACCACCCATTAAGCCCGAAGAATGCCTAGTCTTTGAGGACAGCGTACCTGGAGTGGAGTCTGGCCGGAGAGCAGGAATGCAGGTGGTGTGGTGTCCGCACCCGGAGTTGCTCATAGAGTACCAGGGCAGAGAGAAGGAGGTGCTTGCAGGATTGACGGGCGAGCATAAAGAGACTGAGGAAGAAAAGGCAAAGAAAGCCCAGGATATGGCAGAAGGAAAGAGACAGACTGGTATGCCGGGATCAATCGACGATGGATGGGCAAAGTTGTTCTCCACTCTGGAAAACTTTCCGTACGACGATTATCAAATGGCAATCAAAGCATGAAAGTCTGCAAAGGGCACATGTGGTGTTGAATGAAAGACAAATACCCCATCAGATATACAGAACAAACCGAGGAAATATCAATAAACTCCATACATTTTCATTGGTGCATGTTTCTCCATTGGGAGAGAACATGATTCGTGATGTTTTGCCGTGTACTGCATAATGTAATCATTATCCGCATCAGCACGCTAAACTGTCGAAGAAAACAGCGGCTCAAAGATGCATACTCGTCTTTGGCCATTTCAGACTAAACTCCAGTCGCTTCCCCAAAGACTGAAGTAAACGCCGGCCAGTCATGCGCGCCACCCACCCAATGCCGTGCGGTACAAACACTCGACGCGAGAAGATTATCCATCTATGCAACCTCCTCAATCTTAGGCTTGTCGCCTGATGCGGCAGCTGCGGGCGCCTTGTCCTTGTTGTCCTCGTCATTTTCCAGCTCGGGCATGTCGTCGTCGTCACTGTCGTCATCACCACCGGGGGCACCGCCACCCATGTTGGCCATCATTTGGCTCATGTCCATGCCCTCCATGCCCGGCATGCCGCCCATACCTCCTGCGCCAAGCTTGCTGAAGTCGATACCGCCAAAGCCTCCGTCGCCACCACCACCGCCCATTGGGTTCATCGCGTTCAGGTCCGCGTCATCAGGGGCCTCGTCTTGCTCGTCCTCGTCGACCCACTATAGCTGGTTAGTCTGGTGCCCCTGGATTCGTATTCTAGGTCAACTTACCTTGTCAAAGTTGGTCTTGAGGAAGTGCATCCTCTTGCTGTCCTTGAGCAGGCGGGGCCAGTACTCTTCCTTGAGTTCCTTCTTGCGCAGGACTAATGTGACATCGCGACCGCTGTGACTGATCTTGGACTCCTTGGGGTCGATCTCGGCGTAGAACTCCAGGTCGACGGCGTACGTGCACTTCTTGGAAGTTGAGGTGCCCTTGAAGCTGAGAGACTGGTCCTTGATATCGAGCTTCATGTCCGATTCGGGTACATCGGCGGCGACAATTGTGAGGTATATGTAGTTCTTCTCGGGGTCGTCGCTGGATGAGCGTTGCGCCCAGGTGACTGTGGCGTGTTAGCTTGTGTCAATTTGTGACCAAGGCTCCGCGGATGCGCCTGTCGTGATCGCAAGTAGGCCATATACGACAAGCATACGCTCAGAATGTACCTTACTCGGGAAACCCTCCACTGCATCTCTGCGAACGTGAGAGGCTTCCCGAGGCGCGCCAGGAGTATTTCCGGAGCCGAGGAGCTCGATAAGGCTGCAGCTTACCTTCTGGAGTAACGGTAGCCATCGTCTATGCGGTGCTGCTGTGTTTTGGTTTCCCGTCGAGGTGAGCGTGCTGCTGGGGGTGTAGCAGGAAAAATAGCGGGTGTTGATTGTTGGTCGCTTGGAGTGTTTGTCTGGGGGAGGCCGATTGAAGGGGGAAGAAATGTGGTGCGGTGGAGGGACTAGCGTGGAAAGCAATAGAAGCTCAATGGAATCTTGAGGTTCAACGACCCGTTTTTGGTCAATCAATTACGAAACCCAGCGTGGAGCGTAGTGCAGCAGGGCGTCCGCCGGGTGGTTTGGAATTTGCTTATTTGACCCAGGCCGTGTTGGGTTGATTGACAAAGGGCGGCCTTGAGGCTAGTCAGTTGTTCATGCCCCGCGAAGAGCTCAACGTCACCATGGGCCCGAGCTCGATCCTGAAGCCGGGCAAAGGCGTCGACCCGTTGCAACTCCTCGGACCCTTACATACTACATACATACATGCACATGCACCTGCACCTGCAACCCCACTGATCGCAACCTCAGCGCACTATCGCCTGTTTGGACATCTCAACTGGGCTTGAGCCGCCATCCTCCACGTCGCTCGCTCTAGCCGCCATCACGCGCCTCTGCCTGCTTGGGCTTACCGTCTCTTGCTCTGTCCGCATCCATTAGCGCAGACGACATCCGCACCAGCATCACCAACCTAGCGCCTGCGAAGTCATAGTGCGCGTATCTGACTTGATTGATCGCCCACGATGGAGACCATCAAGGGTCTCCTGTGGAAGCCCACGCCCGAGGAGCAGGTAGACCACGTCTCCACACCCCATGGCCACGCTCCAGTCTAACCCGCCCATAGAAGCGCAAATGCAACACCCTCGTGCGCCAAAACGTGCGGAAACTCGATCGCGACATCCAGCAACTCAAGGTCACGGAGCAGAAAACCAAGAACCTCATTCAACAGTCGTCGAAACGCGCCCAACGCAACCCCTCCATGGCCAAGCAGGCCAACCAAGACGTCCGCATCTTCGCCCGTGAGCTGATTCGCGTCCGGAAACAGAGCAATCGCCTCATGACGTCCAAGGCCCAGCTCAATAGCGTGCAGATGCAGGTCAACGAAGCCTTTTCCGTCAGGAAGATTGAAGGCAGTATAAAGGCCAGCACGGGCATCATGAAGGATGTAAACAGTCTGGTGAGACTGCCAGAGCTGACGGGCACTATGAGGGAGCTCAGCTCTGAGTTGATGAAGGCGGGAATCATCGAGGAGATGCTGGACGATACACTAGGTGAGAACGAGATGCTGGAGGGTGAGGCCGACGAGGCCGAGGAGGAAGTGGACAAGGTGCTGAGTGAGGTGCTCAAGGATCGGTTACCGCCGAGCAAGGCCCAAGAGCAAGAGCTTCCTGCTGCTCCACAAGCAGAGGAGGAAGAGGAAGAAGACCAGGCGGAAATGTTGGCTCAAATGCGAGGCCGCCTCGAGGCACTCAAGAGCTGAGGCAATTTATGAAGATTGCTTTGAAACTATCCCATGTATAGAGCCATAATGCGGAGTTGTGGAATTACGGCGTACTGAGTATCCGCGATGCAACGACACTGAATTTGTGTAGCTACATACATAACACTCTCAGCCCGAAGAAAGCCAGTTTGATGATAATGACGATATTTTTTTTACTTATGTATTGGTTCATTCATTCATTCATTTCATTCCTCTACTTAGAGACATGCAAACGCACATTTGTCCCCCACCCAGCTGAAATGGTATCATTGACATCACAAAGGACTGCCACCATAACAGGAATGCCGTTCATGCATGCCACGATGTCAGTGTCTCTTGAATGTGCCGCCTCAATCTCCCCTGATAATCTTTCCCACAAATTTCAATTCCCATTCCCTCGGCTCCTCGCCCACGAAACGAGCGTTCGTCCGCTCATCCAGCATGTGTGTGGTGACGGAAATGCCATTGTACCACTCCCGCACCTTGTCATCGGCGTCCTCAGTCCACACCGTCAGAGTCCCATCGAGAATCATTAGCGAGACCTTTGGAGGTACGCCGCGCATTTTGAGCAGCATATTGAGGATGTCGCTGAACTTTTCGCCTTGCTGAGAGAATGTCGATGGAGGTCTGTCTAGCGGCCATCGGGGATGGCGAGAAGACTGAGGTGGAAGGTCTTGTGTCGAAGTTGGAACAGGGGGAGAAGAAGCCGTCGCAGTGGTGGACTCAAGAACAGATGCAAGATCGTTATGGACAGAAGACGCTGGCTTGGACGACTCACCGCCACCGTCATCTCCGGCTGTAGTCGCAGAAGGAACTTCCCAGGAACGGAACAGCCAACACATTCGCTCTACACAAGCGAGTAGCATGACAGCGACAAGGAAGGTCTCGAAAGGGTTCGCTTGTTGACGCTGTAGCAATCGGCGTTCCAGGTCGTTCATGACGACGCGTGCAAGACACGCAGCACGCTTCTCTGTCGCGCCCATGAGTTGCATTGTAATGAGACTGTAGGAAGAGCTGTGTTCGAGAGGTGTGATGGGCGTGTGGATGCCTTCCTCAATATCCGCAGCCGTCAATATCGAAGGTGCCTGAGTGGGCGCAAGAGACGGGTTAGAAAACAAGTGCCATTCGAAGTTGCGGGATGTGAGTATGCGCGTCAGGTTCCAGAGTTCTATCGACTTGGATATCAGTCCGTCTGGACTCAGCGATGCTATATTCTTCGCGCTTTGTACAGTCACCTTCATGAAGTGCGAGTCCTCGGTGTCGGAAAAGTGGCCAGCCATCTTTTTCACATAGTGGTCTATCTTTCCACTGACGTCGTCATCGCTGTCTATCAGCTCTAGGTCCGGTGACGCTAGCCCCGAGAAGATGGCAGGGTCGATATCCGTATTCTGGACCGCTGAAGTTTGTTGACACTTTAACGGTGTGAAAGTTGCAAAAGTGCTAGAGGCGGGGAAATGGGTGGCTTCTATCCGACCTGGTGTCTGATCCAACCGTATTTGGCCTTTTGCTTGATTCGTGGCGTGGAATGCGAGGACACTGTGCAAGCCTGCAGTATACAGACCACATTCCTCTGCTATCCGTGTTCGAATGCAAGGCTGCTTCCACAATCGTGCGCTCTCCACGTTCTGGCAAGTGTTGCATGGATTCTCCCCGGAACAAGGCTTCTTGAGCATACGACATCGAATGCATGCGCCTCGCTTGCGCACTTCCTGCACTTCTTTCCGCCGAGAGTCTGTGAAACGTCCTCTCACTTTTGGTTTTGCCGGCTTTTGGTTCATGCTGAAATCGGTCGTGAAGTGCGTCTGGTTGCCCGCGTTCATGGCAAGTGGTCGCTGATGGTTCATGCCTTTGTTCTGGTTGTCGCCCATCTGCATGTGCTCTTTGCCATGATCTTGCAACATTGGGTCGAGCGAGTTGGGCTGTATGTTTGGCCAGTGCCCACGTGCGTGTCCGTGTGAATGGAAGTACTTTGGCTCTGCCATGCTGTGCAGGCCATGACCCGAGAGATGCATATCCGAGTCCATTGACAGCCCGTTGGTTAATGGCATCAAGTCGTTTGCTGCAGACGCTGCCATGACAAGCGATGGAACCATGTGCGACATAGACGAGGCATTTGAGAGAGGCATGTGGCCCATGTTCGGGGAGGTTGTCGGTGAGTGGTGCAGCGAATTGTTGAACTGGTACATGGACGGCATAGCCGGCGCATTCGACATGTCGATGCCCTGTGACATAGCACCCAGGTCTGAGCCATCTGGCCTGTCGTCTTGTATCAGGAACTCGTCCAGTAGGCCGGCATGACTCGTGTTGTTGTGACTGTGTTGTGTTTGCGAAGGCTGTTTCTCGGCCATGCGCTTTCCGGACAGGTCCAAGTGCTGTCGCGAGACCTCAGCAAGCGTCTCGAGAGCCGAGAGCTGCTTCGACGGTGCAAAGGGAAGATTCACTTTCTGGCCATGCTGCATCTGGCTCGGTCCCGGCGCGTTCGTATGAGCCGTCTGCGTCATGTTGTCGGGGAGGGGCAGCTCGTGCATTTGCAGCAGCGCGCGCTGCCGGTCCTGGAGAGGAAGCGCAGGACATTTCTTGACGAGGTGATTCGTGAGGCTGTCTATGCGTCCTTTGGGGAACTGCGTCTGGTCAGCTCTTCTGCACCTTGGCCCAGAGACTTTTGTCGAGGGGACTCACCTTCTCGCCGCACGACTTGCACGTGTGCTGGTAGCGGTTACTTGCATCTTCGAGCTTAGGGCCGCGCTCGAAGTATTCGAGAATCAATTGGTTAGGTCGGCGGCCCATGTTCAGCCCCAGAGTTGAGCCCTTTGACCCTGCAGTGCGTTGCGGAATGTTTTTGCCGGACTTATCGCGCGGTGAGGACCTGGGAAATTTTGGCGGTGTAAATCCGGGCAATGTGATTGGCCCAGCGCTCTTTGCCTGCTCAACCACACCTGCGTCCGCTTTCGTATGGGCAGTACTGGTAGCGACTACAGTGTAGGCTACAGGGCCGCTGGCTTCTCGGGCTCGAATGGAGAGGTTGCTTTTAACTCACAGGTGCTTTTTCGCCGTGCGTCAGGGTGTGCTGACGAGCCAGCTCATAGCTTACCGCAGCAGCTCAGTTGCAGTTGTTGTAAGTTGACAGAGACATCTAGCCCCAATGTGTATATGCTGCCACGCTCTATTGGCCCTGGAAGAAAGCGATAGAAGCCGCGATCAAAGCGTAGCAGGTGGAGACATTTCCAAAAGTAGCTTGGCTGGGCATGCGCCGGACTCCTGCCAGTCGTCCAGGCGTGAACAAACAGGACATGCCAGGAACATTATTCTGTATCGATTGGACGAAGAGCATTAAGAATATGAGAGACAGCCTCTTCGTCTGATGCACTGCTGTGATGCTCAAAAGTGTCCCAGAGCGGGATGACGTCAATGTGACCGTCCCTGAGCAATACACTCGTCATGATCAAATTGGGTAAACTATCCAAGCAATGAATCTTGATCCCTATTTCTCTCCCTCCAAAACTTTCTCAAATCTCTGCCTTTAATTGTCCAGACGCTAGGAATTTGAGAAACCCTGAAAATGGACACGACAAAGTCCCCAGCAGCAAACCCCGGCATAACGCCCGATCCCAGTCACAACGGTTCAACAATCCGCAAAGCTTTCGTCCTGGAAGCCCTCGCAAACCTCTTCGTCATACCTTTGATAACAAATACGCGCTTCATTCTCTCGTTCCTTCTCAACAATCCATCCCGAGACATCAACCCCTCCTCGGTCTTGTTCGCGCGCCTATTCGGCTGCTTGATTGTCGGTGGATTCACGTCGGCACTGCTAGCCGGCGCTACCAACACCAGAAATGGAATTGAGTCTAGAAGAACAACTTATATGATGTTGGGTCTAGGCGAGGCAATGTTGATTCCAATGTTGGCCCTGGAGTTGAGTAGAGGCCCACAGGCTGCACTGAGTAAAAAGGCGGCAGGGGTAAGCATTGGGTTTTTGGGGCCTCCGTTGTTATGGAGGCTGTATGTGATTTTTGTTAGGCCAGACTTGTTGGGGAGGTATACAGAAGGGGGAGCGGGTAATGGACGTGCGACGAGGAGGGACGGATGTGAGTATACACCGTTGGATCTGCGTGAGAACCTGAGCTAATCAGACCTAGATGGTACTATCAACACACGTGATGATTAAGGCGATCTGTTGGGAATGTGGGAACTAGTTGCATCAATACGCTTAGTCGCTTGCGAATTCTTGTTGTCAAAGCTCGCATCCCCGTTCCTGTTTCCCAAATCTAGTACTTTTCCGTGCCATATTGATCACGGTCGAAATCCACAAACGCCTCGCTGAAATAATATGCAATATACTCTTTGAGATGGCTCTGAGAAGCACAAATCTTCAGTCTGCGAAGCCTCCCCATTCTACCTCCTCATCCTCCTCTTCAGAATCGCTTGCAGCTTCGAGTTCTTGTCCTCTCCAAGCCCTTAATCGGTCGTCGGCGAGACACTCTTTTGCCGCATTTCTCAATGGCTTCAGTTTGCCATCCTTTGCCATCTTTTCAATCGGCTGTATAAGCGTCTCCAATGTCTCTTTGTGGCTCTCCTTTTCCCATCCTTCTCCCTCAACCCTCTCCAACTCATCAACCCATACGTCCATGACATGATATCTCAGTCCATTCGGGATCTTCAGGTTCTGACACTCTAAAGGTGTCTCTTCCACGATACTGTTCCATTGTTCCAACAAGCTCTTTTTCCACTTGTTCCGGCTAAGGAAGGCGAACGATGCGTTGACGTATTGACGGATCAGGTATAAATATTTATCGAGTCTTAGCGCTTCGATGTGACCCCACTCGCGAGACATGGTAAGAAAAAAGGCGCGGATGAATGGGAGGACGACGGGCGTGCGAAGGATAGAGACAAGAGATGCGAGGTCGCGCGAAAGGCGTTGCTGAAGCGCGGGTTTGTCTTGCATCCACAAACCTACAAAGCTGTCTTAGTATCTTCTTTTGGTTGTCGCAGAGATCCCATCGCCTAATAACACGTACAGTAAAACAGTCCTTTCCATAATTTCAGCAGGTCTAGTTCTGAAATCTCTGACTGCGCGCCGAGGTATGTTCGTAAAGACTCGAGTGCCTGATCGCGAACTTTCTTGTCTATCGCAAACTTCAGTCTCTTTCCCACAAAGTCTGATCCTGTCTTATATACATACCGCTCGAGGCGAGGTTCCTTATGAAAGGGTTGTTTTGCGCGTCTGAAGCCATGTTGTGCAAAATGATGGATTGCTGATGTGCCCAGGTGAGGTTCGAGATGCGCGGAACTTTTTTTGGGGGCTGCGGAGCTAACCTATCGATAAGACCCGCCACTTGTGAATTAGCGCCCCAGTAATGAATATACCATGCGATGAATTGGACTTAGCTTAAGCTTAAGTGTAAATGGACGTATAGGGAGATGATGCTATTAGATTTTGTCGGCTGATTTTATGCCATTACATGTTAGCAACTACTCACGATCACTTGGATACAGGTCTAATCAAGGAAAGACACTTCAAAGCCGACATATAAGCTACTAAAAAGTCTGATGTCTTGTTGTTCTGTAACTACGGAATTAGGTACTTGGATAAAAAAGAATTTGTCGTGGAAACCACCTTCATGTCTCTAGCTAGCTACTGCAGACTGCTTGCATCATTATTACTAACTCATTTAGTTTAGTCAACTCATAAGAGGAAATATCAGTCTTTGTGAAACTTACCTACATGTATTTCTACGTGTTTTATAGGTATTCTAGCCTTTTGACATACTAACCCTTGTTTTCACGCTAAGATATATTTTTTCCCTGTTATCTAATTCTCGTCCTCTGCAGTTCTTGATTTATCACGTCATGCTGTTCTCCAAGTGACAAAGTTCTACAGTACATTAACACAATATACTAACATAATACCAATATTACTTGTCCTTAATAAAGTCTACATGAGACTGATTTGATACCTTCTTTAAATAAACATCACTAGGCTTTCAATAGTACGCCTGATGGTACTTTTTGTTATCCTCGTTTCAATTATTTCTACATCTTCTGTCCTAAAGTAGAAATAATCAAGAATTTATACTCCCTTTTATAAGACCTTACAAACCATATCATGCGCACAAGAACATCGATTCAGAAGCAGGCTGTGAGATGCGACAACAAATTTTGTAGCTGCATGTATACCCCTGGCTACGATCATAAACATTATTCCTGCCACTTCCTGGCTGGAACTTGATTTCCCCGAGTTGTTAATAGGGTAGAGGAGCATCTGTGTCCTGTGAGGAGCTGTGCATGATTGCCAAAGTACGGTCCAATTAATTTAACTAACAACCAGTTCGTAGATTTGCTAGTCAGATGATGTGCTGTTATCCACTCGCGCCTCTTGACTTGTACTGGTTTAAACAGCCTTTAAGCTATTTGTCTGCACCCCTTAGTTCCTCTAACAGGGTATTGTGGTGGAGCAACTAGGGAATATACCTGTAAGGGGCTCGACCCCGGAGGGTAGTCTTAAGCTCGGGAGCACGATCGGACAGGCCAAGGTAACAAGATTGTATTCGATAGAGAGCTAAGCTCTCGGCTACGTAGCTATCTATATACAATGCTGGTTGCTAGGGTAACAATCGGGCCGGGCAGGTGGAGTAAACGAGGTCGTAGACGAGTATGGGAGGCGAAGGGCGTTCAGCCCGTTACAATACCCTAGCAGCCGAATGGTAGTTAGATGGTGCCAAGGGACTGGTATAAAACTAGGAAGTGGAGGAAAATGCAATAAAAAGAATAAAATACTATTACATTTCTAAAGACCTATCAGAATACTTAATCAATGTACTAAGGGTGCAGTCAGAATGATTACCAGACTACCAGTAATAGAGCCTGTATAGCCACCAAGCACCTGCGCAGCTGGAGGTGAAGAACGCTCCACGATAGTGTATTAATCGAAATCCATAAATCTAAAGAGAAACAGTTGTCCTCAGAGCCTGAATATAAGAATATTCACCGGACCTTATTAGCAGGCTAGGCCTAATCTGTCAATGCATCATGCTCGGTGGTAATCCTAGTGCTTACTTATGCATTTTCCACATATTATATCAAGATAGAATTCAGCATACAAGAGAAGGCTACTGAATATACATCTGCAATCGAAAAAATAACAAGGTGTAATGAATAGGTAGAGGTCTGCTATACAGTGCCCTTATTTTAGATCGTGGCTACCAGGTCGTGTAGGCTATCGCATTTACCAGACTTCGCTGCCTATCTTCGTTACATATTACGTTATATCTCCCCAACGCCCCTCAACGCCTCTGAATCTGACTATATATAGAATAGATAAGTTAAGTTCAAGACGAATAGCGCTTTGGAGGAAGCTAGAGAAGTCTATTATATAATAGTAATTATGTTATATTATATTTTAATAGCACGTGATATATTTTATAAAAGTTTTGTTAGCTTAATCATTTACTTACCCCCTACACGTTAGTCTGCTTCCTTTAGCTAGGTATTTGTTCTGAATTTACTCCAAGAAGAAGTAGTAAGGTTTAAATAGCGAGAAGAAATTAAACATCTACTATTTGCGCTAGTGAGTAGCTGACTAAGCAAATCTGTTGCGTTGTTGCGAGAGCGCTAGTACTCTTGACACTTTTACCTAACACCTGTTCGAAGAGGTAAGCTCCAAAATTAATACACTTTTTATTTAATTTAATAATAGTTTTCTAATATACCTAAGTCTAGAGTAACACAAGTATTACCTAGCTGCTGCTTACCGTATTAGTTGTAAGTCTGTTCACTATCGTCTAGTTAACCCCGCCTACCTTCATTAGCATGCTACATAACCTTCACAAATCATGCGGATTTACATTAATGATTAATCCGGCGCGTTAAGCACATGCTAATATAATGTAGTCTCGGCGTTGTAATGCCACTCATGGTCGTGATCCCATCCAACGGTCACGCGAGGCGGCGCGTCCTGGTCGATCGCGTAAGTAACGCCGAGAAACCTTTTACACGTGTAGCAACGTCCTTATCGTATCCAGGTGCATTCTATACTCTCAAATCGCGTGCAAGACGATGTAAGCAGTCATGCTATTTGTGGCCCGTGCGCAATTCTGACGATGAATCTAGGACGAACAGTACCTCGTCCGCTGGAACACTGAAGATCCATCAACTCAAGCCCCGCTGAGTTGGCACTCCATCAAAGAGCTTCTACGATGTCTTGAACACGTCCAAGATTACATCGAAGTGAGGGAAAAGTATGAAGCAGCGGCTCTAGTGAGAACGAAAGAGACTAACTTCACCCAGGTCCATGGAAGAGTTGGGACAAGCACAGATAGCAACAACAAGAAAACGAAAGAGTCCGGACAGTAGTAGTGGGCATGAAAGCCGTGCTTCGCCGTTTGATCGCCGTTTTCAAGAAAGTCGGACACCCTCAGTCTCACGGTCTTCCCCACTGTCTCCCTCACCGCCTGTGTCTTCCCACGACGTGTACAACGGCGTTCTAGATGCTGACGAACATGGCTTCGTTTACTGTCGTTCGGCAGCCGGAGCAGATATACCGCAACTTGACGTCCACGCCCTGACACCGGAAATAACCCAGGCGGCGTATCTGGCTAGCGTCGACAAAGCACTTACCTACATACGAAACGAGTACGTTCGGCGACTAGCCAAAGTGCCAGGAGAACATGGCAAGCCCATCCGTTTGATTAACCTGGTCGACTCGTCTACCCCATCACTGCGATTCCGGTACATTTCCGAATATGTCCTGCAAGAGGGCGTGTACCGCGCATCGTCGGAGACGCAGCAAGGCTGCACGCAATGCTCACCGCACATGGGCCGCGACATTGGGTGCGAATACACGAAGAAATGCGATTGTCTCGAGTACGCCGCGGTGGATGAATCGCGGCTCGACGGCGAGCAGCGAAAGCAGTACTACCACGCGCTCGACACGGGCGCCTCCACCATGGGGTTCCCCAAGAAATTCCCTTACTTTGCCTCGGGCACCAAGCGCGAGAAGACGGGCTGCCTCGTCCCTTTCTACCTCAACTCGCGGCGCCCAATCTACGAATGCAACGACAAGTGCCACTGCGGGCGCTACTGCCGCAACAAAAACGTCCAGTTTGGGCGTCAGGTCGAGGTGGAAATCTTCCGGTCGAGCAACGGCCGCGGGTGGGGTCTGCGCTGCAGAGAGGACCTGCACGAAGGCCAGTTCATCGACACGTACCGTGGCGAAGTCATTACCGACGCCGAGGCCACGCGCCGCGAGACGGCATCCTCCAAGGCAAAAGCCTCGTACCTGTATTCGCTCGACAAGTTTGCAGAGTCCGAGGGCCTCGACGAAAAGGATCTCTACGTTGTCGACGGCGAGTTCATGGGCGGCCCCACCAAATTCATTAATCACTCTTGCGAGCCAAATTGCCGCCAGTACACGGTCAGCTACAACAAGCATGATCCCAGGGTCTACGACATTGCGTTTTTCGCCTGCAGGTTCATTCCAAAGGGCGAGGAACTGACATTTGACTACCTCGACAAGGATGACGATGAGCCCATGGATGAGCCTGGCGAGGACGCCATTCCCTGTCTGTGCGGCTCGAAAAAGTGCCGGAAATGGTTGTGGACCTGAGGTTTGGAGGTTGCGTTATGTTTTGTTGGAGGGGCGACAAGGACATCATGGCATTTGGAGTAGCGGATAAGCGGGGGAGAGAGAGAGAGAGAGAGAGAGATTCTCACCTGAGGGGAAGGGTTCTGGTTGCTCTTTTTTGCAAAGGCAAGGAAATATGCGGGGGGTTTTTTTTTCTTTTCTTTTCTAATGATACGTAGTCATCCCTCTTTTTCCTTTCTTGCACACATCACTTGGCCCAAAATTTTTGTATCTCAAACTAATAATATTCTCTTTGTATCTCAAGTCACGGCGTGTGAAATGTTTACTTTGTCTATCCCCCCCCCTCGTGAGTGAACAGCCCACCAAACCAAACCAGATTGAGATATCTTACCATTCAATTCAATCCATTTAAATTCCAGTCTGCACGAACAAAACCCGACCAAAACAGTTCAAGTATTCGGACCCATATAAAAAAAAAGGGGGGGGAAGGGTCGAATAGTATATCACTTACTCAGACCTAATAGTACAATAAGAACACACACACACACACACAAACAAGCACACTCACATATACACAAGAAAAAGAAAAGAAAAGAACAGAGGCCAAGCTATACAATTTCAGCGTGTCATCCAAAAAAAAGAAGAGCCTAATATTAAGGAGGTTAGGGGAACTTATAAAGAAACAAGGGATTGAATAATTGATAAAAAAAACCCCTACTGGAGGGCAAGGTCTTGAGGGGGGGGGGATATATGTATGTATCTCTCACACTGTCTGTCTCTGTCTCTGTCTCTGTCTCTGTATCACTCACACTTCACTGTGACGGCTCACTTATACTAATCTGATCTGTATACTCGCAATCGCAATCGCAATCGCAATCGCAATCCAAAATCGCCAATCTTTCGACCCCCAAAGACAAACATTCCAAAAACAACAACTTCAAACAAGAACTAGAAAAAAAAAACCAAGCACAACAAACATCTAAGGCAAGAAACAAAGAAAAGTGTCTTCATCGCTCAAGTGCAAACTAGTTATAGTTTCAAGGAAAGAAAACGATAAAAAAAATAATAAACGGTTGGTGTTCTCCAAAAGAGAAAAAAAAGAATAATAATAAAATAAGCAAGCATTAGGTTACATGAAGGAATGGGAAAAAAAGATATTGGGACAGACATTTATATTTGTCTTGCGCGCACGCGCGCGTACACACACACACACACACACACACACAAACACAAACACTCAACACGCACACAAAGCATACATGAGGAAAAGACCGGATACTCCTACGGAGTTAGAGATTCAAGGAAAAAAAAACTCTGTAACAAAGGAAATGGGGGTTTGTTCATTTTGAAAAATGGGGGTTGGGGGGGTTGGGGGGGTTACTTGGCTTTGCTCATTTTCTTGCCAATTCCCTTCCAAAGTTGAGAGCCAAGGGCGTCAATTCGCCCTCTTCAATAGCGCTCTCGTCTTCATAGAAGCCACTCTCGCTCCATGGCTCCATGTCTGCATCCTGGTCGTACGCCTGCTTCCGCATCAGAGGCGGTGTGCGAGGCTGCTTTCCCAGGACGGGGAAGCCGATTTCAGTTGACGCGTGCGAGCTCATCGAGTTGGAGCGTGCGTCTTGGGAGCGCTGAGAAGAAGAAGGGGCGTCGGACGTGCGGCGCATGTTGGAGGTGGGCGGTGTCATGAGGCCAGAGAGAAAGGATTGCTGCGTAGGCTGAGGCTGGGTGCGAGATGGCGTCTGGTTGCGCAGTGAGCTCGACGATTTCCCAGCGAGAGCGGATGCAGCTTCTCCGCGACCTTTACGCCAGTTGCCAATGGCAGCAGCAAGCTGAACTGCCTTTGGTGACGCAAAGTTGGATAGTGTGCTGAGTGTCGGGAAAGACTGCTGTCCGCCGGATATGAGACGCTCCTTCTCGGACTGCTCCATCTGCAAGTTGGTACGGATGCGGATGGCGGCATCGCGAACAGTTTCGCGGTCAAAAGTTGGCTGGGCCAAGGCGTTGATCAGGTCGTTCAAGTCGTCCACGCGTACGCCGAGCAGCTCACGTAGCCAGTTAATCTCAGTATCACGCTCCTTGAGCTTGGCTGGTGCTTCTGTATCAACCGCTTCGAGCTGCTGCTCAAGCGACTCAATGCGTCCCTCACGCTCCTGAAGTTGCTCTTGTAGAACACCAATGGACTCGCGCAGTGCTTGAGCCGAAACCTTCTCGCCCATGGAGAAGGAATTACCAGGATTGGGTGACTTGGATGCGGCGGCAACCGCAGCGCTGGCGGCTTCCTTTGCAACCTGTAACTTCTCTTCCAGCAGTGCAATCTTGTCCTTGAAATGGTCGAGCCTGGAGTCGGCCAAAGCAAGCTTGTCGTTGTGGAAGGCCTCGGCACGGTCAATGTCCTCGCGTACAAACTCGAGAGCACGAGCATGTTCCTGCTTCAAATGCTCAAGTTGACGCTCGTATGCACGCTGCTGTTCCTGCAGGGTTTGCCTGTTCTTCTCCATAATCTCCTGGATAGCCTGCTTCTTAGCGTCAGAGGCTGCCTCGAGATCAAGCTCGTGCTTCTCCTTGGCCGTGTCGGCGTCCAGGCGGACTTGGTCAAGCTCGGCACGGACACGGTTGATCTCGCTCTCAAGCTCGTGGCGAACAATGTTGACCTGGTTGTTAGCGGCGTCCACATCGGCCTCCATGAGCACACGGGTGCGGCGGATCTCCACATGCGCGGCATCCCTCGCTTCCCGCATGTCGCGTTCGTAGCGCTCGGCGTTCCTCTGGTGCTCCACAGTCTCCTTCCTCAGCTGTTGAATAGTCTCCTCGAGTCGGGCGTTGTGCTTCTGCGTCTGTTCAAGGTGGAACCTGAGCTTCATGCCCTCACGCTCTTGAGTCTCAAGGCGCTCGAGCTCCCGCTCCAGACGCTCACGTGTGCGACCCTCGGCCTCAATGCGCGCGCTGAGGATCTCGTACTTGCTGGCAGATGCCTCCTCGTTCTTGTGCCACTGAGCGCGTTCGGCGGCAATCTGCTGAGTGGCAGAGACCATGTCTTGCTGGAGCTTCTCAAGCTTGACACGCATCGACTCCCGGACACGGGTGGCCTCTTCAGCCTGGAAGCGTGACTCTCCGATAGCCTTGCGTAGCTGCTCTGCTTCCTCATGAGCGACCTGGAGATCGCCACGCCACTTGTTAGCAGAGAGGCGATGCTCCTCGAGTGTAAAGGTCAACGCCTCATTCTCAGCAGTGACAGAATCCAGCTTCTTCTTAAGATCCTCCTCGGAGCTCTCCAAAGCGATATTGGTAAGCTTGAGCCGCTCACTCTCGGTTTCGAGAGAAGAGACTCTGTCGCGGAGGACATCTTCGTTGCTCTGGAGGGTGTCGAGACTCTGGCGAAGACCATCGCGCTCTTCAGTCAGAGCGTTAATCTTGTGCTCATCGTCACGGGCAGCTTGCTGAAGGAGGGTAAGCTCCTCCTCCGTGACCTTGAGAAGGCGAGCAGAGTCAGTTTCACGGTCCTCGAGAGCCTTGCGTGCGTCAGCCTCGTCGTTGAAGCGCATATTGGCTTCCTTGAGCATTTCCTCGAGATCAGCAATCCGTGCATCTCTCTCTTGTACAGCCTGAGTTTCCTCGCGCTTGGCGAGCTCCATGTTCTGCTGCTTAAAAGCTTCATCGATGAGCTCGCGAACGTCCTCGGCTTGAAGGTGGTGGCTTGTGGTCTGTGCAATAGAGGCTTTGAGACTGCCGATGATCTGGTACAGCTCAGACATGTCAAGCTGCGGCTGGGGAATGTCGACAGGTGCCTCCAAAGTAGACACAGGCTTCTGAGAGGCCAGTGCTTCAGCAACAATGGAACGGATCATGTCCGGCTGAACAGAATCCGCAGGCGGTGCAGGCGGTGCTGGGGCCTGGGCCGACGCAAGCGCTTCTGCGACAATGCTCTTGAGGTCGTCGGGCCAGATCTGCTCAGGAACTGGGGGAGGCAATGGCTGAGGAGCGTGCGTCTCAAAGGCCTCCATGACAATCGATCGGATATCATCAGGCTTCACAGACTCGACAGGCTTGGGAGTATGAGACGCGAGCGTGTCGGCAAGGATGGATCGGATATCTTCAGCCTTGAGAGTTTCAGCCGTGGGCTCGAGTGCCAGTCTGGTCGAAGCAATGGCATCCTGAACGACAGCACGAATCTGATCCACAGGAACAGGCTCAACGGGCTGCACGGGTGGCTGGTGGTGCGTGAGGACATCGGTAACAATCTCCCGGATCTTCTCGGGGATAATTGGTTCTGCCATTGGTACAGGCACAGGCATCGACGTGATCTGTGACTGATGCACCTCAAGCGCGTCCATAACAATAGACCGTATCTTCTCGAGCTTCCGGTCTTTGCCTCTAGATCTGTTGCGGTAGCTGGCCTCGGTTTCAATCTCGTCGTCTTCGTCATCTGCGTCACTTTCTAGACGTTCGTTGGTGGACATGCTACGGCGGCCGCGTCGTGGATGCTGTGACATGGACGCAAGCGCTTGCTGGATGCCTTGCAGGTTTTGCTCTAGCGGGCCAAGGCGGTCCTGCAAAAGACGGCCCATGAGCTCATCAACATGCTTGTCGAAGAAGCCGCTTCGCGTTTGAACCTTGGTTCCGTCCTCGCTTAGGAGGCCATCATCCCAGTCGCTCAAATGTCCATCGTCTGCATTGTTCAATTGACGCACAGGAGATTCAAAGGGAAGAGCAGCCAGTTCGCTGTCGAACGGATCCTGCATTGATGCTGCAGAGCCAGGAATGTTGACCAAGCGACCTGGAAAGAATCCCCGGCGAGGGCTGGGGCTAGGCGCGTCGCTGCGCATCTTGAAGTTGGGTCGCAGTTCAGTGTGCTCAAATACATTCGGCGTCCTCTGTGGAGAGGATTGGTCCCAAGACGTCTCGTCACGCTCAACGCCAAAGTCAGAGCCCTCTCCGTCCATGTGCTTCATGACTGCATCAATGTCGTTGAAAGAAGCCTCGCCAATCGTGTCGAAATCAGCGCTCTCACGCTCCGTGTAGCGGGTATGTCTGCCAGACTCCATGGCCGTCTTGAATGAGCCATCATTGCTGGGTTGGTAAGTAGTCACCGAGTTTCGGCTAGCCATCCTTGGAGGTGACAGGCGAGACTTTTCGGGCTCTTCGACTTGCGAAGGCTTCGTAACGTGGAAGCCAAAATCGTAGCCAGCGTTGCTGAGCTGTGGTTTGAGCTCAAACGGTTTCGCATTAGCCGAGAGAGTGCTCTTGTGGCTGTGCTTGGACGTTGGCTCGGGTTCCTCGGTCGTCGGAGTAGGTACATCACTGGCATGAGGAGTATCGTCGTCCGCAGCCTCACTCCCAGCAGGGGAAATAGGCTCAAATGGCTTCGTGTCCTGTAGCTGTGACAGTGGCGAAGGAGTCTTGGACCTGGCCTTGGTCTGCTTCGTGTTAGGCGACAAGTTCTCCTTGTCTTCGACATAGTCTTCCAGCGCCATTTCTGCATCCAGCAGAACATTGGGCTCCTTGACTTCAGACAAAGGCTGCGACGCGAGAATCGGCTGAAGTGCAAACTTGGGCACATCATCGCCATCAGGGCGGTCACGTCGCACACGCTTCTCGCGACCATCAGCTTGCACAGGCCGGCCAGCCTCGTCTTCACACGTCTTCTCTTCCTTGGGTGGCTGCTGACGCGTGTTGTCGGGTCGCACAATAGGCACAGCCTTGGATCGAGTAGCAGGCTTGATGATGTCGTTGGCAGAGATGTTAACGTCTCCAAAGATCTTGGAAGAAAAGCTTGTCGGAGCAGGGCCTGGCTTGGCGGGATTGAAGGTCGACACCCCGGGATTGAACGCTGGCGCCTCGGGCTTGAATGACGGCGGGCTCGAGAAGTTGAAGCCACTACTGGGAGTAGGCTGGAAGGTAGGAGCGTCGGGCTTGAAAGTGGGTGCCTCTGGCTTGAAGGCAGGGCCCGCCGTGTTGAGATTTGCCGGCCCGTCCACGCTGTTCTTGTTAGCCTCATGACCGGCTTGCTCAGTGGGAGGCTTGACGGCCGGCGCAAAGTTGAAGCCAGACGAGAAGGACCCAGGGCTGAAGGACGCAGCTGGGTTGAATTTGAACTCCTTGGCTTCGACATTGAGCTTCGAAATGGACGAGCGCGACGCGTGCTTGCTATGCACACCCGACGACGCAGGCTTGTTGAAGGCAAACTTGTTGTCTTTCCACGAATTGCTGACTTGCGACGGCGCCTTGGAGTGTTGCACAGAGCTCTGGGCCGTGTTGCGAGCCTCTCCCTCTTCCAGGCTGGGATTGGTATTCTCGGAAAGATTCGTACGCGCACCATCGCTGTCCGAAGGAGGAGTCTGCTGTGACGGGAACGAGTACGAGACGGGCTTCTGCGTCTGCGCAAGTGAGTGCGCTCTGCTGTGAGGCTGAGGCTGGTGCAAGATGGGTCGAGAGTCCTCCCACTTGGGGTTAGCCACAGCGTTGGAAGGTTTCAAAGGCACACTGCTCTCTGGCTCCGTACTGAAATCTCCACCCTCAGCAAACTGCTTGTCGATAGCCTCTTCCAAGTGGTACTCCTCGTTAGCAGCCTCGCGTTCAAGGTTCTCGCTAATATTGTGGCGATGGCCGCGAGGAGTCGGCACAGCAATCTCCGTGTTAGTTTGAGTGGCATGCTTCATAGTCGGGACTTCGTCTTCCTCGTCCTCATCCTCGGGCACTTCCTCAAGCGTCGACGAGGGGCGCATGCCAAGGACCTGCTGCTGCTGTTGTTGTTGCTGCTGAAGAATCTGGGCCTGGAGTTGCTGCTGCTGCAATTGCATGTGTAGCTGGAAGTCATTCCTCTGCGCCGACGTAATGGGAAGCTGCGGAGGTCCCATGCCAAACGGCGAACGGGGTGAGATGAGCTCAGCAAGGTCTGGACGGTTCAGAGCAAGAGCAGGCGAGCCGGTGCGGCCATCCTGAGAAAAGTAGCCACTCGGTGACCATGTGCCCGAAGGTGAGTAGCCATGGTGAGCAAAGTTTGCAGGCGATCCAAACGTAGAGTGGCGATGCATGTGCATGCTTGTGCGGGGATTCACAAAAGCCCCAGGAGAAGCAATTGACTGTCGCGACATGTGGCCGGGCGATGGTCCGAATGGGAAGCCGCCGGTTGCGATACTGCCTGGCCTGGCCATGCGTATGCTGCCAGCAGACGAGGTAGGCAGCGGCGGAGAGAAGACCTGTCCAGGATGTTGCTGCGAAGAGGTCTGGCGCGACAGAGGAAGTGGTACGTCTTCCTCGCCACCCATGCTGACACCTAGTGCTGCAAGCTTGGCCTCGAGCAGAGAGTTCTGGTAATCTTTCCATTCCGACTCCTTGGCCACACGCACTGTGAACTTGGAGCCTGAGCTGGCACGCTCTGCCTGTACGTCGGTCTCTGCTGGCCAGATGGCTCGGTTGTGTGTCTCTTGGCCTCCGGTACTGAATCCACGGACATCGTAGCCTTTCTGCTCGAGTTGGCTGAGCTTTGTGTTGACGGCTTCTTCGCTCATGGGCTTGGGAGGATATCCTGGGTTACCTCGAGGGATGTCGCGCGGTATGGAAATGATACAACCCTTGCCTTTGACGATGACCTTCTTGCGCATTCTTGGGTGTGCAGGCGCAGGCGCAGCATTTGGAGGCGCAAGAAACGCGTTTGCTGGCGGGTTTGAGGCTGGCCTGTTGTTTGTCGACTCGCCCTGGGACGACTTTACAGCACCACCGTCCGACGGCTTATCATGTGTCTGGTTGGATGTCTTGGCTGTCTTGGAAGGCGTCGGAACGGGAGTCTTGTCATTCGAAGCACTGTTTCCATTAGTCTGCTGTGCGGCCTGTGGACCGGATCCCGAACTCTGCCTTTGGGGAACGGGCGGATCCGAGTCGGCGTACTTTGAGGCCATCATCTTGCCAAGCGCTTCCTTCTGGTCCTTGCTGAAGTGGCGCCAAAAGTCCTGCTGGTTCAGTGTCTTGTTGGTGTTCCTGTCCCGGTGTCTTCGCTTGGGTGGGGGAGCAAACGAGATTTCCGGCTCCTCTGCTGAACCTTGGGTATCACTGTCGTTGTCGCGCCAGTCGTTGGTGTCGCGGTTCCAACGCTGCTCGAGAAACCGCTGCACCCACTCTGCTGACGTGGGATTGGGATCGGACGGTCTGGGTGTACTGCCAGAGGCGCGGTCTCTCGTCAGAGTGTCTAGGTCCGGCAATCGAGATCGAATCAGATGCTCGAGCGTAAAGCGGTTAGGCGATACGTTGCGGTCTATAGACGGGATGAGATGCTCGAGATTGAAGCGGTTGGGCGAGTCTTCCTCAAGCTGTAGCCGCGAGGGAAGCAGGTGTCCAAGCCCAAACTGGAGACCGGAAGATTCCTCCTCGTCGAAGTCGTCGCTACCAAACTGGTTCGAGACTTGAGGGTCTAGGTTGAAGGATGGAGGCGGGTGCCGATACGGACTGCCCCAACTTGCCGTGTAGTACGAAGTGTCTGTTCGCTCGCGCCTCGCAGCGTTGGACGGGGTGCGCGGCGGGTTTCCAAGGAGGGAGAAGGAGGGAAGTGAAGGAAGTTCTGGGCTCGAATGCCCGAGTGTACGAGACGGGGACGGGGCAGTCCAAGTGGGCGAGACGGCTTCACGCGCTTCGGATGGTGAGGTCGCTTCGCCAAAGCACGTGGGTGCAGAGGGAGGCGATGAGGGTGGCGGCAACGAAGGCGAAATTGATCGTTCAGCTTGCATTCAAGGATGTCTCCCTAAATGTTCCCGCAACTCCAAATGAGCTGCAACACTTCTTTCCACCTTGTTTTTTCTTTTTCACTCTTTCTCTATCTCTCTCTCTCACGCTCTCTCTCGTCGGCCCCCAAACGCGTCGGAAGAGGGGTTCTCACGGTACTCGACAAGGCGACAATCGGTTGAGCCCGGAGGCCAGGCCACGCGTGTGCTGCGGAGGAGGCAGAGGAGGGGCGGGGAGCGTCGAGTCGTCGAGCGCACTCGGGAACCCGTTGTTGTTTGGGGGGTTGAGGCCGTAATGATTAGGTATACTGGGTGAGAACAAGGAAAGGGTGGGTAGCCAAAAAAAAATTGGGGTAGCTAAAAGAGCGACATAAGGTAGGATGGCACAAATCTGGAGACCGCAGGACGAATGAACATCCCGGAGCAGCAGGCAGCAAAGACGACGGGTGAGAAGAGGAGTTGGCAGTCGGAGGCGTGCCAATGTCGTCGAAGACAAAAAAAGGTGGACACGGACAGGACGGGACTGGACTGGACTGAGCTGAGCAGAGCAGAGCAGAGCAGAGCAGAGCAGAGCAGGGCAGAACAGGGCAGGGCGAGGACAGGACAGGAGAGCGACGAGGCTAACGTGGGCCATGACTTAGTGGGGATGGCTGCCAGTTGGCATAGGGCCGTCAGGGGGCCCAATGTGCAATGGCGCGCCGCGCAAGGACGCCTGTAGGATGACACGCCCAGGCCACCGGGGAGCCTCGCAATTACCTTTGTTCATCTATGGCCGGGCCATGGAACCGTTTCTGAGCACACGTGGAGCCCTTTTTTTTTATTTTTTTTTAAACTATTTTATTTTTGGCTTTATTGCTGTCGCGTTCTGGCATGCCATGACAGCAGCAACAACAACAATGAATGACTTGGCAGCATCCATGTGTCGTGTGTACGTACACCTACGTAAGTATACATCGAATGCCGCAGTGGCAGTGGTTCCGGCCCGTCGCGCCCCTCCAACAGCAGGCCCGAGAGAGAGAGAGAGAGAAACAAAAAAGAGGGGTCACGACGCCTACGAAACAGGCCCAACCATACGCCATGCAGACCTGTTCTATGTACGACGGGCACATTTGTAATTGCAGCCAATCACGGGCTGGCACGACATAAATGCAGCTGCGCCGGGCACATGGGCTTAGTATGCAAAATCGAGTGGACGAGCAGCCTGCCCATCGCATGTATATCCCCGCACATAGCATAGCCCATGCGCCTAATGCTGCTTCTGCGGTTCCCCCTCCCTCGCTCCTCATCCCACTCGCCTGCATATGCGAGTGTGTGTCTCGCCTTTTGCTGTTCAAGTCAGCACCATTCGACGACAATGGCTGAGAGGGGAACGTCGCAAATAGGGGACCCGGCTAGTGGCTTGGACGACGGGAGCTAGCGACGCCACACAAGGACGCACAGGCCCGCCGCCAGTGCTTCGACGCTTTGTATCCACGGGTCGGGCTAATAATAATAATAATAATGTCTGCTTGTAGCTGTGCATGTGCCTATGTAGTTTGGTGCTGCTCTGGGCCTTTGAATCATGCCACATATCGAAAACACCACTCAAAAAAAGGAGACACGTTCGCGCTCCGTGTGTGTGTGAATCCCAACTGTCTTTTCTTTTGATTGATTGATTTTCGTAAACATGCAAATTACCGTTGTACGCAGGGGCCCTGAGTATCGTATAAAAAAAACTTGCCCCCACCCCACCGTCAAAGCAGCAGCAGCAGATCTTCGGTCGGTTGGGTCAGGTCAGCTAGAACAAAGACGATCATTCCCCGCCCCAAACAAAAAAAAAGTCCATGGGCTCGGTGAAAATCCCCCTCTCCAAGCGAAATATCTACTTACTATATACATGGCCTAGACTTTTCGAATCATGAACATGCGAGTCACAAACGGGCTTTTCCGCCGCGTGCCATGGCCACTCTTGCCATCTGCAGCCGCAGCCGCAGTCTCCTCATCCTCTCCAATCTTCCACGTTCGCACCACCCACAGGCACACGGCTGCACCAATGTACATGCACCCCGTGAAGATGATGGCGCCCGTGTACGAGCCGCCGTTGAACGCGACGATTTCAAGACCAATGGCCTCCGAGACTGTCGTGGCTGTCAGTCAACTGCCAACCATCCGCATAACCCCATGGAGAAAACAAAAGGGCAAAATCAAAACTCACAAGTCGTAGGCAGCACAAGCACCAACCACGTGATACTCAGCGCGCTCGGCAAATCCTGCAGCCCCATAACCTCGGTCGTGACAGGCGCAGCCGTCGCCCAATACGTGCCTGCAACCATGCCGCCGATGAGGCTAAAAAACACCAGCACGCCAAAGCTCTTTGCAAACATCCACACGACGAGGCAAAACAGGCCACTCAGAAACGTCATGCTAGCCGCCATGTTGATTCTGCCGATGGAGTCTGAGAAATAGCCTATGGGCGGTCTTCCAATCGCCTGCCCGAGATTCAGCGTCGCCCCAATGATGCTGCCCTGCTGCGCCGACAAGCCAATTGTGCGAGCGTAGTTCGGCAGCGAGAACAGCAGCACCACGTATCCGAGCATAGACAGGAACCCAAACGCCAGCAGCCCCAGGAACTGGCGCTGGCGGAAGAAGCGATATTCAAAGCCCAGCTGGCTGCTTCCAATCTGCTTGTTGCGGTCGCGGATCAGCAGCGCACACACCGTGTTTGCGAAAAACGCAATCACAGCCAGCGTGCGAAACGCCCACGACAGCCCGATGTTGCGGATCATGGCCTGCGCAGAGAGCGAGTAGATGAGGCCGCCGAGGCCAGACCCCGCGGCACAGCACCCATTGGCGAGAGACCGCCGTGTGCTGAACCACTGTGCGGCAATGCCGACGGAGCCCACAAACAGGAAGCCCATGCCCCAGCCAAAGCAGATGCCCTGGCTGAGAAATAGGTGCCAGATCTGCGAGGCGAAACTCGCGCCGACAAAGGATATCGTTTCCAGTGCTATACCGATGAAGAGCGTTGTCCGCGTGCCAAAGCACCGTGTTGTCAGCGTTGCTATCGGCGACACAATGAGCGCCTGTGATATCGATAGCCCGCCGATGAATGCGTACTGCAGAGGCGTTGCGCCGGCGAAGGCGTTGTTGGAAAGGTAGTATGCGAGGAAGACTCCGTATGCTGAGTTTAATCCCCACGTGTGTCCGTTGATAGTGGCTACGGCTGCTACACATACCCAGCCATAGCCTCCATTCGGCGCCACGTCGAGGTTCCTCTTGTCCTCTTGTTTCCCTTGCTCCTGCACAGCTCCATTGACTCGTGTGTGGTCCTTGTCGTCGAAAATGCCCTCTCCCCTGTCTGCACGTTGCTCCGCTTCCACAGCGTGACACAGCTCCGAGCCACTCCTACTCTTTTCCGACATCTCTTCCCCGTCTTTCTTGATAGAAACAGCTGAAGTCACCACCATAACCCCTCGTGTCGTTTACCTTTTTGCCTCCCTCTCCGGAAATAAATATCCCGTCACCGTGGAAATAGAAACCCGTCGTTAGTCACTACTGACGTCAAGCCCAATGGCGATAAGTGAGCAAATTCGATCAGAGTGTGCTGTGTCAACGTCTAAGACACCACGAGAACCATGATGAGAAAAGTAGAGCCGTCATGGCAAGGGAACAAAAAAGGGAAGCCGAGAGTCATAAAAAGGCGGTTCCTGCGGTGGGGAAAGCACCGAAGTGGAGATGCACTTCGCACGCCCTTGGCCGGGAATAACCAACGCTGTTTCTCTATACGTATTGGATCCATTGACGCCCTTGACGCACCATGCTGCTTTCGGTTAATGCCTGGCGGGCCAGTCCTAACAGAGACACCATGCCGAGGGCCACTGTGGTAGGCTAACTTCCAGCAAGCTTTCAAGAGAAAACTCCGAATACTTCAATTTATTGTATGTGTTTCTGTGGACTATACAAAGGAAAGAAAAGAGCGTTCAACGCTGTGCCATCAGTCTAAGCCAAGAGGTATCATTGTTCACCAGCGCCTTTCTCGGCACGTCTATCTCACCTCACACGGACCTGTGAATATGTGCAGGCCTTGAGTCGCCTGAAAATTCATGGGTGTTTCCATGTCCATCTCGTCTGCCTCACTCGTGTGCAGACTTTCGTACCCTGAAGGTGATGAGACTGACAGCCACGGGTTCGGCTCAGTGATAAAGTCATCCAGTTGGTCATAGCTGTGTTCTGATGGTGTCGCAAAGCCTTCCGACTCGGTAGCCGAGGGCGAGAGCATGTTGGTCCAATCGATGTCTGGCTGCACATACTGGCGGTCGGTGACGGGCTTTGCGTAGAACGAACATTCCGAAGGTGTCTTGCTTGGTGCAAAGGGGAACATTAGCGCAATGTCCGTACCGACAGACGAGTCGAAATTCTCATCTTCGTGTACTACACCGCGCGTGATCCCAAAGTCATTGCATATCGACTCCACTGTTTGCGCATCACAACCAGGGAAATGGACCTTCAATGTCGAGTCCTCGTACGAAATAGGCAAGTCTCCCAACGCTGCTAGCCGTTGCAAGTCTTTCAAAACTGCAGCCAGCTCCAAAACTGCGCGTGAAAAGTCAACCGAGAGGTTTTTCAACAGACCCTCGCTGTTCAAGGTCTCCTTCTCCTGCGCGAAAGAAGCAAAGCCCTTCACAGCCTTGAGGGGAGTAAGAGCGGTGACGGTGGGGTTAATGTTGAAACTAATCGAAGAACCAGCACTGGCCGTGGGGACCTTGTTCAGGGTGCGGTTGACTTGATCCTGGAGTGCTGAGACGGCCTTGAAGCGCTTCTCGCCGTTGTGTGGGTTGACGCCGTCGAACTGGGCCTTTTGCCCACCGAGAAGGAAGGCTCGCACAGCTTGAGAGACATTGTTGATGACCTGAGCAGGTGCAGCAGGGCCATGCGAGAAGTACCGCGCGCCTCCGGTCCGGCCAGAGCCCCACCCATAACCTCCTGCAGTTCGCCCAAGTGTGCCACCAGTGAGGTTGGGGCGAAGAGTCGACGCAAAGGGCGCGCGACCAGCCTGTGAGTTGACGATGCTTCCGATGCGAGACTTGGGAAACGAGGCCTTGTCATACTTCACGCCCGAGTTGCGAGCAGCAGAAGTAGTGAAGCGTCGAACGGCAGCGCTGATCTGACTGTGGGTGGTATACCATCGGCCCTTGCTCTGTTTCAGATAGGCGATGCGATGGAGAGGATGCTTTGGCGCATTTCGGGCGAGAATAGGCTGGAGAACTGCATCCGCAGGTCGTGCAGATTCCGGGAGTTGTTTCTGTACAAGCTTCGCAGCATGTTTCCAGGCGGCCCTGTACCTGTTAGCATGTTGCTGCCTAGCAAAGGGGGGACAAACTCACTTGAACGCTTTCGCGTTCTTGACCACCAGTCTATGAAGGTGCACCGCGGCCGGTGCCATCATAAGTTTGTGTTGCCAGGAGAGGAGAGAGAGTGTGTGTGGAAAGAGTCTAGGACCTGGAGTGTGGGGAAGACGACGTTAATGAGGCGCAGGGCAATGTCGCCACCGCGGTCGGGGCTGGTGGTCTGGGGGCGCCGACCAATGACGCCGATCACATGCCAAGTCACTTACCGACCTGCATTTTCCCAGTACGCGTAGCCCAGTAGTTCCAGTAGCGTTCTGTAGACAGTGTTAGTCGCCGTGGTGCGTCATCCAACGGCGTAGTTTTGTGTACTAGCAGTAGCTATAGTGATAGTGCTTCTCATCTCACATCCGATGAGCCTCAGTGAGTCATGGGGCTAGTTCAGCTTCCGCAATGGAACTCCGAGTATCCTAGTCACGGGCGAAAAACAACAGGTACTAAGAGTGAATATTTCGGCTCTATCGAGTCCTAAATTCTCATGTTTTTGCATTCGCGGTTTTCTCTGGTTATATCTGCATGTAAGACATAAACCCAAACAAGTTCTTCCATTCTCGTACTTTTACAACGCAGAAGCCCACTCGCACGGGCCTTGCTGACTGTCTTTTTTTTTTAATATAATCTGCTGTAGGGAGTGATCAAGGCCAGTACCCCACATCCGCACGTGAAGAAACGAAGATTGAATGCCGCTATGTCGGAGGGGAGACACCTGCCTTTTGGGGTTCGTATGCGGGGCGGATGGAATGCAAGAAAAACAGCAACATGGTACGCCAGCTTGCAAATACTATAGAAACCTGCACAAAGCCCGAAGATCCAGGAGAAGAGGGCAATCAGATCCTTTCAAGGGTATTTCGTATCGTGTTGGAATATAATCGTGTGAACATTAAGGAAAGCCAAAAAATTGTGTGCAAAAGGTCTATCGGAAATGTGTGACGGACCGCCGACCGAATCAAAACGCCAGAACATAAACTTTTGTTGATGTATAGACAACCCGGGGACTCGCAAGGAAAATGGAAGCAACAAGACCGCAGCTTGTAGAAAGAGCGTGGAGAGAGAGAGACATTGACCCTTGCCAGTACCGCATGGCCACATGGTAGCCATAAGACACAACCAGTCAATCATGATGTGAATAGAGCCAAGGTCTCCGCATCAAGCAAGTCGCTGATGCGCTTCCAACTCTCAGGGTTGATGCCACCACTGCGAACGGCCGATTGCAACTGGCCAAAAGCACGACACCCGTCCTCGGTCTTGATCAATTCAACGAAGTCAGAAGCGACCCGCCACCGGATTGCTCCCTGTGGCGACAGTAAAGACTTGCCGTAAAATTTAATTAGACTTGAAATGCCAGTGTCCGCGCATCGGTGGGCGGCATCTTCGAAAGCGAAATGACGGAATTCATCGTACATGGATTGATTGAAATTCCGAATCAAGAAATGCGACCAAAACTGATAAAGAACGTTCATGTCGTAAGGGGTTACGCCATAGGCGGCGTTCGAGCGCTGTTGGAGAGCTTTTGACCGTAGATGATGATACGACTCATGCGAAGAATCAGAAGGAATGGAATGGACTGGACGGTCCTGGTCCTTGACCCAGTAAAGGCGAACAGGAGGGGAAGTCGACCGTTGAGGGGGCTCTGCTAAGCCACTACTCTGGGTATTAGCTCGGATGCCAGGCACAGTCTTGTATGGGGTCCCTCGATGGTTGGCAGCAGTTGGCGTGCTGAGTGACGCTAAAGGCTGCGGGCGCATGCCGACACACGTGCTGCGGGAAAGCTTGAGCACCGACTTACCCGTTGGGAGAGCTAGTGCCGTTGGTTTTCAATTGACATGAGGTCGACCTCTCCAGTTCATCCGACATACCACGGTTACTATCGATGGATCCATTAGAAAATGTTCGTGGAAAAGAAGAAGAAGAAGAAGAAGACGACGTTTTTTGCGATCGGCCTTGCTTGCGAACAATGATTGTCAAGCTGCCGAGTTGCAAGTCAGAAAATGAATCAGGTTCTCCACTCACAGCCTTTGTTGAGGTCTCGACTGCGTGACCGTTGGGAATGGCCATACCATTCGCCTCTTCAGCAGGTGTACCATTCACTACGCTCTCTGTCGGCGCCAGCCCACCGTCTAGAGCCACGGGATGAAATCCATTCATCTGAGCATACGCTCCATCGGTTCCATAGGGGCTCATGGGGAAGCCAGGCGACATTGCCGGCCACTGAGGGAGATTTGCAGGATCGAAGCCTGCCGGATGGGTAATCTGAGGCTGGTTGAGCTCCTTGGGGCCGTCGTTTTGTGCCGAGGGGTCGCGCTCTGCCATATCAAGCACCCACTGTTCCCAGCCGTCCTTGCGGCGTAGCCGTTCCTGGCCGTTCTCGCCCGTACGATACTCAATGGCCTTGGACTGCTGGCAGACGAGCCTAATCATATCGAGATCGGGTGACAGGTGCTTGATCCGGTTGAAACCAGCGATGAACTCGAGCGAAACGAATCCCTGCGAGTCCATGTGGCGACGCAGATACATGTCCTTGAGTAAGTTGTCGACGGAAAAGTAGTACTCACTGATACTGTGTTAGCACGTGGCGATTGGTTGGTTGGCGTGAGGGCAGAAGGCTTACACTTGGGTAGTGAGTATGGTGAAAAGGTACGACTGGTCGAATCCGTATGGGCTGAATGGCGCAGTAGCACTCATCGGCTGGACCATGCCGTAGGGATACATGTCGTGGGATGTCTGCAGAGGAGTAGCTGGGAATCCATTCTGGTACGACTGGTACCGGTAGGGGTCGGTGGTCAGAGACTGAGACCGATGGCTGTTGCGACCGTATTTGCCCTGGGAAGCCGGGAAGAAGCTGTTGCTCTCAGGAACAAAAGTCGTCGGCGATCGCGGGCCTAGGGGGAAGTTTGTCGAAGAAGTGCTATTGACGAAGTGGTGGCCACTTGCATAGTTGCCACGAGCACCACGGCCACCTCCACGGCCGCGTTCACGGCCACTGGAAAACGAACTGAAACGCTTCGAGTGACCGTGTGGGCCGTCCTGGTGCGGTGCACGGCGCTCACCATCTGCGGAAGCATCTGCCTGCGTTCCAGCAGGAGCCCAGGTGTTATCCTTGGTGGGTGACGACGCACCGTCTCTCCTTCGCTCTCCAGCGCCGTGAAAGTCGCCGCGGCGGCCCTTGTGGGGCTTGTTGGGGAATTGACGGGGGTAGGCGCCATTTTGATGCGGTGCCTGCGATGGTGCTGACGAGCCCTTGGTGTTGGCTTCAGACTCGGAGGGTCCGTGGCCATTCGTCTTTGCAGCGCCATCTCCGTTGGTCGTGGCAGCCTGGTTCTTCAGCGTGGGAGACGCGGCACCGCCTGAGCGCTTTGTCTTGCCAGAAGCATCTTGTGCAGCGGCCCTCGCGTGTTCACCATTTGGTGCCGACCCGTCCTTGTCAGGCTGCTCGGCGCTGTTGCTGAAGCCAGCAGACCTGCCACCAGTCTGCGCTCCGCCACGTCCTCCAGGTCTGCCGCCTCTCCTTGCATTTGCAGCATGAGGCAAAGGCGTGTTGAACACGACAGACGGTGTGTATGGGATTTTCACCCACTCCTGCTTGCTGGTAGGAGCACCATCCTTGCGCTCCTTCTCGACCTTTTCACCCTTTTCCTGGGCCTTTTTGCGATCCTCATCGACGGCGGTATCAGGGGTTGGCCATGCCTCCTGATCACGGTTCGGCGGCGGGGGAAGCACGCCCGATGATGATTTTGTATCCTTGTCGGAAAACCTGCCCTTGGCACCATTTCTGACATCGACGTCACCCTTTGCATCTCTTCGGCCTGGGGCGCCTTCGCCACGGTGCTTGCCTCTGCTCTCACCGTTGACGGGCTTTTCTTGGGGCGCGGAGTCTCCCTTTTTCGCAGAGACTCCGTTGGGCGCTTGCGAGACTCCGTTGGAGGTAGCTGAAGGAGCAGCCTTGTGCACCTTTGACTTCATCTCGTCAGCCCGCAGCTTCCATGGGTTGACGGTCGGCACGGGCGCCTCATGAAGGGCCTTTGCGACTGCGTTCTTGCCCTTTTTGACCTTCTCGGACGTCTTTTCAACCGGCTCGACCGACTTGTCGACGGAAGTAGAGGCCTGAGACTTGTTGTCCCAAGTGGTTGACTCGGAGGCAGTGTTTGGCACTGACGATACGTCGTCGTCCTTGGTCACCGTCGACGAGGACGAGGCTCCGAGATCGGGCGAAGACACGTTGGAGGCATCTGCTGGCTGTGAGGGTTTGGCTGGGCTGGAAGCGGGTTGCTCTGTGCGTGCCTCGCGGGCTACGGCGGGCTGGTCAGGACGCGATTCCGTCTCGACATCCTCGGCCCAGTTGGCTGGCGAAGCATTGGCGCCGGGGCCAGCGGCCGTGTTTGCGTCCTTGGCTGGAGTAGCGGTGCCGGAAGTCGGCTTGCTTGCACTGGTCGGTGTGGAAATGCCCTTTGCGGCTTGCGCATATGAAAACGTTGAAGCCATTGCGACTGCGGTATCTGGGTCTCGACTCAGGTCCGACGAGCAAGACGAGAGTGAGCGCTTAGGATCCCCGGTGGGAGCGCTGCAGCAAACGAAGCAGCAGGTGTAGGTGCTGGTATGTCCGGAGAGGTGTGTCTTGACCTCCCCGCACGCAACTCTTTTTCGCTGCTACCAGGACGGGGGCGGGCAACGGAAGAAAGGTGGAGAGGCAGTAGTGCTGCCGTCGGGGGGCAGAGGGTTATATGTCGCTGTGGGCGTTGGCTCGTAACCGAGGCGATCACACAGGCTGTGTGGAGACAGTGAATGCTTCCGAGCACGCGTGTATGGACGGACTGCAACAATTGGCGTTAGCGCCGCGCCCGCCCTCTCTTCTTCTACCTCGCTCCGCCCGACTCACCCTCTCCTCGCCTCCGCATCCCACGCCCCTCCTCTGCCGCCACTACTCCTACTCCTACTCCTGCTACTACTACTACTTCTTCTTCTACTTCTTCTTTTCTTCTTCGCCTCCTCCTCCTCCTCCGCCTTCTGCCTGCCCCCCTCCAACTCGGCCCCCCCACCATCACCATCACCATCACCACCACCACCACCACAGTCAGCCAGACCCGTCTGTCCAGACTCGTTGCAGAGGTTAGTTTTGCGCACGTTACTAGCACCCTCCGCCGCACGCCTGCGTGCTTGCTGCCTGCCTTGTCCGCGCCCGCCGCCCATTTGCCAGCCCCGCGCGCACTGTTTTTTTCTTTTCTGCTGCCCGTCCCTTCCTCCGCCTGGTCCCTGGCCTTGCGCCCAGCAGCCGCCCGCGCAGTCATCATTACTCCCGCCCTGCCGTGCGCTTCCAGGCACCCCCCCCCCCGCCCACGACGCCCGCCGCACGCACACGCCCGGAATATCGCTGCCCAAATCCGCTGCTCGCTCGGCATTTATCTCTGCCACACGCCACCTGCGGGGCGCGCCAATTCCAGCAAAAAATATTCACAGGCAGACGAGGTCCACGGGCTCCAGGCACACGAGGGTCGATGGCACAGGCACAGGCACAGGCACGGGCGGGCGAGGCTGACGAGCGTGAGGGAGCGAGGGCGCAACGACGGCGAGGGCGAGGGCGAGGGCGCGGGCGCGGGCTGAGGCGGCGTCTGAGGATTCTCAGTCAAGGCAGACGGGGCGCCGGTGGACAAAATTGCCAGTCGTGTGTGCGGGCGGAGCTTGCGCAGGTGCGACGAGGGCGGGCGGGCGTGCGGGCGTGCGGGCGTCACTGTGAAGCGCGAATTTTTCTTGGTCAAGGTGGTGCTCTAAAAAGAGCGCCCGACAGCCCACGCACGCTACTCGGCCTGCCAGCGACATGGATAATGCTGCTGCTGCTGCTACATGTGCGCACACATACAGCACAGGCACACATGCGCTGCATGCCTGGGCCGGGCCCTCGCTGCATGTGCTGGTGCTGGTGCTGGTGCTGGTGCTGTCCCAGTGCGTGCAAGCAAGCAATTTCTCCCACGGGAGGTTGACGCGCCTGCGACACGCCAATGACGCCTCGCGAGCCACTCAGCCCCTCACCTGCTGCCTCACCCTCGCCATCATATCAAGGCCATCCACAGCCTGCGCTGCATCCATACACACACACATGCGGCCACAACCACCCATCCGCCTCGTGCCACGCCGCTCGGTGAGAGCCTCTCCGACTCGTTCCTGGCTGCTCCTCTCTGGCGGCCACCACCGTGCCGGCACCGCGAGCGGGCGCCATCTATCGATCCTTGTGCCATGCGGAAAAACGGAATCGCGCCATGGACCTCCCGAGTCCTGCCGAGAGAACCACCACCGCCCAAGGCCGTATTGTCTGTCTGGAATATACACGCCGCCGTGTCGTCGTCCCTCGTGCCCGAGCACACTTTTGCGCTGCCCGCCTGTCTGCCTGCCTATTCTGCATGGCGCTGCCGACCTCGACGCCTACTAGGTCCCAACCGTCACCCCCTCCGCCCCACCATGTCTCTCTCCCTCTCTCTCACACACACAACTAAAAACACCCGCCGAAGCCAACACACGCGTTCGTACTAGCGCCTCTGGTAAGCTGCAAAGGCTCACCTCACCTGCCTGTCATCAGCACTACCACCACAGACCCGTGCCGTTGAATCCTTTCCTTGCGCCCACGCAATCCCATCCGGTCCTGCCGCTCCCCCATTTTAGCTCCCCGCCAGCCATGCTGCTCGACTGTGCCAGGCACTCCTCCACGTACTTGCGTAGGTTGTGTCTATCCAAAAATAGCCCGAACCCTCCTTGCCCCAACAGCGGTGGAAAAAAAAAAGCAAAAACAGTCACCGAATACCGTCTGCCCATCCACGCTGTCTCCGCAATAACCAAGTGCCGCGTATCCACACGAAATGCAATCACAATTGTCCCTTTTCCCGGAACTGCCTCGCCCCGTCCCGCCGCTCCTGGTGCCCCGGGGACGCGCATACATACATCTAAAATAGGCATGCTGTAAGCACACACGCACACACACGCTCACACCCACAGGCACAGAACCGCATGGCATCCATACCACCCGACGTGTGCGCATGCGTGCCTTGGCTCGATAGTGCCTAATCTCAGCGCCGCTTGTAACATTAAAGTGGCGTCAAAAAAAACCCGGGACGTGTGGTTGCTAATTAACCAGGGTTGTTGCTTTATAGATTGTCCCTGAAGATTCAGGTACGCGTCTCTTAGTGCAGCTGATCATCGGATACAACACCACATGCTCTTTGCTTATGAAGTACTCTGGCCAAATGAGAGCACCGGCGTTTTTGGCTAATTGCTTCATGTTGATTAAAGTATGAATTCATACGACTGCTGTATCAGAGCGGCGTACGCGAAATAACACAGTACACACATCTCATCCAATCGTCATCCTTCACCTGTGCGCTTGGCGTCGACTATACTCAGCCATGGAAGCCAGAGTCCGCCAACACCCCAAGTGCATGGCAGCAGCAATTTGCCGCCGTGGCTCCAACCCATCACTCCATGCCCTCGGGCCACCGCCACCTCTCCAGCTTCATCCTCGCCTTCTCCTCACTATTGGCCCACCACCAGATAGTCCACTGGGTTCCAGTCCACTGCATGCGGAATGCCACCCTGATGTCTTCCAAGCCTTCCCTGTCCGATTCATACCTTTCAAACTCCACCAGCGCTTGATCGATAAAAAAATACTTTGCGTAGTCGGTCATGGTCAGGAGAAAGTAATCAGGAAGCTGCTGGTAAACCCGCAGCTCACTCATGCAGTACCTGCTCTGGTGGAAAGAAGCTTGATCCATGGCTCGGAGCTGCGAAAGCGAAACTTGGAGCAGCAGCCGCTTCTGGCCGTTGTCCCAGAGTCGGATGTTGGGTGGAACCTGGCTGGGTAACGGGGTGCGCCATCTCTCGCTCGACGCGGGCATCGTCATTCGCGGGTAAGGCGGCTTGCGGCTGAGCTTGGAGCGTACCGCGAGGTCGATCAAGTCTGGCGGCTGCAAGTAGACCTGCCCTGCCATGAGGCAGACCTGGAACATCCGGTGACAATGGCCATTGCCATTATCAAAGTCCGAGTCGAATGTCAATGGCAGCTTCGACGACTCTTGGTCGGCCAAGAAGCTGATATGCAGTGGGAGCAAATGGTGGTACATGAAGCTGAAAACGGCACCCTGATCCAGCCTATCAAGTACGGGAGTCTTTTGATGCAGTGCAATCTCCGCCTTGCAGTACTCCAGAATGCGGAGCAGCACGTTGAATCCCGTCGGCTGAGCAAACCAGATCATGGCCCAGCGGATTTCCGTGTAGAGCCACACACACACGACAGCTGCGTGGAACCGCCCTCTCTGCTCTGCGTTCAACCGATTGTAGTGCTGGGTATGCGGAGTATCCGGACATCGCCTTGGTAGCCGTGTGTCCTGCCCCGGCTCACTGCGTGCAACGAGCGTATGGTATTTGTTGGCGAGCGTCTGCGCATTCAACGTATCTTCCACACACAGGTAATCCCCTGCCTCCAGCTGCCGCGCCAACCACATGTCCTCAAGCACACGCAGACCCTGATACCGTGCCAGAATCTCGCATATTGTTCTGTCTGACCAGCCGTGTAGTCGACGGTTTGCGCCCACAGCCTGCGCCAGTGTAGCTTCCCACACATTCACGTGCACCGCTGAAGGCTGGGAGACCGGTAGCCAGGTTCTGTGTTGCGTGACGTGCGTGACAATCCTCTGGTGGAAATCCAGCATCTTGCACAGCTGGTAGTCGTATCGGTGCTGCGGCGAGAAGTGGATAATGGACCGCATGATATCGAGATAGATGCGCCGCCGAGAAATGACATGGTGGGTCTTCTTGCAAGCCCGCGCCAAGTGGTGGACGTCGTCGATGCTCCCAAGGGCGTGGTATATTTGCTCCAAGAGTTCAATAGGTAGATCCGTTAGGACGGCCATGGCAATGAGTGGCGAGGACGCAGTCCCGAGAACACGTTGGAAGAGGAGGTCCAGTCAGTGCAGCCGTCCTGTCCTGCTTCCACGGCACTATTTTAGATGCTTTATATTTCTTGGAACGGGCGCTCCGTAATCAATGTGCAAAGACTGTATTGCGTGATGTAAGACAGGGTAACAATATATCTCGTCGTCGTTGGCCGTCGTCTCAGACGGCTACTTGGTGTGTAGTGGTGGAATGCACTGGGCGCTGCTCCAAAAGGGTTCCCCCATACAACAGAAAGGCGACGGCCAGGTACGATGGACTACAGAGGGCTGTTACCGGTTTGTTGTGCACGAGGCAAGGCATTTGGCTGGCGCAAGGCTGGTCCTTCTGGCGAACTGACTGCCTAGTCATGTGCTGCTAGCTGTGGTGGTTCAGGGCCTTGTCCATAGAGCCTGGCCAAAGTTGGAGCGGTTCCATTGGATGCCGAATCTGGGATAGAAAAGCCATGAGCCATGCTCGAGCACCATAGGCCGCCCTTTCAACGTGCAATGAGGGAGGGGAGGCTCCCTCCCCCAAGACGCGTCGTTGCGGAGGGTGAAGCTGCAACGGCTCCGATTGGCTGTGTCGCGCCTGGCGCACCTGATTGCTTGGCTTGCCGTTCTCTCACCTCCGCCCTCGCCTCCGCCCCCCGACTCAACCCCACACGTCATACCATCCACCCGGTCGCAACACGCAAGATTGAACCTGCAGCCATGTCCGAAAGCAACTCCCAGCCGCCTGACACCAACATGGAGGTGAACGATGAGCTGGACCGCACCGTCGATGACGAGATCAAGCAGGACGCGACACAACTCGAGGCCGACGCCATGAATCTCGACGGCGCAAACGACGCAGACGCCCCGGCGGTGAATGGCGTCGCAGAATCGGCCGCCAACTTTGAGGCGCGGATACCGGCTAAGAAGGATGCGACGTTGCGCGAGTTCCTGGGCAAGATGGACGAGTACGCGCCCATCGTATGCTCACCCAGCCACCCCCCCTTCGAGTGATAGGGCAGTGTTACTGACTGGGCCGCCAGATCCCCGATGCGGTGACAAACTACTATCTGACGCGCGCCGGCCTGCCACCGCCACCGCAAACATCACAGCATCTTGCGCGCCTCCTGGCGCTTGCGACGCAGAAGTTCATTGCCGACATTGCCGCTGATGCCTACCAGTTCTCCCGCATCCGCTCGTCAAACACTACAAGTAACAACCCTATGGGCGGTGCCGGAGGGCCTCCTGGAGCTGCTGCCCCAGGCGGTGCGCAAGGCGGAAAGGACAGCGGAAGCAAGACCAAGGACTACAATCTTGGCATCCAGCGACCGGGTTATGGTGGTGGCGGCCAGGGTGGCAGCCAGGGACGCACTGTGCTCACCATGGAGGACCTGGGCATGGCCGTCGGCGAGTATGGCGTTAATATTAAACGTGGCGAGTTCTACCGCTAGACGCCGTTTCACCATGTCGCCAGGCCCCACTCGGCTTGACGCTTGCTTCATGAGGATATCTTGGGTTATTTGCTATGACAATGGCATTACAGGCGTTGAATTGGCATCGCAGGCGCAGGGGCTTTTTCACCGGAATCTTTTCGCCCAGCAGAGGGCTCATCGCAATTGTACAATAGCGCAGTACAGAATGGCTTCTAGACCAACCAAAATGATACCCAAACTCCCATAAACATACACATGCGACTTTTGTTTCTTTATTTGTTCTTGGTCTGCTTGTACGTGAACTGCTTCCGTGTTCTAGAGTCGCATTGTCAGCCAAGAGTGCCTTGTGTGTATGTCGCTGTATAGGCCGGGGCTATTGCTCTGGGGAACGTACGGCGCAAATTCTCCCAGTTTGTGTCCTACCATGTCCTCGGTAATGGTGATGTCCAGGTAGCTCTTGCCATTGTGTATCTGGAATTTGAGGCCGACAAAGTTTGGCAGTATCGTCGCCGAGCGGGCTTGTGTCTTAATCGGCGGCACCCGCTCACCCGCCTTCTTCTGCACGATGGGGAGGCTTCCAGGCAATTAGACAGGTTCGTAGAGGGCTTCACCACAGCGGCTTACGGGACGATGTTGGGTCCTAGCGGGAAATTAGCCTCATGCTGTCTTTACATCTGACTTGGCGAATCGGAAAAATACCTTTCCAGATTGACCGGGCGCAGAGCGCGCGTGTGGGCAACATGGCGACGTTGAGCGTGAAGGTTGTGGTCGGCGAACCTTTTCGATTGCTTCCGATGGAGGAGGCTCAACAGGAGCACGTGAGAGCGCGGGGGGACAAACTCGAGCTAACGCCTTGGCCGCCGCCGCAGCGCGTCGCGCAGTGTAGGCATTTGCTGGCGGCAGGCACTACTCATTCTCGTGGAGACTTTTGCCGCATACCAATTGTGCAGCACTCCATTGAGGCCTGTTGAGTTGTTCCTCAGTAGCGAGAGCAACAAGGAAATTCAGGCTGTCCAGCCAAGTACATCGCTTCGCCCGATATGCCACCACGAGCGCGCGGTCCCCAGCGAGGTAAGTATGTGACAGCAACGGGTGGGGGACGACCACGTGCATGTACTAAGAATGGTCTACAGGCGCGGATACAATTCGCATTCTCGTGGCCACGGATAGCCATGTCGGATACAACGAGCGCGATGCGGTGCGAAAAGACGATAGCTGGAGGACCTTCGACGAGGTCATGTGCCTCGCCAAAGAGCACGATGTCGACATGGTGCTGCACGCCGGCGATCTCTTCCACGAGAACAAGCCGTCGCGCAAGTCCATGTTCCAGGTCATGCGGTCGCTGCGCATGAACTGTCTGGGCGAGAAGCCGTGTGAGCTGGAGATGCTGAGCGATGCGAGCGAGAATTTTGGCGGCATGTTCGACCACGTCAATTACGAGGACGAGGATATCAACATTGCGATACCGGTTTTCGCTATCCATGGCAATCACGACGATCCGTCGGGCGAGGGTTCGTATTCTCCGCTTGATCTGCTGCAGGCGTCTGGGTTCGTCAACTACTTTGGGCGCACGCCCGAAGTAGACAAGATAGCCATCAAGCCGGTGCTGCTCCAGAAAGGCGGGACCAAGCTTGCTCTGTATGGACTGAGCAATGTCCGAGACGAGCGGTTATTCCACACCTGGCGGGACGGCAACGTCAAGTTCTTTCAGCCCGGTACGCAAAAGAACGAGTGGTTCAATCTCATGAGCGTCCACCAGAATCACCATGCCCACACGCCGACGAGCTACCTGCCTGAAAACTTTCTTCCAGACTTCATGGATCTTGTTGTGTGGGGTCATGAGCATGAGTGTTTGATCGACCCACGGTACAACCCTGAGATGGGCTTTCATGTTATGCAACCTGGCTCGTCGGTCGCGACGTCTCTGATGCCAGGCGAGGCTGTGCCGAAACATGTATGCATTCTTAGCGTCACCGGCAAGGAGTTTACAACCGAGAACATACGGCTGAAGACTGTACGGCCGTTTATCATGAAAGAGATTGTTTTGGCGGAAGAGCGGGAAATCAAACAAAAGGAACTCTGGCGTATTAGCGATAACCGTGCAAAGATTACTCAGTATCTCAATCGCGTCATTGAAGACCTGATTGACGAGGCGAAACGGGACTGGCTCGAGCTCCAGACAGATCGTGGCGAAGGAGATGATCTCGAAGTCCCGCTGCCATTGGTACGACTGCGCGTCGAGTATACTGCTCCCGCCCCCGGCGAGTTCCATTGCGAGAATCCACAGCGCATCTCGAATCGCTTCATGGGCAAGGTAGCGAATGTCAATGATGTAGTCCAGTTTCATCGGAAGAAAAAACAAACAACCCGAGCTTTGAAGAACAACGCCGACGAGCCAGACGAACAGCTGTTGGCTGAACTATCAATTGACACGATCAAGGTGGACAAACTAGTCAAGGAATTTCTCACCGCGCAGACCTTGACGATCCTGCCGCAGAATTCATTCGGAGACGCCGTATCACAGTTTGTCGACAAAGACGACAAGCACGCCATGGAGACTTTTGTCAAGGAGAGTCTGACAAACCAACTAAAGCATTTGATGGAAGCCAATGAAGTCGAGGAAGAAGAAATCGTCAAGGAGATGACAGAGTACCGCGAGCAGCTTGAAGACTTGTTTGCCTCAGGACAGCTCAAGAGGGTACGCAAGTCCAAGGTCAAGCCCAAGCCGGATGGCTGGGATAGTGATTTCGAGGGCCCTTGGGTTGACCAACCCGGTGCTCTCATTCGCTCCGATGACGAGCAAGAGAAGGACGAGGACGAGAATCTTGCTTCTATCCCTACCAAGAAGGCTGCCGCACGTGGCCGTGGCAAGGCGACTGGTACAACTCGGCAAACAGCTGCAGCTCCGAAGAAGGCTGCGCCAGCAGCAAAGAGCAGTCGAGGCAAGAAGAAGGTAGTAGAGGAAGAAGAGGAAGAGGACGACGACAATGACGTTATAATGATTGATGACGACGACGATGAAGACAGCGCAGAAGACCTATTCGTAGCATCCCAAAAGAAGGCGCCTGCAAAGAAACCAGCTGCGAGGACCACGAAAGCACCCGCACGTGCAAAGTCGCCAGTCAAGAAGACAACAACTACTACCACGCGAGCGAAAGCGCCGGCGACACAGACAAAGTTGAACTTTTCCCAGGCGTCGACACCGCGCAGCCAGCCAACGCGACCGGCTGCGTCGCGCGGAAAACATGTTGCACAGGAGCCTGTAAGTAACATCATGTCAAGGAAGATGATGTGCATGCATGCTAATCATTGTCCACAGAGCGATGACGAGATCGAGTCTGATGATGCGTTTGAAGCAGCGCCTCCTTCAAGTGCCCGTCCTACGCGCAGGAGGTAGGTTATTGTTATTTGTGTCAGGGTGGTATAGTAAGGGTAATCGAGGGAGTGTGCGGGAAAATAGTGGTCTCTGTAGGCCGGTGTGCCATATGGAGCGCTCCACATACAACATAGCGAAGGCGTTTGGGAGTTACTGATGAGGATATTACATCTAGCTTGTGGACACGATAGGCGGATGAGCAGTGTGGAACTTATAGTATGTGTTTCTGAATTGTAATATCTCGTGGCTCTATCCTCGCACAGTATCATGATTGGGCCATGTACCGCCTCAACGTTCTTGCTCACATGCGGTCTGCATCTCGACCGTTCTTTCCTCACCTACCACAGGGTAGCCGCGCTCAAACCATCCCCACTTCTCCACACCCCCAGATCTCCTTCGTAGAGCCCTCCTAGATCGGCGCCCATCACATCTTTCCTCATCCGCAAGACCCCTGACTGTCCCGTCTATGGGGAGTCGCGGCAGGGCAAAAGGCTATAACAACAGGCTCTTCGACGCTCTCTCTCTTCCGTTTTCCTTCACTACCAACACACAAACACACACTCATTTTGGTTCCATCTTCTTGTTCCGCCTTCGTTCTTCTTTCACATTGCTGCGCGCCCCCGGGCTTTTTGGATAGCTTGTCGCTCGCTTGTTGTTCACGTTGCGCTTCATCGATCTGCTTTGAGGTACGTCGAGGCTGCCTCTACCACACTGGCACATGTACAGTGCACTGTGAGACACGGCCATGAGGAATGCTAATACAGCAAGGATATTCGCATCACACCATCTCAGCCCTCTTCGCCTGTCTCGCTCGACATCTCATTGGCCCTACAGCCTCGACGGCTCAATCAGGTCGGCGGCTCGTTGCTTCGGGTACCTAACTGGGGTGTCCAACTACGATAATGTCGCTTGCATACAAAGTAGACGAGCTCCTTGCTCTGCGCGATTCGGTGTCGGAATCAGCCGTGTCGATTGAGAAGTTCCCGGACGAGGATGTCATCAGAGGTCGGTGATGACCATACCCTTCTTCACCCTTCACCCTTCACTGTTCATACGTCCCCACTTGAAAACTTGGTCTACGATGGAGACCCACGCCGCCTTGGTCTCTCTACTCCTGCATCATCACTTCGTCCCGTCGTATCTTATTGGGCCAGCGTTCACTGTCCCCACCTCTTCGATTGTCACACATGTGGAGTATTCACTAACTCCCTTTCCCCTCTGATTAGAACACGTCTTGCGTCCATCGGTATCTGCAGCTGCGAACCTCAACAGCAGATCTTCGAACAAGAGCCTTAAAGTTCCCGCCGCCACAGCACCCGTTCCCCTCGGACCTCAGAAACGACCGTCGCCTACACCATCGTTCAAGCGAGGAAAAGCCGAGAAACTCCTCAAGGAGCACGGCAGCCCACCAGGTTTGCGAGTAACTGCAGGTGGCCGCATAGTTCCCAGCGACCTTCCACCGCTTGGTACGTCCCGATACGGCGATACGACTTACAGACCACAGCAACCGTTGCGGGTCGCCCCAGGCAACGTCATGGCAATGCCGCCTCACTCAAACGCCAGCGACACTGCTAGGATTGAGATTGTCGGTGGCCAGCCCGTGGTTTTCGTTGGCGATCGCATGTTTGCACTTCCAGCTGTCAGCGCGACCAACCCTACACTGCCTCCTGGTGGCCCTGCCGCTATGGATCCGACCACGAAGCGAGCTCCGGACGCATCTGCCTCGACTATGCATGGTGCTCTACCAGGTGCCGCCTTTGGTCCGCCCCGCTCGAGTACTCACACGCCGTTTGCTGGCATGGACATTGCCACACTCAAGACGCAACAGGCTCTGAAGAAGCAGGAGCTTCGCACCGTCGAACAGACTGAAGTATTGCAAGCAAGCCACCAGAGCGAGGCATGGCGAGCGGGCATGATTGAGAAGAAGCGTTGTCTGATTGTTGAGCTGGATGCCCTCAGAAAGCAGATTGCGACACTGGAGGCAGGCGGCACGACAGCGCAGCCCAGCGCATTTCCCAATCCAATTGGTGGACCCGCAGCACCAGGACTTGCATTTGGAGCCCAGAACCAGCAGCCTTTTGCGCCTGCAATGTATCCCTTCGCTGCTGCCAATCAGTATGCACCCATGGGGATGTATCAAGCCCAGCCGCAGCCTTATGGTGGTTTCCCTAGCTTCCCTACGGTAGAGCCAGCACCGTTTGTTCCTAGTTCTACCAACATACAGACGCCGCATTCGCCTCCAGGATCAGCCACTCGCCGCTCTCGCGCCATTGAGATCAAGCCCCCGCCTCCCGAGGACGTCAAGAAGCCATCGGCTCTGAACCCAAAGAGCCCCACATATGAGCCCGCCACCAAGTCCACTGGCATGCAAGGAGCTGTACCGCCTACCCCTTCGCCTGAGAAGTCGTCCCCTTGGCGCGCGCAAGAAGTGTCTGAGGCAAGCAAGCACGATCGCGGAGTGTCATCACAGAAGCATAGCCTGTCGAGCGTTGATACCATGGACTTTTTCCCTACAAACACACATGAGCACTCATCTACCCGGATGGCGCCACAGCTTCAAGAGAACAAAGCGCCGATTGAGCCGGCGGCTGCTCCGTCTACACCAGAGAAGCACTGGCCTGCCAGCCCATGGAACGAAGACCACTCGGGTCGCTCGAGCAAGAATGAGGTGGCGCCCAAGCTCACGTCATGGCCAGAGGCATTTGGCAAACAGCCTTCAACGTCATCGCTACGACCAAGCACTACAAACCAAACCGTCTCAGCAAAAACGGAGCGGAGTTCGATGGTGAGCGCTCTCATGGCGACGTCTGCTTCGAGCAGCAACGCAGCGCCACGAACAAACTCTGACCAAGGCACTGGCACGAACCAGAACTGGTCCCTTTCTGATAAAGCTATCGCGCATGTTCCATCTACGTACCAGGAGGGTTACCAGGCCGGCTACGACCACATTGGCATTCCTGACAGTCCTGAGGTGCTGCAGGGCTACATCCAGGGTCTCTTGCATTTTCTCACGGATGAATCCAAGAAGCGTCAGGCCGAGTATCAGCGCCGTGCCAACTCTAGGGCTCCTTCACTCAGGGGACTAGTTGCGGGATCGCTGCCTCACGACTCTGGCATGGGCATGGGCGTCAATCGTAGCAGCTTGAGCGGAGGCCAGGAGAATATGCGGTTAACAAAGGGCAATGTGACGGATGATAGCCGCCGTGAGTTTGGGCAGGGGGCACAAGCAAACATGCAGGATATACCAAACCAGTACAAGATGGGCGGTGAAGCAGTAGCAGAGTCGCGCCAGCGTGTTAGTTCGGGTGCACAGTACTTCAACTCGCCTGTTCTATTTGCGCACAGGATGGCGTCTGGTCAGCGACAGATTGTGATACCACGGATTGAGGACGAGGCGAGCAAAGGGCATCAGGACAAAGGTATTGGGTTCCGTGGGGCTTCGCACTCCAAGGGTGGAGCATGTCAACAGTCGTTTGGCACTCCGATGCAGAATGGCAGTCACGGCACGCCATTGGCGACGCAACGCTTCTATACGGGGCCGAAGGAGGGCAGCTCGCACGAGCTTGGCGGATGCAATGGGCCGTCTGGCAGGTCTTGTGCTGACGTCGGCCTAACAGGACTGGACGGGGCCATGGACGATCTGGTCGAGATGATAAACGACAGGCACGTTGACGAGGGCCGTACGTGTGTGGTGGCGGAGAATCAGTCGAGCGAGGCGGGCAGTCGGATGGAGTACGAGGAGAGCAATGCATGGTGCTTCAAGTCATCGAGCAACAAGGGCAAGCAGAAGGCAGCGTCATCGCCGAGCAAGACGACGGACATGGAGCGCGAGACTGTGGCATCGTCACGCACAAACACGCCGGGGTCGCCCAAGAAGGCGGGAGAGCATTCGCCGGCCAAAGCGAAGCTGGAGCAGGTGACGAACAAGTTCCGGCGCAACAAGAAGGACGAGGGCCGCACCATGTCTCCTGAGGAGAGGACGCGGCGTTCGGAGAAATGGCGGCAGCGCTTCCAGCAACTCAAGCGCAGCGAGCTCGAGGAGATTGAGGCGCACCGGCGGAACTCGGGCACTTGATTGCCTAGTTTGTTTGTGGTGGAGTGGATATGATATGGACTTTGTTGGAGGCGGCACGCGGGCGTGGATGGAATTCCAGGACCAAGGTCATGGAGGCGGCACGACTCGTTCACAGACGGGCAGTTTTAGTTTGGGGGGGTTTTTTTCTCTTTTGTTTTTGGCGATATGAAACAGCGGATATGACATAATGATAATCAGTGGCAGAGGGCCAGGGGGGGTCGGGGTGGACTTGTATCTCTTTTTTTTGTCTCGGTATTGATTCGGAGGCAGGACGGCGTGAGTAGGCGAGAGGGCGAGGAGAGCAGGAGAGCAGGAGAAGGGGTATGGCGGTGAGGAGGAGGTTGGACGAGTATGTTGCATATGCGTGCAGGCGTTGTATGGCTAGATTGGCAGCATAGGTAGCGGGTGAGCAGCAGTAGCAGCAGCAGCAGCAGTAGCAGAAGAAGAATGAATACAAGGCGTATATTGTCAAGTCATGGCATGCCATGTCGTCGGTGGAAGGGGTCGGGAAGTGGGTGCGCACGGGCAATGGCTCAGGGTCGTGGTCGCGCGTACACGGGGCGGGGCTAGTGCCAAAAGCGGAGGGATCTAGAACGGATTCGCACGCGAGGCCCATGGATGGGGGACGCGGTGCATGGAAACGGCGGAAAACATGATGGGCACTGGCAAGGCACTGGCACGGCACTGGCACGGCACAGGCACGGCACTGGCACAGGCACAAAGAAGGGGGCGGGTGGCTGCGGGGTTAGGGGGAGGCAGCAGAGCAGCAACCGGCGGCGGTGGGTGTGGGCGTGGGTGTGGGCGTGGGCGTAGGGTAGAGCAGGCAGGGGAGGACGGGGGAGGTCAGGGTAGGGGTAGACGGCCAGCAGCGATGACGTTGCGGGAAGCCGTGGCGGCAGTGGTAGTGGTAGTGGCAGCGCGTCGCATTGCTGATAAATCGCGGCGTATATGGCCATGGGTAGGCTAACCCGGGACGTGTCGACTAACAGTCCAGTGTGGCATGACCGGAGAGGCGCAGCTCCTGCCTGCCTGCCTGCCTGCCTGCCTGCTTGCAAATGCAAATGCAACATGCGCACAGTAATCCACACGTGTGCGCAAGCGCCTGCCGGACTGTGCCGCGCCTCTTTGCCGATGACGATGGTGTTGTTCTTCTGTTTCCTGCTGCGAGGCTTCTTTGGTCGTGCTTAGCTTGGGCGTGGGCGTGGGCGTGGTAGTGGTAGTAGCAATAGCTCGCCGCGGCTGCACTGGCATTGCCTAGGCTATCCCCACCTGCCCTCCGCGCCATTCATTCGGCGGGTGGGCGAGAGGAGAGCGGGCGGTGTGGCGGAGCGGGCAGCGAAGGCGGGCAGAGGGAATGGGGGGGGGGGACGGAGGGGAGGGGAGGGGGGTGGGGTGAGAGAAGATGAGATGGAGCAGAGCAGCGCAGCGCAGTGCGGTGCGGTGCGGTGCAGGGAAGGGGAGAGAGCAGGGAAGGGAAGGGTAGTCTAGTCGTGCCGGATAGACCAAGCACGGCGGGCGGCGGCGGCTGTGCCAGACACCCACACGCACTGCCGTCCGCCCGCTCCAGCCACACGCACCGCGGCCCCCGGGACATTGACCTCGCCCGCCGTGCCATGGCCCACTGACCGTGCAACGCGCAATCGTCACCTCCCTACTTGCTACGCCCGCCGCGTCTTCGCCTCACTTCCCGCCCCACGAGCACCACCACCAGCAGCACCCGCAGCACCCGCTGCCCGCCCTCTCTGACCCCGTGCGACGACGGCTATGACGCAGCTCTTCAGCTCGTCCGCATCCAGCCATTCCACCATGACGGAGAAACGCACCTTCTCGGGCAAGGCCCTGTCCACCAACAAGTCGGTCAACGGAAAGGACGGCCAGGTCTCGCAACGCATCAAGAACTTCTTCCGCATCAACAGCAACAACGACGCCCACAAGCTTGCCGACGACGCCTCGTCCCACACCAAGAACGAAAAGTCGGGCTTCCGCCAGTCGCGCTTCATCCCGCACATCACCCGCAACCGCTCGCAGACGGTCGCCAGCGAAGGCAACCCATTGGACGACACGGTTTCGCCCACGGCCCACGCCAACCCCTACTTTGCCCACCAGGGCCCGCCCGCCCTGCGCCATCACAATGAGGGCAGCGTGCCCCCGTCTCCTCCAGACACGCCCGCCATGCCCAAGACGCAGGTCAACGGCACCGACACCACCGACGACCACGCCACGAATGCCGGCAAGGAGGAATTGGCAAGGAAACTGCGCAGGGTTGCTTCTGCGCCAAACGCCCAGGGCTTGTTCGCCTCGGGCAAGTCCAACGAGCGACCCCAGACGGCAGAGCTGGGCAAGCAGCCCGTTTTGCACCACCCCAATTCGTCGACGCTGAGCATGGTGGAGACGCATTCGCAGGACTCGACCCATCTCATGCCCATTGAGCCTGGCAAGCCCATACCCTCTGCCGGCCAGATTCGACAGTCTGTAGCTTTCAGGAGGACCTACAGCTCCAACTCGATCAAGGTCCGCAACGTCGAGGTCGGCCCGGCCAGCTTCGACAAGATCAAGCTGATTGGCAAGGGTGACGTCGGAAAGGTCTACTTGGTCCGGGAAAAGAAGTCTAGCAGGCTTTACGCCATGAAAGGTAGGAGATGCAGTTGCTGCTGCTATATCGCATATGCTAACAAGCTGCAGTGCTGAGCAAAAAGGAGATGATCAAGCGAAACAAGATCAAGCGTGCCTTGGCCGAGCAGGAAATCCTAGCCACCAGCAACCACCCCTTTATTGTTACTCTATACCACTCCTTCCAGTCGGAAGACCACCTCTACCTCTGCATGGAATACTGCAGTGGAGGCGAGTTCTTCCGCGCTCTGCAGACGCGACCAAACAAGTGTGTCGACGAGGATGCCGCGCGATTTTACGCTGCCGAGGTTACAGCAGCTCTGGAGTATCTGCATTTGATGGGCTTCATCTACCGAGACTTGAAGCCAGAGAGTATGTCATATTCTAGCCCCTTATGATATTGATGCTCATTCCCCCTCCCAGACATTCTCCTACATCAATCCGGCCACATCATGTTGTCAGACTTTGATTTGTCCAAACAATCCGACACGGGCGGTCGCCCAACCATGATCCTCAGCGGCCGAAGCGGTACTTCTTCCACGAACCTGCCAACCATCGATACCAAGTCATGCATAAACAACTTCCGAACCAACTCATTTGTCGGTACCGAAGAGTACATTGCGCCAGAAGTCATCAAGGGCTGCGGACATACCAGTGCGGTCGATTGGTGGACCCTGGGCATATTGATTTACGAAATGCTGTACGGAACCACGCCCTTCAAGGGCAAGAACCGTAATGCCACTTTTGCCAACATTCTCCGAGACGAGGTGCCGTTCCCAGAGGGCTCTGGGGCACCTCAAGTGTCAAAGTAAGTTTTGTTGCGCACACGGCGTACGGTTTCAGCTGCTGACAAACGGTAGTCTTTGCAAGTCAATCATACGTAAGCTGCTCATCAAGGACGAGACGCGCCGGCTTGGCTCACGCGCCGGTGCCTCTGATATCAAGAATGCGCCATTTTTCAAGACCACACAATGGGCGTTACTGCGCCACATGAAGCCACCGATTATTCCCCACCAGGGCCAGGGTATTGAAACACCAAACTTCCGAAATGTCAAGGAGTCGCAGAGTGTTGATATTGGCGGGTCGAAATCCAAGGGCGTTCCGCTAGACTCGAATCTCGCTACACCCATGGGCGAAGTGGCAGACCCATTCGAGGAGTTTAACAGTGTCACTCTTCACCATGATGGCGACGACCACCATCATGACAGCAGCGACATTGACCTCTCGCATACCTCGCATCGATAGGATGAAGCGTGATTCCCATACCACGGGGCGTCTTTCTTCACCCAGGCCATTCGTATACGATACTCTTCTCGACTCTACTCATTTGCTTTCACCGCATCATAGACAAATGAGTCTCTCTCATGTCAGCGGCGTTCCACGGGCATCAACTTTGTTTCTTTCACATGGGCATTTTTCTTTCATACTTTCAATTCAGCATCTTCAGAGCCACAAAATTTTTTTTGGCGTTGTTTGTAATTTGTTCTGGAGGCATGGACTGTAGAGGAGTATGCAGCACAAGGGCCGAGGCAAGCTCCAGTAGCAGCAGTCTGTAGGATGACGCTGATGAGAGGGTTTTGATTTTAGGGAGAAAAGGGGGTGGGGGAGCAAAACAATCATGAGGCATTATTTTTTGAACTCCTTTTTTTATGTTGGTTTTCCCTTGCGCCTGATTTGTGAAGTTTGAGACGTAGACTTAGCACTTACTCATGTCCATTTCAAATGCTGGGTGCCCTTGGATGAGCGTGCATTGACCACTCGGGGTTTGCGGGGAAGACGCGACAACCGACAACCCCCATTTGCAGGAACGCGCCGAGTTATTCATGGCGGTCTCTGTACCTTTTGCACTCGGCCCAATACAGGCAGTTTGAATGCGCATATATTCCAAAAACACCGAGCTATTGTCCATTTTCCCTGGTAACATTTCGTCTCCACACACGACGTCTCTGCCCGCCAAAAGCCCACGATAAACAGCCCCGCTCCATACCTGCACGCAGATACACGCATACCTACCAAGCGAGCACACATTGCGCACACAGCCAAAACCAACCAAAGACTTTGCTGTAGAAAAGAAAGAAGAGGAGGAAGAAGAGGAAGAAGAAGAAGAAGAAGAAGAAGAAGAATGGCCTCCTCGGAACCCCACGACACACACTTTTCTGCCTCCCAAGTAGCAGCAGCAGCAGACGACGACGACGAAAGCCTCACGCCGCTTGAACAAGAAGTCCTAGATGAATATGCACGATTACTCGAGAACCTGAATACAGTATGTCTCTTGCCTCCCTTTCCCCCCCCACCGCTCTAGCTTTTATCCATGTATCCACAAACACATACATATATAACATGCATATATACACGTTCCAGACAAGACAGGCAAGACAGACCATGTACATATGAAAAAAAAACGCGAAATTCTGACACGCGCTTTTTCCAAACAGATGTCCTCGCTGCTGCTCGCTCTCTCGGATAAACCCAGCGCCGCTATCCTCGACGGCCTGCGTGGCCTCGAGCGCAAAACGTCGCTTGTGTTTACGCTGCTCAAGGCGAGCGTGTATAGTATTGTGTTGAATCAGCAGATTGATACGGATCAGGATGGGGGTGTGGGAGGAGAGGCTGATGCGGATGATGGGGAGGGGTATTGAGAAGGAATTGGGGGATACACGTAGGAAAAAGGGAAGAGAAGGAATTGGAGTGGGAGTGGGAGTGGGACTTGTGTAGAGAGATATGATACCCCAGAGTAAGTCACCAATGCTCAATGGCAATGACACATGAATATTTACGTGTCCATGAAATTAAGACACCAAAAAAGACTTGGAATAAATGCTGCAAGGATGCATGGTATGATGCATAGTTGACCAACACGTATGACACGCTTCTCGCCGCCCACGCTACATGCTACATGCTACATGCATATGATACATTTCCTTCGATTCATGACTCAACTCTATCATACAAGAAGAAGCCGTCTGTTTTTCTCGTCTTGATCTAGTGCACCGAGCCTCCATAGTAGACCTTGCGTACATCGACCAGCTTCTTGCCGCGCGCGCGGGCAATTTCATCAGGCAGCTTCTGGCTCGTGAGGGCTTCCCACGTAGCCTTGATGACGTTCATTTTGTTTCTTGAGCGCGGCGTCTTGGCAGAGAGGTCTTGCAGGCCGGCGGCACGGGCGAGCTCGAAGATGAGGTGTTGGACGCGGAGTCCGAAGCCTGGGTTGTTTTGTGGAGTGTTAGTGGGAATTGTTCATTCATACGTGTAATGTATGTATGTATGTATATATGTATGTATGCAAGTGTGAGTAGACGAGACTCTACAAAACTGGAAGTGGGGGTATTGCGGTATGCGGCTTACCTGGAGGTCGAGAGAAAAGCTGCACCTTTGTCGCGCCAACCTTCTTCTCCAAGTCGCCAAATGTTGTCCTGTTCTCGTATCGCGGAACAGGCCTCATATTCCGGATTGCACTCATGACGCTTTGTTTTCGGCCTTCGTCGGGTTCGACAGACTTGCCCTCTCCAACGCCCAGGAGGCCGTTTTGGTTGCCCGCAATGGTTAGGTAGTATAGACTCCTAATCTTGCCCATGCGCGTTTGGTTGGTAACGCCGTGGACCACCAGTGTCTTGACTTTGATACCGCGCAACTTCTCCTTGTTCCAGCCCAGATATTGCAAAAGACGTTTCTGCCGGGGGTCTTCCTGCTCTTCCGTAGCAAGCCGGCGCGTCTGCCGTGCCATGCGGTTCTCTAACCTGGGTAGATCCGGTGCAATGACCGAGTAACGCTCGTCGCCCAAGGCCTGGAGTGCCGCAGGATTGTTCGAGGTATATGTCGCGCGCGGATCGAGCGTGGCCTGGGTAATTGCTGCCTGCATGGCACCCGGTAGCCCTTCATCATCATCTGGTATACCGTCTGGAAACATCTTTGCCAGATTCTCTGATGCGATGCGGGATATATTCTCATCGCGCTCCACCTCGTTGGCAACTCGAAAAGTTTTGGGCCCTTCAATGTTGTCGCTCGTCAGTTTCTCCGGCCGGTCCGTGACCGGATCGACTTCTGCAAGGTCGTCCTCGTAGTTTAGGCGCCAAAAGTCTGTCCGTCGCTGACCTTGGGTAAGAACATCTCGGGCATCGATTGTAGATTCGGCGGCTTGGATGGCGGCGATTTGCGAGGGCGTATATTTTTTCTCGAGGAGCGCCGTCTCCGAGGTATCGTACTTGGGGTATTCTGCCTCGGCGGCTTGGTTGAGAAGCTTGAGTTCGTCTGCCTTTATCGAGGGGTAGTGCGGTCTCTTCTTGCGGGCCTGTCGAGGTGCGGAGGCGTGGAATGTGCGTTGCGGAGGCGGTTTAGGAAGTGTTGTTGAGACTGCCTTTGTGAAAAGACATCTTGCGGGGCGGCAGACGCTCATTGTCGGCCTTGGACCCCAATGCGAGGGCCAATTGAGCGTGGGGGGACGGGAATAGCAGGTGGCCTGCGCGCTTGGTGGTGCTCGAAAGTGAGTTTCGGAAAGTTCACAGGTGACTAAGCGGGATGCAGTAAATGTTGCAGCCAATCAGCTCTCAGCGCACCTCAGTGACTAACGTAACTTTTCTCGACTGCGAGATTCAATGCATGTACTCCCGAATTCTCACTCGACCACTTCGGACTCTGCTGGCGAGGAGCCGATATTCTCAGATTGCCAAATACAGCATGGCTTCCTCCGCAGACAATGTTGGCCCTATTGAGAGCAATGGCGCAAAAAGACATGCCGAGACGCCTCTGCGCAGCGAGGAAGGCTCACGAGGAAACTACAGATTCAGGAATAAGCGAATGAAGAACGGCCATGCCGAGCAGAGCAAGATACTAAAGACTAACGGCACCAACGAAGAGGTCTTGCTGGAGGATGTCACAGCGCTCATCAAAAACTTCAAGCTAGAAAGAGATGGGAAGGAGACGTCAACCCGGCTCCCTGAAAAGTTCAAAGAGATCACAGTTGAGATCAAGGAAATATCGTCCACCGGAGATGGCCTTGGATTTCAGCAAGGCTCAGACTCGGACCAAGTCTACGTTGTGCCTTTTAGTGCACCAGGCGACGTCGTGACCGCGCGTCCTCACAAGCACTTTGAAAAGGAAAAGTACTCCATGGCCGATTTTGTCGATGTTGTCACGCCGTCGCCTCACCGCGACTCGTCTTTGGTCAAGTGCCCATACTTCTCCAGCTGCTCGGGCTGCCAGTTCCAGATGCTGCCATACGACTTCCAATTACAGCACAAGAAGTCTATTGTCCAGAAGGCCTACAAACACTTTTCCAACCTGCCGCCTGAGCTCATACCCACTATTGGCGACACCATTGGCTCACCTTTGCAATACGGATACCGCACAAAACTTACTCCGCACTTTGACGGCCCACCAGATGCTCGGCGAAGCGATGGCCGAAACGGTATCAAACGCACGTTCAAAGAAGTACCACCCATCGGCTTCATGAAGAAAGGAACCAGAAACACCATTGATATAGAAGACTGTCCCATCGGCACCGACGCCGTTCGTGCAGGCAACAAGCGTGAACGCAGACGCGTCGTCGATACCATCGACAAGTACCACAAAGGCGCGACGCTCCTCCTCCGAGAAAGCACGACCCGGATACCCAAATCAGAATACGACGTGACCAAAGAAGAAGACCAAGACGCCGTCATCGAAGACCGAGGCGACCACATCCACCGCAAGATCTGCGTGACAGACCCCAATGCAAAGTCGACCGAATACGTCGACGACTTCCAGTTCGTCAACCCCGCGGGGTCCTTCTTCCAAAACAACAACAGCATTCTCCCCGTCTTCACCCAGTACATCCGCGAGCACATTCTCCCCTCGACCCCCGGCCACAAAATCACGCACCTCATCGACGCCTACTCCGGCTCCGGACTCTTCACTATTACTCTCTCTAGCCTATTCAAGACTTCGCTGGGAATCGACATTTCCTCGTCAAGCATAGAGTCTGCAACCACGAATGCGCGTCTGAACAATCTCCCCGAAAGCTCGGCGCGATTTATTGCTGCTGATGCTGCGCGCCTCTTTGCGTCTATCAAGTCCCCCGCCGACGAAACAGTCGTCATGATTGATCCGCCGCGCAAAGGCTGCGATGAGTCTTTTCTGCGCCAGCTGGTGCAGTATGGTCCTGCCAGAGTCGTTTACGTGAGCTGCAATGTGCATACGCAAGCTAGGGATGTTGGCGTCTTGGTCGGTGGCATGACGGGCGTAGATGGCGGATTTGGAAAGGGCCAGGGTTGCTACGAGATTGAGAGTCTGAGGGGCTTTGACTTTTTCCCTCAGACGGGGCATGTGGAGGGTGTTGCTGTGCTGGCGAGGAAGACAGCAACGGGTGAAAAGGCTGATGGGTCACAGAACGGTGAGGTGATGATGGACTAGTTGAGAAAAGTGAAACCTTGCATGACCAAAGGGTCAGTATACCCAGCTTGTCTACCTGTGTATTCAACTGAATCTGGGGTTTGACGACAATTTAGCTTGGCACGGTCATCACTTATCACGGTCAGAACAGTGCTCGTAATCTTGTCATTCTCGATAGCTTTGCAGTTATATCGTGCTCGCTAACTAAGGTATCGCAACATCTACAAGTGCTTCCCATTTGCATGTTCAGCCTCTTAAGTGCTTCCTGGCCCGCCGAGCAGGGCGAACCTTCGAACAATGCTGGGGCCGATTTCATCGTATTCTGCCTTCGTGTGGCAGTAGCTCTTGAATTCGGGTGTCTGACCGAGCAAACTGCCTCCGAACCAAGGACCATGTCTTTGTCTCTTGTGGGTAATGACCTGTACATCCAAACCACCACTCTTTGCGCCTCCACTTCGCGCCTCTGAAGCCTTGATTCTGGCATCCACCATATGTCTAATGTCGCGCTGCAGGCGGCGGCCAAAGTCTTTGTAGAGCGTCGAACCGCCAGACAGCACAATGTTCTTGTACAACCCTCTGCGTACATCAATGGGGGAGGACTGGATGACGGTATCGACAATCGTGGGTAGCGGGGTCAGGAAATCGGACGAGTAGATCTCGGGGTTGAAAAAGATTTCTGGTGCGAGGAAGCGCTCGTAGCCGACATCGACGGTCGTGGTCTTGCCGTTGGGGTAGTTGACGGTGTACTTCTTGAATCGGTCGTCTGATTCGCGGTCGAAGCGAGCAAACTCCTTTACGATATCGGGACAGACATAACAAAATTCCTCCTTGATGCGCTCAGCAGTCTGGAGGGACGAGTCGGGCTCGCCGCGTTCTCGGAGGAGCGATTGAACAAAGTTGGTGATGTCGCGACCGGCAATGGGGACGCTCTTGATGGAGGAGCCAATGACGTAGCCCTCAGCAACTGGGATGACGTGCGTAACACCAGCACCAGAGTCAATGACAGTGCCAGTGAGGGATCTATCCTGCACCTTGGAGCTTGTCCATGACGCGGCCAGTGCAAGCACAGCTTGCACGGCAATGTAGAGACCGGCGACGTTGAACGACTCGAACATGATCTCGGCGGTGGCTTCACGGTTCTCCGGGGGGTTCAGTGGCTGTGGAAAATCAGCATTTGTGTTCCTTCAATTGGGCATGACTGCGTACTGGTTCCGTGAGCAGAAAGTGGTGGTCCTCGGGCTCCACTCGTAGGTACTTGAATATCGAATTGGACCAGAAACGCTCCATGAGATCCTGCAGACCGTCAATATTTGGGCAGCTCCTTCTTCACCTATTGCCGTACCCAGTTGTCTATCTGGCCATGTCTGATGGGGTAATTGATGCCATAGCCCGCACCTCCTGCTGCGGCCAGAGCTTCATCACCAATGAAGAAGTCCAGATCTTCTGTGCCACGCTTTCCAGACAGATGTCCGCCAGGCCCAGCCCCGCCAGTCAGGAACGAAGGTTTGTTTGCGACGGCTGGGCGTCCAGAGCCTGAGCCGCCCGTACCGCCGGTTGGGCCCTTGGTAGCTATCGCGGTAGGGAAGACGAAGGACGGGGAGTCGTTGCCGGCGAAACCTGGGATCGGATGTTATTAAGAGCTGAAGGGCCTGAGATCAATGTCTAGCATACCGAGCTTCGAGTATCCCGTACCGCTGCAGGCCAACGTCAGTACTCAATGGGCATAGAGGTGCCAACAGGCAGCTGGGAGCTTACTTGTCCATGACAACGGCGGGGGTTTGCGACGCCATGTTGACTGCTGCTGCTTGCTGCAAAAACAAATATGCGAAGCAGCTCAGGTGATCGCGGGTAACGAGGAAAAGCGAAGATCAGGTGTGGAGGTGGCTTCGTCAGAGTGGTGATGGCGGAGGTCGGTGTCGGTGCATGTGGGCTGTCGTCGAATCAGGCGTCGCCCCGCTCCGCCCTTGGCAGCGGAAATCGAATGAGATGGCGGGGGGACGCTAATCGTTGATTGTTGGCATTGCCAGCCCAAACACACTCGCTCCTTCCCTTTCACCTGTCGTGCCTGCCGCATCTGGGTGAAAACGTGTCTCACATAGTAATGTCTATGCCAAGCACATGGCCTGCGTCCGCCCACGGGAAGGAGACATCGCCAGCACCACTCTCACAATACTGCTAACTTCTCCCTTACTGATCTGGATCCCTGCAGCGCTCACCCAGCATCTCTCCCACTCTCATTTCTCACCAAGCCACAGCACCAGTCTCCTCTACACCGGCTCCATCCCCTCATTGATTTCTTATTCTTCCTGTTTTCCTCTCTCCCTCAGTCACCCTGCGCCGCTCCCATCCGTATCCATTTCACCACGATCCTAAAGCCGTTTCCTCTCCAATGTCCGCCTGAAGACTGTCCTTACTGACGGCTCGCGATACTCTGAAGCCTCTGCACCCACTTACCTCAGACACGTGCCGACATTGAACGCTGTTTGCACAGTTCCACTTCCGACCTCGGCCAAGCCTCACCGGAGACAATCTAGCAATACACTGGATACATTCGCCCCTCATCTTCGACACCTACGCCGGCGTTTTTCAATACACAAAGGCATGTCGGTTCCTATTTCTCAGTATGCGTCCGTGGATGGAGTGTACCAAGTCGATGTGCCCACGCGCAAGGCCACGCGTAGTCCGCCCAACGATGACATATGTTGCATTTTTGTCCATGCTGGGGCAGGGTACCATAGTCACCAGAATGAAAGAATACACCTTGAAGCGTGCAACGAGTATGTACTCACCAGCAATTTTGCGTGTGGTATTGTGGATAATTGCTGATATTCTTTAGTGCCGCACAAGTTGCCATGTTCATGCTCAAAAACGGAGGCTCTGCACTTGACGCCGTAGAGATTGCTATCAAGACCCTCGAAGACCGGGAGATTACCAATGCTGGTTATGGAAGCAACCTTGCCATGGATGGTGTTGTGGAATGTGATGCCTCAATCATAGATCATTATGGGCGCAGTGGAGCTGTTGGAGCTGTGGCTCGTAAGTTGCTCGTGGCACAGGTACAACGCCCTGTACTGACAATTCTTGGTAGAAGTCAAGAATCCCATATCCCTGGCACGCATGGTTCACAGCCACACAATGGACCCGCTTACGCTGCGCCGAGTCCCCCCAAATCTTCTGGTTTCTCAAGGTGCTACGGACTTTGCCATCGATATGGGCATGCCAATTCTGCCCCATGATGCGCTCATCTCACCAGCAGCCAAAGAGCGTTGGATGCGGTGGCGCTCCGACCTGAAATCCGCCGAGTATAAATCTCGAAAGAGCGGAGCGCATCCGTCCTGCTGGAAAATAAAAGACAATGCAGAACTGGGCGAGCAGCTATCGCGGGAACGGATACGCGAACAGCATACGCAAAATCTACTGGCAGCCTGTGTATCATCACAGTCTCAGTCACCTCCGCCCTCTGATGATATGATATATGATCAAGATGAGAGCAGCCGATCTGGTCCCTCACTACCCCTCTCAGAGCAGTCTTCAAACTCTTGGGCCAGCGATGATCAGGCAGCCACCTCAGAAGCATCTGCACAGTCATCGTTGGCTGCCAACCCCTCTCGCAATGCTTTTATCAACAGCACACAAACGGTGCCTACCCTGGACCAACTCGGAGATAATAACAGACGTCCCAGTGTAATCAACGACAGAATTATGGAGAGCGTTCCGCACGGAGCAATGCACTCGGCCTCTCCACGCAAGACTTGGGCTGATGGTTCCGGCGAGGACTCTGGATCTACCTCCAGCGCACAGACAGAAAAGGCCCACTCTCCAAGAGAATCTCGTGAAGAAGCAGCGAAACATAGTCTGCTAGAGTCTATAGATAATCAGAATTCGGATACAAAACCACGGTCGATGCCTCTTGACTCAACACCGCAACAAACCGAAGAAGATAATATTACCGATACTGTTGGAGCTATTGCAATAGACAGCTGGGGTAACATAGCTTGCGGTGCTTCTTCTGGAGGCATTGGTATGAAGTACCGGGGGCGAGTTGGCCCTGCCGCTCTTGTCGGAGTGGGCGCTGCAGTCATTCCTGTTGATCCAAAAGACCCCGATCAGACAAGCGTAGCGACAGTTACCAGTGGAACTGGTGAGCACATGGCGACAACGATGGCTGCCACCGTATGTGCCGAGCGACTTTTTCAGAGCGTGAAAAAGGGTCGTGGTGGAGAGTTTGTTGAGGTTACGGAAGACGAAGCTTTAAAAGCCATGATTGAAAATGAGTTCATGGGTGAGTAGCCTCTTAGGTCACTACTCAAAACTTACTAACCTACCTCAGGTCATCCGAGTGTCAAACACAGTAACTCTGCTGGCGCTATCGGTATCTTAGGTGTGAAGAAGATGCGTGCCGGCGTATTGCTGTATTATGGACATAATACCGACTCCTTTGCCATGGCTTCCATGTCTTCAGAGGACGAACGGCCCGCCTGTTCCATGTCACGCAACAACGGCAGCGGTCAGATCGCCCAGGGTGGTCGTATGATGTCCGCAAGACGCAACAAGAAGCCAAAGTCATCATCCCGCCGATGATCATGATTATCCTGCGGGATATACCCTATCTCATATATCCTTTCAGCCACTCTGCTTCATGCGTTTGACGGTTCGACAATCCATATCCGATTAAGCTTATAGCCTTCCTTTTCTGTACAAGTATGAATGCTGCAGTTATCTCACGGCAGTCCTATACCCATGCATGGAGGGAGTCTCTTTTCTTGTTTCTTCTAGACGGCGAAGATCTCAAAACTACATCTTTAACCTATGGAATGCAGTCACCGTTTCGGGGACTCGGCGACGCTGTTGAATCTGACCCGAACCTCAAGGAAGTACCGAAATAATAAAATTGTCACCATGATCTGGACCCTGCTCACCTGCCGTCATATCCCTTTACACTTGTATCTCCACTCCCTTCCAACTGCCCACTAGCAACTCCCAGGCTCTGCTTGAATGCACCGGTAATTCCAATCTGATCCGTCAAGATACTTATCATATCAAAACCTCTTTCGGCGTAGCGTCTTGCATCTTCTCCCGAATTGCAGTACATGGCGACTTTCTTGCCTTCAGCATGGGCTGCCTGTTTGATCTTTTCAATTGCATCTTCAAGTTCGGGTGCCATCTTTGCAGTCAGAATTGGGTGTCCAATATTGTTTCCCAGATCAAAAGGACCAATGAGCAAGCAATCTACACCAGGCAGTGCAGCAATTTCGCGGACGTGTTCCAGAGCTGGCGCGGTTTCTATCTGGACAATCGTCAAGAGAGTGCTGTTGTAGTGATGTATTAGTCTCATTTCCTCAAGACAATGTCTTTTGCATTCTGTGGTTTACTGACGAATTGGCATGTTGCAGGTAATACGTCATGGACTCGTTATTGAAGCATTGGGTGGGCAGCGGAGAGCCAAAGCCACGGGATCCTTGAGGCGGGAATTTTGCCGAAGAAACGAGTTTTTTGGCATCTTCAACCGAGTAGATGAGCGGGACGACGACGCCGTGGGCGCCGCAATCCAGAGCTCCTAGATGGTGTGAGATTTCCTGTTCAAGCCTCACAATCGCACTTGGCCGTGTTTGTTCAGGGAGTTGACGTACGCTTCACCATCCACGGTTCGTTCGCGGCTATTCGCACAATGGGACTCACGCCCGCAAGTGCAATGGCAGTGACGGCTTCGTGCATCTGGCTGTCGTTGATGTTGCCGTGCTCTGTGTCAACGCAGATCCAGTCCACGCCGGAGCGAGCAATGGCTCGCGCAAGGTTGGTCCCAGGTAGCATCTGCGGTGTATCAGCCGTGTCACAATACCCAATGCATGCATCTCCAGCGGTACCAACCTGCCATCCTCCGAACGACGGACCGCCCTTCTGGAACGCCTTGTATATGCGGCTTGCTTCCTGAAGCGTGTTCATGTTTCTTGCTGAAAACGGCACTCTGCTAGTATACCGATTGTGCGTCTCGGAGAAGAAAAACGCGTTCGGGGAATGCTTTTTGAGCGCCCGTGATACGGTGGTGTGGCGTAGAGAACGTAGCATCATCGTGCTGCTTTTGTATGTTCGGGAGGGGTAGTACCGTGTCGGAGGGCTTTACCCCACAGTCCGCCCCGCTAATCCTACCGCTGTGCGGCAAACGTCATGCGTAAGCTGCGAAGGGTGCGGGTGGAAACCTTGCTGGATGGAAATCTGTGGACAGCGGAAGGTAAAATGTTGGGTTTGATGTATGAACAGGCGGAATGCAGACTGAGGCAATCGTATCCACTGTTGTCTTATTTGTATCGACACACTGTTGGGCAATGAATGACAGGCGTATCTGCAAGTCATAGATTATACGACTTGGATTTTATCAGTCAAAGTCAGTTTCCGATGTTTTGTTAGCATCTTTTGGTTGTTATTGGAAGAAACTGAAGATCTTCTTAGATGTTAAACGCATCATGTAAGTGACCACACTGCTTAGCAAATGGAAGAAAAATGAATGGTATGATGGAATGAAGTTTGAAATATACTCTTATATTCCTAGCTATGTAGATGTTCTCAGCCGACTAGTACTGGCGATAAGAGATTGCTGAAGACTGGCAATTACGAGACGTGCCAGCCCCGAGGAAGTGCAATGCGGCGCCTACCCACCAGCTGAGCTGTGGGATTGGCAGTCTCAAGCGCCTAGGTAACAGCGATTACATTAAGCGACAGCCTTGATCAAGAATTGGGCGTTGACTTCCTTGGAAGGCTTGTAGCAGATGAGACCTGATCCAGACTCTTTGGCGTTCCCGGCAACGTTGAGCTGCTTATCGCCGCTCACATGGTTGATGCTGCAGAGCCATATCAGCATGTGTTGGAGTATTTGGGCGGCTATGCTACTTACTAGAAGGCTCCGTTGCCGGTATGGGCAAGCTTCCAGCGGACAGAAGCGTCCATGGGCCCGCGAAGCTGAGTCGTGACTGGTTTACCGTCGCCTACCATGTTCACGTCAGCTTGCATTATCCTTACTCTGGTTTATTATTTCAAGTGCTTGTTACCGTTGCAAGTCAAGTAGAGGCCCGAGTTGACAGCAATGATGAGATACTCGCGGTCGCCCTTCTCAGTCCTGGCATCGAGGTCTCCAGCGTCGGCAATCATAAACTGGTGGTTCTCGGCAGTGGGGGATCGCTTGCTTTGAGGCGTTAACAAATGAGTGGTGAAGAACCAGGCACACTGGGCCTAATGTGGTGAGAGGGGTTCTGTACTAAAGCTTGATTGCGATTCCCTCCTTCTTGTTGTTGCCCCAGACGTCGAGGCTCATGTCATTCGCATGGTAGGGAACGATTCCGTAGATTCCGGGGCCGGTGTAGTCAGACATCTTGAATGCTGTTGCTGCAGAGATGGGTGGTTGTGTAAAGAAGTGGAAGTGATGGAGTCTTGTGAATGATGAGCAAGCTTGAGTGCAGTGTTTGATCTTGAGAAGGCAGATTCAAAGGGTTCATATATATTTCCGAGGAATTGCGTTAGCTAGTTCATCTGCATGATCAAGTTTCCAGTTGTTAGGTATGCCTTTTTCTGGTCTTTTCTGTATTCGCGCTTGAATGCCCCAGCGGGCTGTCTCTTGGAGCCATTGCACACACGAATGTAACTTGGGTATACAGTGTATACGTATGCAAAGTACGCATGCATCTAAGGCGATTCAATTGATCAGCACTTTTGAAGCTGCATGGGGCAAATGGGGATATCTCATCCTGTTTTACAATTGCCCCCGTGGTGGACTTGGCAGGCCATTTCAAACATTACTTGGGCTTGCATTCATCTAAGACATGTCTCATCAGACAATGTCAATAATCTATATGTTCTTCCAAGATGTAAATTTGATTCCTATTGTTTTACTGTCAATGACTCGAGGAAGCCATGCAGTAATGCTTGGTATCATCATGCGGGGTCGGGCCGAACCTTCTTCTGTTTGCTTTTCCCGTCACCGATCAGCCGTGTATACATCCATGTAACTTGCTCATCCCAGACCACAATCTCCTTTGCCTGGATACTGTGAACTCAATCACAAGGTACCCCGGAAACTGGGCATATAGTATCATGTTATCGATGTGAGGAAAATGGTGCTGCATGAAGTAGTCTCTTAAATCTTGGATGGACTGTACGTTCCCAAGTAAATGAAGCCTTGCGGCTGACTTCGGGAGTTGACAGGCTACGTACTAACTCCACTGTTTGCCACTACTAATGTAGCTTACTGCAGCTAGTGCAGAAGCCACACTCAGGGCTTCCGTATAGCCAGTCAATTCATGTACATTTATATTGCTATTCCAAACCAGGAGACCGGTCATAGACCAAGAAACATGTAAAGGCGGTCACTTAGGTAAGTGGATGCGAATCTATTAGACTAGTGTATTACTTGCGCATGTTATACCTTCTCTGTCTGATATAGCAGCACAGTCAGTAGCATTTGGAGAGTGTATTGCCCATCGATATATATGGGTTTCTCTCGATATTCTAGAATTGACAGTCACATATGGTTCAGTTGCGGCAAAGAACAGCCAGCATTGAACCAAATAGTGGTAGAAATGAGGAACTTGCTTCTTTCAATTACTTCCGCAAGTAAGCCACACTCTCCTCAACATGCATGGGTATTACAGCGTGGCGCAGGCGGAGATAATGTCGTGTAACAGCAGTAGTTCTCTCACCACAGAATATACGTCAATATAACATCATCCGGGTGTGGTGCCGACTGGTATGTCACGCATTACCGGTGACACGACAGCTCTGCAAACGCCGGCTCTTGCTTTTTTTCTCCTGCATATCCAACCCGAGTCTTGATGTAGGTGGATCTGGAGTATATGCACGCTAGCAGACCTAGCGCCGGACAGACCGTCTTCGGGAGGGCGGGGAAGTATCTAAGCCTGCTGCCCTACACTGTGTCCCTTTTGCTGTTTCTAAACGGCTTCCGTCGCTTTTCCATCTGACTGGGACTGCATTGGAATTTCTATGTATTCTAGCCCATCCCGCCTGACTACATGCTTTTTTTTTTACATTCCCTCTCTTCGCCCTTCAGGTATTGGATTCTGTGCTGACTTTGTATTTTTGCAACACTAACGTTTCGAATAACAACTACGTGGGGAAAAAAAAGCAAAACACTTCAATGCCATATCCTGTTTCTTGCCTGTTTTTGTTGAAGCCACGTTGAAATTGTGCATTGTATGAGCTGACACAATAAAACCTATAATTCTCCACGGGGTCTAAAAACAATAACATCATATTCTGGCTGCAAAATCTACACATCACACTTCAAAATCATATCCAGAAACCGTGGTATATCACCAGTGAAGTTCCTCTGTCTGTGGGAATACATCAGACAGGTTGTGATTAGGTAAAAACCAGAACGTGTGTGTGTGTGTGTGCGAAACCTCAAAGCTAAACGTCAGCAAAACGCCACGCCACCACAAAAGTCACCAAGTACATACACCCTAGATTCACAGACCGGTTAGCCATCTCACCGCCTCGCTTACGCAACTCTTTGTGCGGGCAAGAAGCCGTATGTAGTTGGTGACGTTATTGCCCAGCCATCAAAAAAACAACCACTAAGTAAGTACGGATGCAATCGGATCATGCGTTTTCTCATCCGGAGACCCGATTGTATCCGAGCAGTGGTAAACAGGGGAATGGGGGCTCGTGAGCCAGAGACAAGGGCTTATGTATTTCGGTATAATGGCTAGTTACTAGCGTGCGTGATGAGAGGAGGAGGAGGAGGTGCTTCGGACTAACTAGAAGGAGTTGTAATATGAGTGGAATGTCATCAAACAAGCAAGCAAGTAATGTTTCCCCGGTAATCATATACAAATCACCACATATATTCCCCTCCTCTTCCCCCTTTTGTACCGCTGCACTTGTGCTTATTCATCCCACTCACTCACTCACTCACTCACTCACTCATTCGCCATGGCCCTCGCATGTATAGGTATCTGCCATGTAAAATCTACATCCACCTGTCACGTGTATACTTGCATTACCACACCAAGCCGCATTGCACTGATATGTACATCCACCCACCCACCCACCTATAAACAACTAGCAATAATATCCACGAAACCATCTTAACTAAACCCATCACTCCCCCATAATATCCAAGTCTCAGAAACGCCCTCTGATTCCGTATTCCGAATTTCAATTACCCCGTTGTACGCAAACTCCATATCCGTTGCTTCTAGAAAAAAAAGAAAACCTCACGTGCACTTCACACTTGTCATGTTGGAGCATCTGATTTGCATACCTGCTTACCGCTTACCCTTGCTTTGTACGAACATGACGTTGGACCTCAGGGGAGGGGCGGTTTTTACGTACTCCTTTCTTTCTTAAATGTCTTATTAATATCACGTACACACACACAGATCCTGGCATGGCTTTGGGGGCCGGTCATGGTTTACGTGGTGGGAAGGGGGGGATCGATAGGACATGTTTAGGGGAACATGTTTGAGGAACTGGAACTTGGGTAAGTTGTGGTCTTTTGGCAGGGTCCAATGTGTAGCACTTTAGCATGTTTGGACAGTGGTGCGTAGCATGCATTTGATTGCTATATCCCATGTACTCAAACGATTGGTGCTGGACACGGCATTGCGGGTAATATGTAGATGAAGTCTCACACAAACTCCGCTTTGCACACTGGGTAGCTAGTTTGGCATTGGATACATGATTGGTTTCCCGGGTGAGTACCCAACCTGACATTTGCATTGCCGCATCCAACTACCGGCAGTGGAGCGCTTTTGGACCGCCATGTTGGGTGCTGCATCTCGCAGCGTGAAACGCACTGCGCCTCACCGGATTGCAGCCGAAGTCATGGTTCGGTAATAAGTAATCGAGATTGGCCAGCAGAAGCGGAAAGAGGAAGAATCGACACAGGATTCCGGTAATGTGGTCTTTGGAGAGAGGGAGTGCCACCCTAGGCATACATGTAGCCGAGAAGAGCCAGAGTTTGGAGTAGACCTAGCTCGAAAAGGCATGTCCAGAGGCCTGATATGTAGTAAGAGCGGAATACAGCGGGAGGCACAGTAAGCCACATGGCGACAAGAAAATGGCCGTTAGTGCTGACTTGTACTACGTAGAGGTCGGTATCCGAAGAGAGGCCCCCCATCCGGCCTGGGCACACGCGACAAGTGTAAGTATACTTGATGATGATGCCACCATGGACGCTTGGCTGTTGATGGTGGCGGTGCTGCTTTAAGTCTGTTCAGCTTCGTCCATGAGCTTCATTACGTCTTCCTCTTTGAAGCGATGCATCAGCTTGAGAGATGACGCTGTGGTTTCTGAGGCACCGGCCTCGTCGATGTGGATCTAATGCAACATTCAGGTACTCTGCAAGGCACACATATATATATCGGCTGCTCGAGGTAGTCAAGGTCGGCTACTTACCACTGGGGTATCGAACTCATACAGCTTCTTCCACTTGTCTTGGCCGGGGTCCATGACGTTGATTTCGTGGAAATCGAGCGGCCGCTTTGCCTTGACGTTGTGCACCACTGCTTTGGCCGTGTCGCAGAGCCCGCATGGCGTTCGCGTGAACAAGGTGATGCGGCAGGCGAGTAGGCGAGGCGTGGCGCGCAACATGGCGGGCGGTGGGCTGCGGAGACGAACGAACCAAGCGAGAACCGAGAAAGCAATCCAGCAACAATGCGCCCTTGTCGGAACACTTACACACTTACACACACACACAGCGATATGAAGAGCCCAAGTCCCAAGGCGTTGGTCGCGCTCTGGTGAATACGAAGAACGGCGGCAGCCAAAAAAGCAAGCTGAGCGCTTGGACCCCTTGCCTATGACATGATGGCTACCCGCCGTCGCAATGTTCCAGAATATTCCGACCTGGCTAAAGGAACATCTGCGCAAACAACCAGCAACGACCGTTCAAGAAGCGCAGTTCTCGAATCGCGACTCAATCGTGCGCACATTAATAATTTAATACCAAATCTACGGGAATATGGCCAAAAAGTGCGTCCACAAGGGCTGCGGCAAGACGTACGAGGACGACCAGGAAGAGTGCATCTACCACCCGGGCCCGCCAGTCTTCCACGAGGGGCAGAAAGGTAAGGAGGTCAGCGAAAAACAGCATGAGGATCCATTTGGAATTGAAGCAAAAAAATAAATGCTAAGTGCAGTGATGCAGGCTGGAAATGCTGTAAACCCCGCGTCCTGACATTTGACGAGTTCCTCGCAATCGAGCCGTGTACACAGGGCACGCATTCCGAGGTGGACGATACGCCTGCGCCCGAGCCCGTCGAGACGCCCGATGTGCCCAATGGCACAGAGGTCAACCTGGGGTCGCTGGACGAGTCGCTGCCGCCGCCCGCGCCCCGCGTCCCGACTGCACAAGCTGCCGCACCCAAGCCAGCGGGCTCGCCTGCGCCGCCGCCAGAATCCGAGGACGACGACGCGAGCATAGCGCTCAAGGAGGGCATGACGTGCAGGCGGAAGGGATGCGGCGCCCTGTACAAGGGAGGCGACAGGCAGGGCGAGAGCTGTGTATATCATGCGGGGGCGCCCATATTCCACGAGGGCAGCAAGGGCTGGAGTTGTTGTAAGAGGCGGGTGCTGGAGTTTGACCAGTTTATGAATATCGAGGGCTGCAAGACAAAAGACAGGCATCTGTTTGTCGGCAGTGGCAAGAAGAAGGAGGGCGAGGAGAAGCTGGAGACTGTTCGGTAAGTTGTTTGCTGTATCTGTGATTTCAGCGTGCTGACAATGGACCAGACACGACTTTTACCAAACAGCCACGTCGGTGGTCGCATCTCTTTACCTCAAGAAGATTGACAAGGCGACGGCAACGGTGGATTTCCAGTCTACGTGTGTGAAGCTCGATCTGCCCACAAGCGATAGCAAGCGGTACCAGACCGAGTTCCCCTTGTTCGCGGCCATCAAGCCCGAAGAGAGCAAGTTTCGGATTCTCGGCACCAAGCTCGAAATGACGCTTGTCAAGGCCGACGGGGCTAGCTGGCCCGTCTTGAGGAGCGACGACAAGCCGACAGGCGAGATGATACAGGTTGGCCGGGCTGGAAGGGCATAAGAAGTATCCAGTTGGGCACTGCGCGCAACGAGGGCACAATGGCTGCATGCATAGAATATAGCTACTGCAAAACGAAGTTACGATGTTTCTCTGATGTCCCCTCCATCTCACCTTCATACGCTCTCCCTATGCCATTGTCGTGGTAGTAATAGTGACCAAAGCATGCTTACTAATCATGACGTGTTTCGGCGTTTGCGCAATCCGAGTCGGACATGGTATCACGGGTGGTTAGTAATGTACATACTCTAACCCCACAGCGAAATTAACCGTATAAACACTGCAGCGCTGGAATTGATTGCTGAGCAGAAGAACAATCCAGCTGTAGTCACTTTGTTAATTTTGCCACCATTGCATTTTACATTCACCCACAGACGGCCATGACATCACGACTCATCACCATTGTCGCGGGCGTGGGCGGCGGCACTGGCGCCTCGATTGCGCGCAAGTTCTCTGCCAAATACCCCGTTGTGCTGCTGGCGCGCAAGCCCGAAAACTACGAGAGCATTGCGGCCGACATCAATGCGAGCGGCGGCAAGGCCATTGGCATCAGCGCCGACGTGTCTGACGCGGCGAGTCTGCAGCGGGCCGTCGAGGCCATCAAGCAGGAGTTCGGAGCCGATGTGGGCGCGGCCGCGGCCATTTTCAATGCGTCTGGGGGATTTATGCGCAAGCCGTTTCTCGACGTGTCGCCAGACGTGTTCCAGAGCAGTCTGAATGTCAGTGCCATGGGGGGCATTCTCTTCAGTCAGTCGGTGCTGCCGCTGCTGCTCAAGGGCGTGGAGCTCAAGTCGGAACACCCGCCGTCGCTCATCTTCACGGGCGCAACGGCGTCGGTCAAGAGCAGTGCGCAGATGTCGTCGTTCTCGACGGGCAAGTGGGCGCTGCGGGCGCTCAGCCAGAGCCTGGCACGCGAGTTTGGGCCTCAGGGAGTCCATGTTGCGCATGCGGTGATTGATGGAGTCATTGATACGCCGAGGACCAAGGAGTGGTTGAAGGACATGCCTGCCGAGGCCAAGTTGAGCGCTGATGGGGTACGTTTGTTTTCGTTTCTTTTGTTCTTGTTGGCTGCGTCCAAGGGATACAGGTGAGAAAGCAGCACACGTGCTAATGTGGTGCAGATTGCAAATGATTACTGGTGGTTGCACACGCAGCCCAAGACAAACTTTACGTGGGAGATTGATCTCCGACCGGCGGTTGAGAAGTGGTAAGATCGGTGTAGGACGGTAGGACGGGGCTGTGATTTGCTGGCAGTGAGAGAGGGGGGAAGGCAAAAAGGACGCCAAGTAGGTGTTGAAAAGGTTGTGGGTGGTGAGAATGTAGTCTTGTCCATGGTTGTCCTCTTTGGTGTTTTGTTGCATAGGTGCATGCCAAGCTTGATGTGACTTCAGAGGTGCAGGTGAAGTCGAGGTGGCATGGGCGGCCACGAGACAGCGCTGGCACATGTGAGTGGCCCGATGCGGGCATTGTCAACCCGCGCAGGGCTTCCTCTCTCGACACGAAGGACTGTTTTTCCATGCCTGTCAGATTATCGCGGGCCCGATTATGCGACTAAACGGCCATGGTGGACTGGGTTGACGGGCGGACATGGGGCCAAGGGCATGGTGTGTATACAAGCCGGCCATGGAGCGCCTGGCGCGGGATGGCCGTGTCGCGGCAAACACGTGAGCTTCACCGTATGTCGCATGCCATCCAGGGCGGCCATGGAGCGATAATAACGCAATTAACGCCTCTTGGCCCATGGCCGGGGCTGGCGCTGGGTTGCGCGGTTGGCGAGCGGAAGCACTTGTGGGTTCCCCCCATGGGCAGCAAGGCGCAGATTGGGCATGTTGCAGCAACGGGCGGCGCAGCATGTGCGTCTAGGCCGTCAGGCTGAGGTAGCACAGACATGCGCATGCACGACATGCTCGCTACACGGCGGCGAGAGGCTCCACGTCCGATTCGATCCAGCGCTGTCAGGCGGCGGTTGGGGGGGAGGAGGGGGAGCGATATGCGCAGTCGGCTGCATGGGGAAGAGATGGACGGGCCCACGTGTCAGCGGGCGGCGGGCATGGATGCGACAGCGCACGCCGTGGTTGTCGCGAGCATCTGGCAGCGGAGCATGGCGAGCGACGGGGGAAAAAGAGGATGCGCGGAGAGGGGGATGGCGATGGCGATGGCGATGGCGATGGGGGGAGGGGAGGGGGAGGGGGGAGGGGGGACAGGAGACGGCGGCCGTTGGCCCATCCATGACGCAGCAGCGGGCATGACCAGCATAACGTCGTCTTACGGCAGCGCGGCAGACTCCAAGCCGCGACGGATAGCTCTATCGGATCCAGGCCGCCATCCATCGCTTAAATACATAATCGTACGCAGGCGCAATGGCGAGCTGCAAGGACCAGCGCCAAGTTGCCCTCGTCCCGTCCAGAGGGGGCAGGTCGCAAGGTGAATAACCGTGAGCCTGAGCCCGCTCCACAGCGTCTGGATATCGTACCCTCGCCCCGACGGCCGGCCAGGAAGACGACGACGACGACAAGCAGCCCCCAACAGGCATCCTGCCCAGCACAGCCAGGCCAGCACAGGACAGAACACCTCCACAGCCCCCTTCCTCCTCTCGCCCTGTCGCGCTTCTGCCTCTGCCTCTGCCGCTCGATCGCATCTTTCCATACGTCCGTACGTCCACACATACTTACTTGGGCCTTTATCGGCAGCTGAGCCCGCCGCCGTCGCCGCCGCCGCCGCCGCCCCCCCCCCATCTTGCCGGCCCGCCCTCCACCATCGCCCGGCAACAGCGTAGCGAGCACGACGTCGACAACAACATCAACATCAACAACGTCAACGCCAGCGCCAACATCGACATCATCGGCCCCCGTCGACTGCCCAGCGCGTCTCCGTGCAGCCAGCGTCCCTCCCCCCGACCTCCCCCCCAAGGCCCTGTGCGCGTCCATCCTGCCCGTCGCCCATCGCAGCCTGGCCCCGACGACAATCGCCAAAATTCGCACGCCACCAGAGCTGGCTGCCGTCGCGCATTCTCCCATGCCTGGTGAGAATGCACCGCGGCTAACTGCAGTGCCCGTCTACGCACAACACCAACAACCACTCCACCCGCCGCCCTCTTCTCCACCCGTCCCCCAGCACCAGCACCAGCACCAGCACCAGCACCAGCAGCTCTCTCCCCTAACCCAGCTGTCGCCCTCCACCGTCAAGGCCTCCCCCCAGCAGACTCCAGGCCCCCTTGATGCAGGCAGCGGTAGTGCCGAACCCTCCGCGAAAAGAGGCATGCGCTCGCAAATTGCCTGTGCCAGATGCCGCCGAAGTAAGACCAAGTGCGAGAATGCCGGCCAGGGCACAACGTGCAAGGCTTGCGCAAACACCAAACGTGACTGCATCTGGGACCATGCCGCTGCCCCAACCGCTTCAGCGCCGCCCCGTCGCGACAGCACCGCCGATTTCGATGTAAGTCATGTGCGCCAGGCCCTCTCTGTTCCTTTTGCACCCCCCCATGCCGCTGCCCCTAGGCCTCCACCAGCCCGCAATCCGGCGCTAGTGCTGACGTCGCCAGGCCCCGCCCAAGAAGCGCCGCAAGCTGTTGGCCACCACGACGACGACAACCACGCCCGGCGGCCAGCGTCCCGTAGACGGGCTCGGCACCTACGAAGATGCCCTCCAGTCGCCCTTGCTCACTGCCCAGGTCTGGGAAGAGCTGGTAAATGCCCACTACTATGCTGCACCCAGATGGTCGCTCACCCTGCCCAGTTTGACATTTATGAGAAGCACTTCTCCATTGATTTTCCCTTCCTGCACAAGAGGACCTTTTTGAGCGCGGTGCAGCAGCTGCAGCCCTTGCCCAACCCCTCGGATGCCAAGCCGCAGCCGCAGCCGCAGCCTCACGCCCAAGCCCACCAGCCCTATCCGCCTCTGCTGCTTGCCTTTCTCACCCACACTGCCCGCTTCCATGAAAAACTCGTGCTGCAGACGGGCAATGATCCCATCAGGACGGCTGAATTCTATGCCCAGGCCACGCGCACCCAGATGGGCGCCGAGATCTTCGGAACCCCGACCCTGGAGAAGATCCAAACCCTCCTCATGCTGGGCTACTATGAATGGACCGCGCTGCAGGGTAGGGAGGGCTGGATCAAGATTGGCACCGCCATTCGCTGTGCCATTGTCCTGGGCTACCCCCACCTAGACGTGGATCAAAAGGGCCACCCGGCCCCATTGCGAGAAGGCGAGAGCCGCCTTTCGGAAAAAGACCAGTTTATCCTGCGCGAGACGCAGCGCCGCACCTTTTGGAGCTGCTGCCTCATGGACTCGTATCTCAGCTGGGGAGAAGACAGGCCCCCAATGCTGGGGCCCGAGCACTTCCAAAGAACCCAGCTCGTGTGTAGTGATGGCGCTTTCAACTACGGCCGCAAAGCACGGACAAGACTGCTGGGCGAGGACGATGCGGCCTATGCCAAGCGAAGAGACGAGTGGGATGCGCTTGCCCGGCAGCATCGCAGCGAGCAGAACGGCGCCGACCGGGCGTCTCAGTTGGACGGTGGAAAGTGGGAAATTGGCGAGCACGAGGCCGAACTGACGTGGTACATCAAAGTCGTCATTGTCTTTGGTGAAGTCGTTCGGTGGTCGTGCAACAGCGGGCGGCGGTATGTCATGCATGGCACATCGAGTCATTGAACCACGTGACTAACGAGCACTAGGCAAGAGGGTAAGAATGCGCCATGGCACTCGACGACAACCTTCAAGAAACTCGAAGACAAGCTCAAGCAATTGAAGCGCGACTTGCCCGACCACCTCCAGCTGACGGCCGAGAACACCGAAGACCGCATCTACAACAACCCGGGCAAGTATGTTTCGATACACGCCATGTACACGTTGTGTTTTGTTTGGTTATACAGAGAATACATGCCCACATCACCATGGACTCTGACGCATCCCCGAGGCCCTCTGGACGAGCCGCTCATTGACGAACCTCCCCCCGACCCGGACTACTGGATCAACCAGGCCAGGAACTGTGCAAGGGCCTGCAGCGACTTTACCCAACTGCTCCATACAATCGGGACCACTCGAGTCCACAGCGACTCGGTGCAGACGCCCATGGTAGCATTTGCTTGCTTTGCTGTTGGCATATGCAGTAAGTCTTCGATCAACTCGAATAGCGCCTACTAATAATTGCAGCAATCTACTGCCATTACTTCCCCAACATGGACCCTGACAACATGCTGTCATCTCGCTTAGACCCCAGAGCCCACGATATTGCCAACAGCTTCCTGTTCCGCATTCTAAAACGCTTCAAGATGGCTCGCTCATGGCTCTGTGAGCTAGCTGAATGGCAACGGTATTACCGGCGCGAGAAGAAAAAGTACAGAGAATGCGGTGGTTCCGTCAGCGATTCGCCAACGAGCAACAACAGCGATGGTGTCAGCAGCGGCGGGCTGAAAGACTACGCAGAGCTCTTTGAACGAATGCACAAGCAATTTGGCAAGACGGTCGATGACTACAGCAATTGGTCGACGAGGGACATCGACTTGGCCGACACCAGATTGTCGCACGATGAAGACTCGGCGGAGCGCACTCTTCCACACGCGCCCGCTGCCATCAAGCCTGAAAAGGAAGGTGCATGTGACGACGCACCAACCCATCAAGACCCGATCCCATCGGCCTTTACACCTGTGAATGGCAACGGCATCCGGACGCCGCCCATGACGCAAACTCCGACTTATGGGCCCCAAACGAACTCTCACATTTATCACCAGGACTCTACACCCCAATACCGAGCACATACCTCGCAGCCCAATGCTACGTATCCGTACAGCAACGGTTCCGTCGCCTCGACCAATATGCCAACTGGGAGAGGTTCTTTCGAAGCTGGCCAAAACCACTTTACACACGCTACTCCTCTACCCATTGATGCTACTACATACACGGGCTGGCCTATAGCAGGACCAGTCAATATGCATGCAGCGAGAGCAGCCATAGAGGCAGGGGGCGCACAAACTTTCAATAACTCTACCGCCTTTGGAACACTGATTCTAGGCGACGCAGCGCTCTACGACGTGACGCCCAACTGGACCATGGGCGTCGAGGTATCTAATTACGACAGCAACACTACCAACGCAACTTATTATCAGCCAGGTGGCACCGTTCCCACCTACCAGTATCAGCAGTCTTGAGCTGCACCGAGACGAGTCTCATATTGGATGCCTACGCGCATACCCCGGGATAGACGACCGCTTTGAATACGTGACGATGTGTCACAACGAATGCTTCGGCATATATACCACAAGTCCTTTTAATGTACATAATCTTTTTTCTTTGCGCGGCCGGCGCATGTTGCTGTGGTTTGGTTCCAAGCATTGTATCGCTGTTTGGTGCATATCGGGATGGAGATGCACATGCGGAGTACATTTTTTTTCCCTATTTCTTCACTGTCTCTATCGCATCGAGAATTCGGGGTTGGAACTGTTGTTTTTCTTGGACGGCGCATTGTCGAACTCTGGACGGGGTTCATCGCATCTGGCAGCAAGGGTACATGGAAGCGATATTCTTACCTTCAAGCTCACCTGACTACGCTCAGAGCGCTTGGACTCGGCGGTACATGATCAGCCAATATGAGGCTGGCAATGCTCTCTCCCTCTTCGCTTTTTGCGTAATGAATGCATGCAATGAGCTCGACTGCGGTCGAGTTACTTTACCTCGGTATTCGCCCCGGCCCCTCGTAACCCCGCGGATGCCTTACCCAAAGCAGGCCGGCGTCATGTCATTTTGTCCCCTCGCTCGCCGCCTCCCCACTGCTCCACAATTAAGCAAAAGACAAGCATTAACCCCAGCGCTAAACCCCCACTGATCATCACGACTCTCTCCCGCATGGGCAACGGGCTAAGGCGCGCAACGACCGGATATACTGGGATCCCTCCTGGCCCCGACACCCCGCCTGCGTCATTCCAGTACGACGTATGCATGTACCTTGCCGTGTGCCGCAATATTGGTGGAAATGTATACCTAGATTTGCCGTTTTGGCTGGTACCGCGACGTTCCTTGCTGGCTTGCTTGTTTTGGTCTCCACCAAACCCGCAACACGGGAACCGGTTGAATTCCGCTTCTCTCACTCGCTCCTCCTCAACACTAACGATGGATTCCTCGGCGAGTATTGACGCGTGAGGAAGGAGGGGAAGGCGGCGTAGCTTGCGCTAATCACAATGCTACTATTGCTTGACAGGAACGACTAGGAATGTATATATGTAGACGCCACCTCGGGTTCATACTGGTCGTGGGTAAAAGGCCCGATGCAAGAGCGTGGTTATATCACTGCTCGTGTAACCATCTTCCTCACAAGGGTCTCTCTCTCCCTCTGGTTACAGCTCTCTAGCTTCAGCATCTGATTTCAAGTCAAGATGACAAAGGGCTTTTCGAGGCTTGGTGGCGCCGTTGCGCTGGGTTGGCTTGCTGCCGAGGGTGCGGCGAGGGCTGTAGGATATACGCCCAAGGATTTTATCAAGCCGTATAAGAGAGAGGCGTTGCAGGATATTGTAAGTTTTGCGGGAATCGAGGTGGAAGAGGAGTGGAAACTGATGTGTTTTTCTAGGTGACCTGGGACGAACACTCGCTCTTTGTCAATGGCGAACGCATCTTCTTGTATTCGGGTGAAGTCCATCCGTACAGACTGCCCGTCCCGGATCTCCACCTTGATATCTTCCAGAAGATCAAGGCACTCGGATATAACGGCGTTTCCTTCTATGTCGACTGGGCTTTGCTTGAAGGCAAGCCTGGCGTCTATCGCGAGGAGGGCGTCTTCGATCTCCAGCCTTTTTTCGACGCTGCCAAGGAGGCTGGAATTTATCTGATTGCTAGACCTGGGCCTTATATCAATGCCGAGGTGTCTGGCGGTGGCTTTCCTGGATGGCTTCAGCGTGTCAATGGCATGCTGAGGACTCGTGCTCCGGATTACCTGGCTTCAACCGACAAGTACATCTACCTTTGAATATGTGAATCATCAATACTGACAGCATCCAGCTACATGAAGAACATTGGCGCTACAATTGCCAAAGCCCAAATCACAAACGGAGGCCCTATCATCTTGGTCCAGCCAGAGAATGAATACACGCAGGCCACCAGTGCCATTCAGCCATTTCCTGATCCGGTCTACATGACCTATGTTGAAGACCAAATCCGCAACGCCAGCATCGTTGTGCCCCTCATCAGTAACGATGCGTCTGCCAAGGGAAACAATGCCCCTGGTAAGCCCGCTGCTGTTGACATCTACGGTCACGATGGCTACCCTCTTGGTTTCGACTGCGCGAATCCCACCAGATGGCCTGATGGCAATCTACCCACCAACTGGCGCCAGTTGCATGAGCAGCAGAGTCCTACTACACCCTACTCGATTGTAGAGTTCCAATCTGGTAGTTTTGACCCAGTATGTACCGACATTCAGTTACTGAAATCACGCCTAACAAATTTTAGTGGGGCGGCCCAGGCTTCGACAAATGCGGCATTCTGGTGAACGCAGAGTTCAACCGTGTTTTCTACAAGCAGCTTTATAGCTTTGGTGTTACGATTTTGAACTTGTACATGACATTCGGAGGTACCAACTGGGGTAACCTGGGCCACCCCGGTGGTTACACATCCTACGACTATGCCGCGCCCATCGCCGAGGACCGTCAGGTCGACCGCGAAAAGTATTCTGAGCTAAAGCTGCAAGCCAGCTTTCTGAAAGCCAGCCCGACATATCTGACTGCCTCGCGTGGCTCAGCGTCGACGTCTACATGGACTACGACGAGCGACCTCAGCGTTACGCCTGCGCATGGCAACAAGACCAACTTTTACTTTTTGAGGCACGCAAAGTACAACTCGCTTGCGTCGACGAGCTACAGACTACACATTTCGACCTCGGCTTTTGGAAACATCACCGTGCCACAGATGAGCGGGACGTCGCTTACGCTCAACGGACGCGATGCCAAGGTCCATGTTAGCGACTATGATATTGGTGGCACCAACATTGCCTACTCGACTGCTGAGATTTTCACCTGGCACAAGTACGACGGCAAGACTGTGGTTTTTGTTTATGGCGGAAACGGAGAAACGCATGAGCTTTCAATCGAGGCTACCGGGCTCGAGGTTCTCGAAGGCGATGTACAGAGCGTGGCTACCCGTGGCCACACGCTCCTCAGCTTCAAGGCTGATGCTACGAGAAAGGTTGCCAAGTTGGGAACTGACAGTCCCGTCTATGTGTACATGCTCGGTAAGTGGTTGAAAGGACTTGAGGAGGTGCATGCTAATGATATTTGAAGACCGCGACGAAGCGTACAAATACTGGTCCATTGACCAAGCACCTCATGACTCTTCAAGCCCCGTCATTCTCAAGGCCGGCTACCTCATGCGTACAGCCAAGGTCTCTGGTGACACCCTCGCCCTAACTGGAGATGTGAATGCCACGACGCCCATCGAAATCATTGGTGGCGCGCCGTCTGGTCTCTCTAAATTGACTTTCAACGGCAAGGATATCAGTTTCGAGAAATCCAAGGCTGATACCCTGACCGCAACTGTCGATTTCCCCAAGCCCGACCTCAATCTCCCTGAGCTAGGCAAACTCTCATGGAAGTACATCGACTCGCTTCCTGAGATCCAGCCGGGATACGACGACAGCAAGTGGACCATTGCCAACCTGAACAAGACATACAACTCGCTCCGCGCCCTGACAACGCCCGTCTCGCTCTACAGCTCCGACTATGGTTTCCACACAGGCACGCTTCTCTACCGCGGCACCTTTACCGCCACCGGCTCCGAGACGACATTCGAGCTCTCGACCCAAGGCGGCTCCGCATTCGGTTCTTCAGCATGGATCGGCACCCACTTCCTGGGCTCGTGGCGCGGCTACGACGCCGCCATGAACTGCAACTCGACCTTCACGCTCCCCAACCTCACCAAAGGCCAGAAATACACAATCACCATCGTCATCGACAACCAAGGCCTCGACGAAAACTGGACCATCGGCACAGAAACAATGAAGAACCCGCGCGGCATCCTCAACTACAAGCTCGCGGGCCACGCCGCCGCAGACATAGCCTGGAAGCTCACTGGAAACCTTGGCGGCGAGGACTACCGCGATATTTCACGCGGACCCCTCAACGAAGGCGGCTTGTACGTCGAGCGCCAGGGCCTGCATCTCCCCGGCGGTCTCGCCGCCCCAGACGCTAAATGGCAGGATACCGCTGGACCTGTTGCCGCGGGTCTCTCCGCCCCTGGCATCGGCTTCTTCGCTACGGAATTCAAACTCGATATCCCAGCCGGCTACGACGTGCCTCTTAGTTTCAGCTTCACCAATACCACCACCACCTCTACCTCTACCTCTACCTCTACTACTACTGCTGTTGCTGCTGGATCCAGCGTCCCGGCTTTCAGGGCACAGCTCTACATCAACGGCTGGCAGTACGGCAAGTACGTCAACAATGTGGGTCCTCAGACTAAATTCCCCGTTCCCCAGGGTATTCTGAATTACAGCGGTACCAATTATCTGGGTGTTTCGCTGTGGGGACTGGATGCCGGCGCGACTAAGATGGCGGGCTTGGAGTTGCAGGTTGATGCGCAGATTTGGAGTGGCATGGCTAAGGTGGAGACGGTTGTTGGAGAGGAGTGGAAGAGGAGGGAGGCGGCGTATTGACATGGGAGTGTTTGTTGAGCCTGTGTGTATTGGGATTCCTTGTACGTGGTCTAGTCATGTCATGTGCAATGTATCTATAAGTGAATGAATGAATGAATCAAACAAACAAACAAACAAACGCCTTGTGTGATTCGTAAATGAGCTCGTGTCGTCGTACCGCAAAGTCTAGATATATAATACAGTCTACTTGGATTCGCGGGAAAAGCAACAGGGATAATACAGTCTACTCATGGATTGAAAAGGAGGCAAGGGAGAACGCCAACACAACGGCCAACGCCGACCCCCCCCCCACAGGATTTTTCTACTTGCCCTCCGGCGCCTTGACATTCAGACTGGGATACTCAGGCACCACCCACCTATGCAGCTGGGTCGAAGGCAGAAACCCCGCGAGCGCACCAACCAGGCCCTGCAAGTTGAGCGCGGAAACCAACCAGAGCAGCTGATACAAGATGCAGAGACCCAGTGTCGACTGCGGGAACAGCGCGGCGCCACCGTTAAGCCAAGTGGGTAATTTCTGCGCTTCGTCGACAGGCTCGCGGATTGTCTCTTCGTACGCACTGAGCGCGGCATTGATGTCGTTGGGGCGCCGCGATAACTCGTCTGCGAGGACGTAGGCGCCGATGAGCGCGAGCGTGGTGCCTTTGCCCGTGAACGACGAGGGACAGTATCCTGCGTCGCCCAGCAGCACCACGCGGCCCGTATACAGCGTGTTGTGCGGCATCTTGACCTGCGCGATTTCCGTGGCGTAAAAGTCGTTTGCATGCGCGAGACCAGCTGTGTAGCGTTTGGACTCGCTGCCAGCGTTGGCGTAGGCTTGGGTCCATGCAGCCTTCTGCTCCGGGATAGAGAGTTTATGTGAGGCCTTGAGTAAAGGGGTTCGGGCGGCGTTTTTCAGTTGGAACCGGAAGACTTGGGTTGCGGGTCTGTTGCCCGTGCGGGTTAGAACCATGCGGTTCTCAGGCCCGATGTAGATGCGCGCGAGGCTGGTTTCGCGGGGGACCCGGGGCACGTCGAAGAAGGCGGCGTTGATGTTGAGTGAGGTGAAGGCCTGGCGGCTGGTTGCTTCGCCAAAGGCGAGGCGCCGCGTGCGCGAGCCCTGGCCGTCTGCTGCGACGACAAGGTCGTATGTGTGTGTCTGGCCGGACGACAGCGTCACGGTAGCAGATGTACTTGTGTTTTGCGTGAGTGCCGTGATGCTCGTGCCAAACAGGTACGTCAAGCTGCCCCTTTTAGGGCCGTTTGAATCCAGGGTTTCCCGCTCTTTCACACTGTTCTTGTACATCATGTGGACAAAGTCGCCGCGCATAAACTCGAATTCGTTTGTGATTTGGAAGGCTTTTTGCTGGGCGCCGGCTTTTCGGATGCCTGTTCGAATGAGACTGTTGCCTTTGGAGTCGACTAGCTCCATGCCGTCTTCTTGCACACAGAGGTCACGCAGCTCGTCGGTGAGTCCAAGGCGTTGCATGATGGGGACGCCTTGGTCTTTGAGGTCAATCTGCTGGCCACCGGTGCAGAGCGACTCCCAACGCTCTATGACGGTGATGTGGTGCGAGGGATTGGAGCGTTGTAGGAGGAGAGCAAGAGTAGGCCCAGCCACGCCTGCACCTACTATGAGGATGTTGAGGGGGTTTGCAGAAGTTGATGGAGAAGTGGCCATGCTGGACCTGCTTGGACGGTGGAGTATAAAGTTGAAAGTGTGATTAATGTGTATGAAATGCTGCGATGATGAGATGAAGACTTGGCGATGGTTTTACAATAAAAGCCATGGTCGTCCTGCCTTGTATTCGCAGTTGTGTATACACTCCCATAGTACTGCATACTGCTGCCATACTGCTGCCATACTCGGTCTGTTGAAGCGGGCGACATGTCCGACATGTCGGACATGGCATCTCCGATCGCACCCCCGAAGTCCGGATACTTGAGCTTTCAGGCGTCCTGCTTGCGGACATAATCCAAGCTGTGTCATGTTCGACTGCTAGTCCGATGCTAGGCTGCGCCGGACTGGTGCCATTGCAGCGCTGGCTTTCTGGTGCGAGGTCTGTAGACAGAGAGGCCTCTCGAGGCCTTCAGTTTCGTGGAAAGAATGCTAGCAATTGATACAGAATCACATGGTCGGCGTGGCTTTGCTTTTGGAATAGGCGTGGTGGTGGTTGGAAGAAGAAGCATGTGGAGTGGATGCGAGGCTGCGTCGGACGTCAGGGTCCGCCGAGGAAAACCAACGCTTGTCGCTTCACCATCACCACCCAAGCCAGCTTTCATCCACCCCACGTGCCCACGTCGCCCGTTTCCGCCCGTGTACAACAAACGACGGGTCCAGGCCACCGAAACCACAATCTTCCGGCAGTCTTCCCCATACGCGCCCCTACAGAAGCACGAGTGTCGGATAGCCCCGCGAAACCTCACAATGGCCATCTTCGGGACGGCGCTGAATGGCGTCGGCGCGCTGTTGCTTACACATGCGTAAGTCACACAATTGCCCTGCAATTGCCGAGTCAAGGACGGATTGAATTGGAATTGCGGCTGTTTCGCATATCTCTACTGACGCCTCCAAGTGTCTACTCGGCGCACGAACACACAGCCACCTTTGCAACCTCGCCCCTCCCGCTCGACATCACCCTGGAGCTCCTCACATCAATCCTCCTGCTCTCGCTCGGCATCGTCGTTTCCTTTGCACCGCTCAAGCCGATATATTGCGCGCAATGGGCGGGCCAGATCTCGCGAGAAGGGAGGCACAGCGAGGGGCAGTACACCAACGAGGGCGAAGAGGTGTTGAGCGAGGGCGACCCGTATGCGTTTCTGGGCCTCGACGGGGGCATTGGCGGGAAGAGCGAGGGAAGAAAGGGCTTCTGGGACGTCAAGGGCAAGAGGAAGGAATTTGAAACTTGGATGAGGGAGGGTGGGAAGCAATAGGACCGCAACAGCATGTACGGTCATAGTACGTATTGCGCGTTTTTATGGGCTGTCACGAAATATCACAGCATTGCATTCTCAGCACGGCAGCAGTGGGGATGGTCGAGCCAGCAACAGACGTCTGAATAAACATGTCGATTACAGCCCTGAGCGCTTTTTTACAGCAAATGCTGCTTGTCCCAATTTGAAAAGGAAAGAAAAATACCCCAGACGCCATGCTTAAACGCGCCAAACCAAGCAAGTCGTATCAATCTGTTCACGTGAATGCCTTCAGCAAGTCCCGCCCTCTTACGCCCTCTTACGCCTCGCTCGTCATCTGCTCCACCTTGTTCCCTCCACACGCATTCATCCTGCAGGCCCAGCACTGGGCGGCCTTGATGTCGTCTCCAAGGCCAGCCACATCGGCGCTCTTCCGCCTGGGGCCGTCGACATCGCCATTGATGTCCATGCCGCTAACCCACCAGATGCTTGCGGCAATCAACTTGGCTACCACCTCGACCTCTTGCTCGTCCCGGGGCGCATACACCAGCACAAACTCGCGAGGCACAAACTTCCTGCACCAGCCGCCTCTGGCCAGCGGATGGCGCTCGCCCCAGCCCTTGGCAATCATCAGGTTGGCGTCTGCGGGGTGCAGCGTCATATGCATGGAGCCGTCGCTGGGGTGCGCGTGACAGACTTCGCCTCCGCACGTCCTGGTAATGGGCACGCTGGTGAAGAGGCCCGAGCTATGCTTCTCAAAGCAGCTCGTTCGCTCGGCCAGCCTGTTCCGGGGCTCGCTGGCCAGCGCCTTGATTCTCTGCACGAGGCTGGCGTAGATGGCGGCGCTGCTGATCTGCGTCTGCTGGCGCTGCGGCGCAATGCCGCGGATCACGGGCCTCGTGCCTGGACGCGGCGACAGCGCATCGTCGGTCAGATAGCCTGTTTGCGGGCGGAAGTGTGGTGGAATGGCGAGCGGGCGAAGCGGGTCTCGCAGGCAGATGAGAGACAGCAGCTTGATCTTGACATAGCCTAGCGGTGTCGAGGGCGTGCCGCCGGGGCCCAGCGAGATGAAGGCGCAGTAGTCCTTGCGGATGTAGAGAGCTGCCAGGCTGAGGATGCTGAGTGCGACGAGTGTGCTAAGGCCGTCCCATTGGGTTTGCGTGAAGAACATGTTGGAGAGAGATGCATGCACGTCCGGCAAGAGGTGTTGCATGTTACCCATTCTGGCAATGGGTGTGAAAGTGCTCAAGAAGATGGTTTCTCTGGCGCGCGCTCTTTTGCAGGTACCTTTTTGTTTTTTGCTTTTTTTCTGCACAACAGCCCCAAGAATGCAGGCACAATGGAATGACCTTATTTTACTTTGCGTGGTACGACTTTTGTTGTCACACGTGCGGGCCGTGTTTGTGTGTGTGTGTGTGTGTGCAAGGCTGGCCCGCGGAATTTTATACGCTCAGAATGACGTTGAATTGATACCACACAAACGCGGTGAAGCGGTAACAAAAGAAAAGCTATTGATTATTCAAAAACAGAAAAATGGCAAGACCAAAAAGAAGGTCGGCATTTACAAATCTCCAACATGCACGACTTATATATATTGGGACGCACAGCAAATACAAGGGCAAAAAGCATATAAGTAGGGTCCCGGCAACGCTAATTGGGATACGCATACGCATACACAGCTACGCCCAAGAAAACGATAGCCAACCAATCCCGCTTTTCCCCTCGCCTTGGCTTTAGGAGCGCCGCTTAATGCCCGAGTCGTTTGTTTGGGTATGCAGAGCGAAGGGAAGGGAAATATGCTTTGGTCGGAGAGATACCGCTGCAGATCGCAGGCAGTCGGGCCACCGTCCGAGACACCTGACCACGACAGCCAAAGCGCACTACCACTACGCCTTGCCCTGCCAGCCCAGCCTGTTCTAGCGGCCGCATGCCAGACAAAGGCCATTATTGGTCCACAGTAGCGGTGCCGCGTACCGCCAGCATGGTGATAAGTCGCTTGTTTTGGCCGATTATTTGCCCATCTTCGCCCTTGACCCTGTGCCTGCGCTTGATGGACCTGTGTCCAAGGTGGGGGGTGGAGGCGAAACCCATGTCACCGGCATTCTGGGCTGTGGCCCTTTTTCTCTTTCTCCGCACAAGTGGCGGGCCAGTTGGAGAGAGTTGGGTGCTGAGATCAGCTTATCATGGCGAGACGGCTGCATACGGCTCCGGGGGTTGCGAGCGCAGATCCGTGGTGGTAAGAACGTGGATTGTTGCGGTTTTTTTTTCTCTTCAAAGGCCCCCCCCCCTCACCTCCCACAAAGGCCTTTCGTACCTATGCTTTGTGGGGCTTTGGGAAAATGGTTGGGCCGGGGACCGGCGGAATGTATGTAAGACGCGGCCATATACATGGTCCCGCAATAGGGAATGAGATTGCAAGTTAAGTAAGGGTAAAGTAGTGTGTAGTGTAAGGCCAAGGGGGCCTCCACATGTCTATGGCTGATATTATTATTATTATTATTCTAGTTTAACGTCCTTTTTCAGCCCGAAGGGCTATATAA